>NC_060123.1:387347200-387666485 GCF_021461395.2 Schistocerca americana | reverse complement strand
ATTATTTTTCACTGTACTTTTATGAGGATCTTGTAATATGCTAACATGATTTATTATTTTTCATTGTACCTTAATGAGAATCTTGCAATATATTAAGATCTCTATCACCTGCCCACTTGAGAACCTCATAAAACTTAATTTCGTTCAATTTTGAAGCATTGGACACTGATCTTAGCCTAAAAAAGAGGCACTTACGTGAGTTTAAGTGCCCCCCTTAAAGATTTAGCTATCATCCTGGCCAATTTTCCCTTCCCTTTCCTTTCCTACTGACATGCAGGCCATGCCTTGTGAACTCACACCTGCCAATAGTATCAGCAGGACCAATTCCATGCCTGGCAAAGCAGCCACCCAAAACAGCTGATCTAATTCCATACTGACCCTCCTGACTGAGTTGTTCAGTTGGGGCTGATCATACTGCATGAAAGCAGGAACCAAGTCAACATTTGTATGATTCACTGCAGATGCTATTTTTACCAGCTCACATTCAATACCGTAGCCCTGATTCCTATCAACACTGTTTCCTGCTCCACCCACTATCACATCATGATCCTGCTTTGTAAAACCCTTGCATAATTATTTAAATCCTCTGTCACTTGGCTAAGGCATGCACTCGGCTTGAAAAAACTTGTGACCTAGGAACTGTTACCTAATTTTTCCTGCAAGGTGTGTTTTGAGCTTGTGTCAAATTCACTATTGGTTTTGTGTATGGGGTCGTTCTTAACTAAAAAGGACATAAGCAACAGGATGTATTGTAAGGTCACCGTTAATGTTTCATGTATTTTAAAAAGATTCTTGCATGAATAATTTCTGTCAACTCTGCTTAGAATTCAGATTGCTCTATTCTGAGTGACAAATACTTTACGTGCTTTTGGTTGATTACTCTAAAATATTATGCCATAGCGCAACAATGAATGAAAGCAGCCAAAATAAGCAACCATAACAGCACCAGTATTAGCATGTGCTACTATAATATGTAGAGGATAAGTTGTATTGTATTGATTGTATAGAACTGGTGACCTAGAAACGACGGAGAGGCTTTATACCCACTGTAGCCCTCAGTGGTTCACAACCCCACAATAGGCTACAGCAGTCCACTCACCCCACTGACACCCCACACCGAACCCAGGGTTGTGCAGTTCAGCCCCCAGTGGACCCCCCCGGGAACATCTCACAACAGACAAGTGTAACCCCAGTGTTTGTGTGGTAGAGTAATTATGGTGTACGCATATGTGGAAAAAGCATTTGTGCAGCAATCACTGACATAGTGTAACTGAGGCAGAATAAGGGGAAACAGCCCACATTTGCCAAGGCAGATGGAAAACTGCTTTAAAAACCATCCACAGACAGGCCGGCACACCGGACCTCAACGCTAATCCACTGGGCAGATTTGTGCTGGGGACCGGCAGGCCTTCCCACCTGGAAAGCAGTGGATTAGATCACACGAATAACCGAGCAGGCCAGAGGATAAGTTACTAAAGGAACTCTTTTTCTCAGGACCAGAATATGTCAAGACCAATCCAGTGTATTGTTGATGTGCAGACCTAAAAATTTTGAAGAATAAACTTACTGTTTATCTTGATCATTACAGTTTAGACTTACTTCCTCCTGAACTTTCTGAGAGCCATGGAGTGAATGTACTTGGTTTTGTTTACATTATAAACTCAGGCCATTGCATCTGAACCACTTACGGAGATCATGGATGGAACACAAAGTTGGTAGATGTCGTAATATCATCGTCAGGTGTTTTTGGACAAAAAGAGATGTGTTCCTCTGCAAAAAGAGTAAATTTGTTAATAGCTTTAGTGCAAAGTGAAATGTCATAAAAAGAAGAAGAAGAAGAAAGAAGAAAGAAAGAAAGAAAGAGCAAGGGGCCATTACAGAACTTATAGCATTCCTGTTCTTACTGTTCCCCAATCATATGAAGCTACTGTGCCACCTCCGTGATTTAGCAATACCAACTGCTTTCTAACAGTCAGGTACTATCTAAGCCACTTTCCCACTGTGTTACTTAAACCATAATAGAAGGCTTTCGAAAGAAGGATTTTGTGGTTCACACAGTTCAAGGCTTTGGTTAAATCACAAAGTACACCAGTGCTTCTAAAACATTGTTGATAAAGGAAACTATAGCATCATCAGTTGACAGGGCTCTTTGGAATCTGAATTGACAGTGGCTAAGAGCCTTGTGGATGTTCAGATGTTCCACAATTCTTTTGTGCATAAGTTTCTCAAGAACTTTGGAGGAGCATGTTATAAGGGAAATCAGGCAGTAGTTTGAAGCATGATTTTATCTCCTTTTCTAAACAGCGTTTTTTTTTTTTTTTTTTTTTGGTATACTTCATTCTGTCTAGGTTGATACCTTGTTGAAGGGGCTCATTAAATATATGGCAAAATATTATGCAAATGGCATCATTACAATGTTTAAGTACCTTTGTGGAAACAGTATCAAAGCCAGATGTATTTTTGTTTTGTATTTTAGTGATGATCCTTTTCACCTCACTGGCAGTAACAGGGCTTTTGACTTATTTTGCACAATCCAAATCCTCTCGGAAGGCCCATAGCCTCATTGACAAAGTCTTACAGCCAGTTTTCTCAGAAGCTGTTAGAAAGTACTCACTCATTAAGGGCACTTGCAAGTGCATTCATTTATTTAATCAAATTACCACAATGTCTTATTTCTATGCTGGATACACTGTCATCTCTTTTCCCCCATCTCCCTTGTGAAGATATGAGATGGTTCTTTTTTTGTTGTTGTTGTTTGAGTTGTGATTTCAGATTTAATATGTATGATTTTGGAGCACTGTATAATTCTTTTTAACATTTTGCAATATAATCTATAGTGTAATTTTCCTGCAGGCTCATCAGAACTTCTTAGCGATGTATATAACTATTTTTGTCGTACATGACATTTTTATCCTTTTTGTAATCAAGAGCTACACTTTGAACGCCTGAGGATTAATTTTTACAGTTTTCTTGTGAAATACTGCTTCAAACAGGGAAATGAATACACCTGTGAAAAGGTTAAATATAATATTAACTTTTCTTTCTTTATATACTGGGTTCTAGACAGTCTGCTGTAAGCAACTGCCCATTGTGGTCAGTCAGACCATTGAGAATGTGACTTACAGTTCTAGAAGTACTACTAAACGTATCAATAAAGATGCTATCAGTGAAAATCAAACAATGGAAAAACCAGGATGGAATGTAACAATACAAGAGAAGAAAAGTTGCTACTCATCATATAGCGGAGATGCTGAGTCGCGATAGGCACAATAAAAAGATTCACACAATCAAAACTTTCGACGCGCGCGCACATGTGTGTATGTGTATCTACTACTGACAAATGCCTTAATGGCCGAAAGCTTTGATTGTGTGAATCTTTTTATTGTGTTTATCTTGACTCAGGATGCTATCAGTGAGACTAACATCGGTATCCGTCACTCTGGTGGGAAACTCAACCACTGAATTTGAATTAAAGGTTTGTAACAAATGCTCCAATTCTCTTTTTCTAGTGTTATCTGTAAGGAGATTTACATTAAAGTCACCTACAATGAGTAACTGCATAGCCTTTGCATAGTTCTTTCTGAAAATTGAGTTAAGCTTGTGAAACACAACTAGCTCTTTATACTCGTAAAGTAATGAGTGATATTGACTGGGGATGTCAAATTGATTCCATGGTTTTAGATTTCCAAAAGGCTTTTGACACCGTTCCTCACAAGAGTCTTCTAACAAAACTGCAATATCGCCTCAGTTGTGTGACTGGATTCGTGATTTCCTGGCAGAAAGGTCACAGTTCATAGTAATAGATGGAAAGTCATCGAGTAAAACAAAAGTAATATCCAGCATTCCCAAAGGAAGTATTATAGGCCCTCTATTGTTCCTGATCTATAGTGATGATATAGGAGAGAATTTGAGTAGCCCTCTTAGACTATTTGCAGATGATGCTGTCATTTATCATCTTGTAAAGTCATCAGATGACCTAAACGAATTGCGTATTGATTTAGATACAATATCTGTATGGTGCAAAACGTGGCAATTGACCCTGAATAGAGAAAAGTGTGAAGTTATTCATATGAGTACTGAAAGAAATTCACTAAATTTTGATTATGTGAGAATTCATACAAACCTGAAGACTGTAAATTCAACTGAATACTTAGAGATTACAATTACAAATAACCTAAATTGGGATGATCACATAGATGGTGTTGTGGGTGGAGCAAACCAAAGACTGCAATTCACTGGCAGAACACTTAAAAGGTGCAACAGGTCTACCAAAGAGACTGCTTACTCCACACTTGTCCGCCCTATTATGGAGTATTGCTGTGTGATGTGGAATCCGCATCAGGTGGCACTGACGTATGACATCAAAAAAGTTCAAAGAAAAGCAGCTTGTTTTGTATTATCACAAAATAGGGGAGATAGTGCCACAGAAATGATACATGAATTGGAGTGGCAATCATTAAAAGAAAGGCATTTTTTGGTGTCACAGGATCTTCTCATGAAATTTCAGTCACCAGTTTTCTCCTCCAATTGCAAAAAAATTCTGTTGGCACCCACCTACATAGGGAGAAATGATCATCATAATAAAATAAGAGAAATTAGGGCTCACACAGAAAAATGTTAGTGCTCAATTTTCCCCGAGTGTAACGGTAGAGAGATAGCTTGAAGGTGGTTCATTAAATCCTCTGTCAGGCACTTTATTGTGAATAGCAGAGTAATAACCTAGAAGTAGATGTGGAAGCTGTTTTAGGGAAACACAAAATTTTTCTGCGGGAGCCCTAAATATAGCCGTCACTACAATAGACTTGTTATCAACAAAAATTTCAGATTTCTAGGCTTCAAAATGAAAATCTTCACAGTACATACTTAAGTCAAGTGACCTATGAGTTACACCCACTCTGATATATATTGCAGCTCCACCTTTCTCTCTATCTGATCAACAGTACCCATATAGTAGACATCAACTAAGATCAACTGAGGTATCAGCTCAGCAGTCTTTACATAGAACTCTATGAAACACAATAAATGAGGTTGGGCTAGGGATGATTACCATTTGTGCTCAGAGCCAAAATCTCCAGTTTATCTATAAGGCTCCTGATATTTTGGTGGAATATACATGATTTATCATTGACAACAGATTATAAGTTACAGTGTTTGGGCATTAAATTAATATCTCTCAATACATGATAATTAGTACTTGACTCATTGACAAGCACCATATTAAAGGATGTGTTTGTGCACACATTATGTATATAGCAACTCATGTCTTCCAATTTTTCTTGCTTCACTGATCCCATAAAAAACAAGTGTTCTGAACAGCAGCTCTTCTACTCCTGTGGCTTTTCCTTGGTGATGTAGCAACAGACACATCTGTGGTATGTGCATGTGTTGAGAAAGATGACTCAGTATTCCTCTCTTTTTTTCTGCTACTTCTGGTCATATTGAAGATGAGGCTTTTGAAGTTACTGTCCAAGCCTGCTGTGAAGTTGATGGCAGTGGACAGTTGACACCATTTGTTGCTTTCATTGTTGATGTTGATTTTTTGTTGTTGCTGTTTCTTCTTCTATAGTAGTTGTTGCTTCAACCCTTATTTCTTGTGATTCTGATGAGAAAGGTTCTGATACTAGCAATTCTGCTGTTGCTGTCACTGATGACGTTGGCATAGTAAATGCCTCTAATGGTGGTAATGATAATACTTCTTCTGTTATTGCTGTTGTTTCTGATGGTGGTGTTGCTACATTTGTGCTGATGATTTCTCTGCTGTAGCAATTGGTGGTGGTGATTCTGCTGTTGCAGGTGGCAATAGTTCAGTATTAAGTATTTAGTTTATTCACCATTGACCACTTACAGCGGAATAGGTCTGAACATTAAATATAAATTAACAATAACTTTACAGTAAAGTTTTTACAATTTAATTCCTTTTCTTTTAGGAATATTCTTATATACTAATGTCAATGATTATTTCAAAATATTCTGTTATCTTATAAAATGGGTGTTTGAGTAACCAGTCATAAACCTTACGTTTGAAAATATTACTGGTCAGTGACCGAGCAGATGCTGGAAGTTTGTTGAAGAGTTTTAAACTCATTATTTTGTGTGAGTTTGCAGTCTTTGTGAGCCTGTGTCTTGGTATGTCAAAGTCCAGTTTGCCTCTGGTGTTGTGGGGATGTATGTTCTCTTTCGTCTCGAACTCATTTAAGTTGCATTTGACATAAAGCAGTGCTGTGTAGACGTATAGATTCACAACATTTAATATCATGTGCTTGATAAAGAGGGGGCAGCAGTGTTCCTTGGGCTTAACTTTGCTCATTATTGTGATTACTTTTTTTTGAATTTTCAGAATTTCACTGACAAAGCAAGAATGTCCCCATAACAATATGCCATAGGAAATGTGTGACTGAAAGAGGCCAAAATATACCACCTTAAGATACTCATCAGTGACTACATCTGTCAGTCTCCAAATGAGATAACACACTCTTGCTATTCTCTTGCAGATATGGCTAATGTGTTCCTCCCAGTTTAATTTGGAATCAATGTGGAATCCTAACAATTTTATTGATTTGCTTTCAACAGCTGTAGTTAAACCCAGAATTAGTTCTTGTGTTTTATCAGGATTACACAGGAGTTCATTAGAAGAAAACCAATCCATTACTAGTTCTAGTTTTTCCTGTGTTGCCTGGTGCAGTTCTGTTGTGTCATGGTGTGTATTGAGCAATGTTGTATCATCTGCATAACACACAATTGAATTTGCTCCTACATGGTAAGGTACGTCATTAATTGCAATGATGAACAGAAATGGACCTCGGACCGAGCCCTGTGGCACTCCAGTCTGGACTTCCTTCAGTGAGGAGCATCTATTTTTAATTGGTACAAACTGTCTCCTGTTACTTAAGTATGATTCAATTACATCCAAAGATGGTTTTTGTATGCCATAAAATTCCAGTTTTGCAAGTAGGGTGTTAGATGGTATGCCGTCGAAGGCTTTGCTAAGATCACAAAGTACGACTGATACTAGATCCTTATTTTTGAATGCAGTTAACACCTGGTTAACAACTTCAGTGACAGCAGTAGTGGTATTTTTACCATGTTGATATGCAAACTGTCTGTTGGAGAGGAGATCATGCTTATCAAAATAGTTATTTGGTTGACTGTACATTACGTATTCAAAAGCTTTAGAGAAAATTGGGACAATAGAAACTGGTCGATAGTTTTGGGGCAGATGCTTATCTCCCTTTTTAAAGACTGGTATCACTTTAGCAGTTTTGAGCGCATCTGGGAAAACTCCAGATTCTAAACACACATTAAAAATGAAAGAAAGAGGTTGACAGATAAGGTGTATCATTTTTTTCATTACATAGTTAGAAAACCAATAACAGTCCATACTTTTGGAGTTGGTGAACCTTGACACAGCTTTTACAATATCCTATGGGGTGACAACATTCCAGTGGAAAGTATACATCCTATGGGGCACAGCACCAAGATGATCTAGTGCACAAGTGCCATTTTGCTTGATTTTGTTTTTCAGCTTGCTCACTGAAGTTAGGAAGTAATTATTTACTTCTTCTGGGACCAGCATTGCATCTTGTGTATGGGTTTGTGAATTATATTGGTTGATGATATCCCATGCTGCTTTACATTTGTTGGGAGCACTTTCAATGTAATGTTCACATGCTTGTTTTTTGCCCAAGGACAGTTTGTCTTTGTAGATTTTTTTACATTTTAGATAAGCTCTATAAGAAGTATTGTCTAGCTCAGATCCTTGTTTACAAGAATTTTTATATATTCTGTACAGTCTGAGCATCTCCTCCCACATTTTAGATAAGCTCTATAAGAAGTATTATCTAGCTCAGATCCTTGTTTACAAGAATTTTTATATATTCTGTACTGTCTGAGCATCTCCTCCCTAGTGAGAGCTAGCTCATCTGTATACCATTTTAGCTGTTTGTTTCTCTGTTTATGCTTAGGGCTACTTTTGATTAATGGTGAGCAGGAGTACCATAACTCTATGAGTATTTCCAGGAAGTTGTTAAACACCATTTCACCAGCACCCTTCTCAGGTTGTGTGTTGTATACAAAGTCCCAGTTAACATCAGATATTCTGTCAATCAATAAATTAATATATTCATCTTTCTGCCCTCTTACCTATGTGGCATTAGACTTGATTCTGACTGATTTGTCTGATTTAGGCAACTGATCACAGGAGAATGTTAAAATCAATGGTTCATGATCAGCTAGGGCTCCAGTGGCCATTTCAATGTTGAAATCGCCACAGATAATTAGTTTTATGTTAGATTTTAGTATTTTCCTCATAAGCAGCTCAAATCTTTCGAAAAATGTATTTACATCTCCTCCTGGTGATCTATATAAGCTAACAATTATGGTATTGTCTCCATTTAGTCTTATACAGCTAAATTCTCCATCTAGTTCTGCACAGTAAGAGCTAACATCTATTTTAGTAAACATTATACTATCTTTAACAAATATTAGGACACCTCCATTCTTTCTTTCACTTCTACACATAATGTCTCCAACAGCATACCCTTGAGGAACAAAATATTGTACTTGATCTTCTGTCAGCCAATGTTCTGAGATACAAACAACATCAACGTTTTCAATACTGCAAAAATGTTCTAATTGTAATATTTTGTTCCTAATGCAGCGAATGTTCATTTGCATCACAGTAACAGATTTATCTTTATTGTTTATTGTCTGTGAACACTCTCTCATTCGAATGTAGCATTTAGCACCTAGTTCAAGTACAGGAGGTTTATTACCCACCGATTCACAGACTTTTATACTAAAAAATGACGTACATTCCAGGTATTACTCAAACCGCTACTTTTGTAGATTGTTTTATTCTGTGTGAGTCTTTCTTTAATTATTTTATTGACACGTTTGCACACAAACTTTTTCCCTTCATAGTTTAGGTGGTGCCCATGTCTGGTGTGAAGGTTACGCTGCAGTTTGCTTATATCGACCACGGCACAGTTTGCGTATTCAGAGCACAGTTTCTTTATTTTAATATTCGTTCTTCGAATTTCCTTATTAACGCATGAACTATAGATTAGATAGTGCCTATGAGGCACTGTAGCAACAACTGTATTCCTTGATTTATTTTCTTTGAGAAAGTTCTGAAGCACTTTTACGCAGACATCTGCTTCATTTTTCGCAACATCATTTGATCCCGTTACGCATACGACAAAGTCATTTTCTTGCGTGGATTTTGTTTGAATGCAGGGGTCTAAAACGTGTTTAGTTTCCGCTCCAGGTTTAACAACACTGGTCACTGCTAAGTCTCGATTTATTTCTCGAAACATACTTGATAAATTCCTGCCATGGCTGTCTGTTAGAAAAAGCACACTGTTCTTTTTACCTGTTGTTCCCCGTTTATCAACATTTTTCCCAGAGGGATTATTCGTTTTCAGCGCATTGTCTTTTGAATGGTCTGGATCATTTACACTGGCTTTAACACCGTCACTGGACTGCAGAACACCGTATTTGTTTTTATCCGTAAATGTAACTGCTGTTGCAAAGTTCGTTTTTATTTTTCCAGCTAAAGTCCTACCTTTGTGTCTCACTTCTGTCCACTCGGACGATTTGTGCCTTTCGTCAGGTGCCACTTCGCTTGATTTGATCTTCGACTGTAGTTCCCGATTTTCATTCTTGAGTGTGGTGACTTTGCTTCTTACAGTGTTGACTAAGAATTGTAGACCTGAAACTCGTTCTCTTAAATTTGTTATTTCGACGTTACAATTCTCGCAAACTCCCTTTCTTTGCACATAACTGTAACTTTTTCTCGTATTAGAGTTACACGCTTCTACACTCACGGCTATTGTTGGTAGCTGGCATGCTTGTGATGGTTGTGCTATTTTAGGCATATTTTTAGTTCTGTGAGCTGCAATCGACATTTCCAGAATTTTAGAGCCAAAAAGTATCTTGTGCTTATCATCTAAGTGCAGACCATGTCTAGCGAAACTCTCTCTCTCCAGGCAGTCAACAGATAAGAACTAAGTGTTTTGATTCATTCTACAAATCTACTCAAACTGTTAATTGGGTTTAGTAATTTACACAAGAATCATTTATAAGATCATGTCTGTGAGGTATCTTATTGTTCACACTGCAGGCTGATAAAACTGTGATTACAGTCCTACATTTTCACTAATGACAACCATTACTAATTATTTCCTGGTCTCTCTTATTCACCTTCTCTCACTAATTTTATTTACATTATATGTCAGTTAGTTCTCTCAGAACTATGATAATTATTGATATCACTGTTAAGAATCTCTCTGATATGCTTATTAGACATAACATCCAACATCTTTAATGACAAATACAGTAAATTTGCTGTGATTACTGGCAGGCATAATGGTTTTGACCACATGAAAATGAGAAAGGACCATGTGCATTGTCAGGACTGGCACAGACTAACCAGAAAGGAAAAGGTAGAAGTGACAGATCCAGAGAATTTGAATTCAGAGAGAGAGAGAAAGAAAGACAGCCAGCCAATTTATCTCCCACTCCACCCTACGATCCTATCCGTGAGTAAGGTTTATTTGCAAGATCCCACCCTTCACCTTGCCTTGCTCTATGATGCCTACACATGTTATTAGTCCTTTTTCAACCAATGTAAAGCCTCCATTGTTGTTCATTTTAATCAAACTTCCATAAATAAAACAGTTTTAGCATTACATTCAGATGTCCACTTTTCTTTCAAATTAACTAATAAAAGATTTAAAAAAATGAAAACGAATACCATTCTCTATAAAACTAGCAGCCAAACAAAGACCTACAAAAGTATAAAATTAAAATTATATTTCAGTGATATCATCACATCTGCTTATGCTATTAGTTTTAAGGGAGGGAGAACCAGATTATAGTACTGACTCACTTCAGGTAAGTACTTGATACTTTCTTACTAGATATGAATAACATAACCATCTGACTTTACTAATCACCCATTGGATGTAGCTTGTCTATTGCTTGCCACAGCACTTCATAATGGCGAAAGAATTTGCTACCTTTCTCACATCCTATTCGACTTCTGATTTTTCTACTCAGACATACGTACTCATTGATCTGCAACACGCAAATTTATCATCTTTATATTTATCCCCTTTTATCTCATCCTGTTTTCACATGAATTGTATTTTGTTTTTGTTTTCCACTGCAGGCTCTAATTACTTTGGTTTGATCTTTTTTCACTATACCTGATCCATTTTTTAATTTTCCCATGTATTTTTATGTGCTCTTTATTCTCTGCTTTGGATCCTTGCTCCTTCCAACTATGTCGATACAGGAAAATTTCGCTATCCGAAGCCAAAATACAGCCTCACTCACTATTCCTGCATTGTTGTCTAGCTCATGGAATCCCCACTCCCAAATGGATTGACCATCAAATTTCCCAACTTTCAGCTGAGCTCTTCCTTCCACAATGACCTCTATCTGTTTAAATTCTGACCTAGTCCTGTAAAACTGTATATCAGCCCCAAAGCTCCTTATAGTGTCTTCTTTCCATCTGTAAAGTTATCTTAATCCACAGTCCCAAATTCCTGTAGCCCATCTTCCACATCCAAACCTTTGTCCTCCAGGAACTATAGCAGCATGCACAATGCCACCTCAAAAAACTGTCTAATCTGTTCACTTCATATGCCCATCTGGACTACCACTGTCCATCATCGTGACTAGAGGCTCCATCAAACTTCCCCTGCATCTACCAAGCCTTGCTCGCTCACTATATTTACCACATCCTCAGGAACTCTCTCCCATCACCCCACTGAACCCAGAGCTTAAACAGGCCCACAAAAAAGTCATGAACCTATCATTCAAAAGCCTCAGCCCAACAGAAGTATCAGTCCCTTTCCAGAATGGCCTTCCCTTGTGCCCCACACTCAAACTGAATCATGCTTGGTATATTAATGACCTTCTCTGTTTCTGCCAGGATTTTTCAGTGGAAACACTTTCTCACCAATAACCCAGCCAATCACACTCTATCCAAAACCAATACTGAACTATGCCTGACTCAGCTTACTACTCCATCCAGCCATTATCCACCCCTCACTGCAGCCAATTGCCCCTTTTAACTTTCCAGAATTTGCAAAACTCGAACACTACCTCACCACCATTCCCCAAATAACTCAAAATGGAAATTGACCTCACATTCACAGCTTTCAATCCCCCACTTAAATCCTACCTGAAAACAAAGGCTTCTGCCCTGTTCATATGAACCATTGTGATTACCTGGAAAAGGTCTCATACAACTGTCACATATGTCAATATGCAAGCCCACCACAATGAACCAATTCCAGAACTTCAGCAGGATCTCCAGTCTGTTCTCTCCTCACGCCCACAACCCCTGCACTCAATCAGGAGGCCGTATTGTGACTGGTTACTGTACCTCTTCATGGAGAATCTCTGACCTTGTCAACCAACACCAACTTTCCCTCCTATATTACAGAAATTAACTATTTTTACCTCTAACTCTCCACTGTTCCTGTTCCTTTATTCCCCGACACCATGTTCATCACTGCCAGTGCCCCTTCCCTCTACACTTCCAAGTTCCCATGGAATTGCCACTATTGGACACTACTGTTCCCAACATCTGACTGACGCCAGACCTACAGACTCCTTCTTGCTCACCATGAACCATTATACCCTCACCCACAATTACTTTTATTTTTTAGACATAAACTACAAACAAATCTTCTGAAAAAATTTACACACATTCACATAAGCAGTCACACCTCACACATACCCAAGACCACTATCTCTATCCAATTTAGCCAGACTGCAGTAGAAACATTTTGTACAGGAGCAGCAATCTGGAGTGGGCCACAGATGGGAGAGAGACAGCAGGGTATGGGTGGGAGAAGAGGAATCAGTGCTGCATGGTGGAGCATTTAGGGACTGCAGGTGATAGGACAGGAGGCACTGACACAGTGTCAGGAGGCAATGGGGGAGGGAGAGGAGGAGAAAATGGAGTGCAAAAAGCAGAGCAGCAGAGAAGGGGAAAAGACTCTTGTGTGTGCTGGCAGAGAGCAGTGTACAATGAGGGTGAGGGGTGGAAAATTGCAATGAGGTGACAGGGCAGTGTAGGTGGAAACAGTTGGGGGAAGACTGAGGGGACAGTAGGTTACCATAGGCTGAGGTAGAAAAAATTTATGTAATGGAGAATGTGTTGTAAGTATAACTCCCATCTGCACAGTTCAGAAAACCTGGTGGTAGAGGGGACGATCCAGATGGCCTGGGTTGTGGAGAAGCCATTGAAATCGAGCATTTTACATACAGCTGCATCTTGTGCCATGGAGTGGTCCACTTTGGTTTTAGCCATAGTTTGGTGGTGGCCATTCATCCTGGTAGATATCTGCCTGTTAATTGGAAGGATCTTGGGTATGATGACCCTCATTTCAGGGCCTGATGATAGATAATCAAAACCGGATGAAGGATGTGGTTCAGTTGTTCCAGTATGAGGTGGTACAGGGTGACAAAGGGGGTGCCTCTGTGTAGCTGGCTCTTGGGTGGGATTGGAGGTATTTTGGGATATGGCACAGGCAGTACATTTGAAGACTGAGTGTGCGGGGCATTGTCTGTTTCTGAAGGACTTTGTGAGACCTTCAGCTTACTGGGTAAGGAAACTTTTGTCACTGCAGATACACCATCCCCAGGTGATCAGGCTGTATGGGAGGGATTTTTTGGTGTGGATGAGGTGACAGTTGTCAAATGCAGATACTGTTGGTGATTGATGGGTGGGGGACACTGCAGGAGCCTCCACGAAGATTGCGTTCACCACCAACAATCCTGCAAACACTGGAGCACCAAAACCAAAGATGCCAAAACAGCTCTCCGAAGAGCCCCAAAAGGGCCTTTATCAAGACCATCACTAGTGACAATTTCCCGCAATATTGAAGGCTTATTTGTAAATAAAGAAATTTTATTATCTGACATGTCCAAACGAAACAACTGTTATGTTTTAGTGTTACAAGAAACACACAGAGCACCAACTAGCCATAGACCAAAAATACAGGGCATGAAATTAGTTCTTGAGAGACCACACGAAAGGAACAGAAGTGCTATATTTGTGAAACCGAACTTAGACATATGCTCCTGTGCTTTGACCTGCAAAGAAAATATAGAAATTTTAACTATTGAGCTACATTCATGTACTGTAACATCCGTGTACAAACCACCTAGTGCGAGGTTCAAATTTATGGAGCCTGGAAATTTCCATTCAAAAAACATTAAAGTTGTACTAGGAGATTTTAACTGTCATGGCCTCGCATGGCGCTATAAAGAGACAAATGACGATGGCGAAATGCTGGAGATCTGGGCAGACCAGGCTAAACTGAAATTGATACATGACCCAAAGTTGCCTGCATCATTTAACAGTGGAAGATGGAAATGAGGATATAATCCAGATAACACCTTTGTCTCTGAGAAGATATCCCTGCAAACTGTAAAGCAAATCGAGGACCCAATTCCAAGATTGCAACACAGAGCAATAACTTGCTGCATTACGGCAGTAATCAAATCAGATGTAATGCCCTTCAAGAGATGCTTCAACTCCAAAAAAGCTCATTGGGAACTCTTCACAGAGGACCTTGATAAGGAGATCTTGGAAATTAAACCAGAAGTACAACCATGTGAAACTTTTATAGACCGTGTCAAGAAACTCTCTCGATAGTGCATACCTAGAGGGTGCCGCACTCAGTATATTGCTGGACTCAATGGTGGCAGCAAGGAAGCTCTGAAAAAGTATGAAGAACTTTACAATAAGGTTCCCTTCTCAGAGGAAACGATAAAGGGAGATGAGGTACTGATGTCTGGTATCTCCAAAGTGAGAAAGGAAAAGTGGTGCAACTTCCTACAAGAGACAGATATGAAGCACAACAGTAGGAAGGCATGGAAACTGCTCAAAAGTCTCAGCAATGACCCAACAGAATCACAACCAAATTACAGTGAAGTTACACCTGATCAGATAGCTCACCAACTGCTCATTAACAGAAAAACTAAAAGGAATATCAGGAATGGCAAAATCAAAAGAAAATTGAACGAGGAGATTAGCTTCCTAGCTCACCCGTTCTTCATTCATGAGCTACAAGACGCCATCAACAATTTGGAAAACAAAATGGCCGCTGGCCTCAATGATCTGAACAAATTAAACATTTTGAACCGAGAGTACAAGCATGGATCCTAGAGCTAATGAATAACTGTATTATAACAATGCAAATTCCTAAATTGTGGAGGAAAGTTCAGGTTGTTGCATTACTAAAACCAGAGAGAGACCCAGCTGAAGCTAAAAATTTCCAGCCTGTCCCACTGCTTTGTCATCTATTTAAAGTGCTGGAGTGTTTGATCCTCAAACGCATAGCTGATTATGTCGACAAAGCCCTCATTAACGTACAAGCTGGATTTTGACCAGGATAATCATGCTGTGGCAAAATCCTTAATCTCACACAGTACATCGAAGACGGCTATCGGAGAGGAAAAGTAACTGGGGTCGCATTACTGAATCTCAGTGCCACATATGACAGTTAACCATAAGTTGCTTACCCAGAAAGTGTATAATGTCACTAAGGACTGCACCCTTTCTATTTTCGTGCAATGCATGCTACAGAACAGACGCTACTATGTAACCTTACAATCTACAAACATCCGATGGAGGACACAGAAAAATGGACTTGCACAGGATAGTGTCTTGGCTCCAATACTATTTAACATCCTTCCCATCAGCCACCAGACACGAATGTTCATTTATGTCGATGATGCAGCAGTGGCCACACAGGATAAAACCTTTGAACAAGTGGAGGAGAATCTCACAGGAGCCTTAACAGAACTTGCTACCTATTACAAAGCAATAATCTCAAACGAAACCCTAGTAAATCTCAAGTATCCACCTTCCATCTTAGGAACAAACAAGCCAAACGGAAACTCTGAGTCATGTGGCAAGGGGAAGAGCTGAAGCATACAAACAGCCCAAAATACCTGGGAGTAACATTGGACAGAGCGCTTACTTTTAAGCAGCACTGTCACAACACCAAACAAAAGGTCTGTGCCATGAACAATATACTGCGGAAGCTAACGGGTTCATCGTGGGGAGCTCAACCACATGTTTTGCGCACCATGGGTCTGACGCTGATTATCTCAGCAGCGGAATACGCAGCGCCAGTTTGGAGGAACTCTGCTCACACTAAGCAAGTTGACGTCGCCATAAACAAAACTGTATGTATTGCCACCAACTCCCAAAGACAAAATTTATCCCATCATAGGCATAGCACCACCCACTATCCGCAGACAAGTAGCTGCTGAGATCGAAAGATCAAAACAAAAGGATGATCCCCGACACCCGATGCATATGCACCGAAAACAACGTGTCTGGCTGAAATCCCGCAGGAGTTTCATTGGAACTACTGAAGAGCTCACCACCAAGCCATCGCAAGGCGGCTATCTCTTTGGAAAGAAATGGTGCCACAGGAACTACTTGAGGGGGGATCTGCAGGACTTCAACTACCTTTTACAGCTTGGAGGTCATTAAACCGGCTGCGCACTGGAGTAACTGGGTGCAAATCAAACCTATTTAAATGGGGCTACAGTGATAGCGATAGGCGTGAATGCGGAGCAATACAGGACTTGGACCACCTATTGATTTGCCCAGATATGTCTATAACATGCACTAAAGATGATATTTTGAACGTCAATGACAAAGCAACCTACGTTGCTAATTACTGGGAAGGGAAGATATAATTGCTGCATCTGGATATGGAAGAAGAAGAAGAATTGGTGGGTATAGTGTGGACAGATGTGTGGATGGAGCCATCGGAAAGGATTATATTGACATCCAGGAAGTTGGCACACTGTGTTGAAGAGGATCAGATGGGAGAGAAGTTGTTGAGGTTGTAAAGGAACAAGTATAAGGTGTCTTGGCCCTGAGTCCAGATCATGAATATATCATCAGTGAACCTGAACCAGATTAGAGGTTGGGAGTTTCAGAATTCAAGGAAGGTTTCCTCTAGATGGTCCATAAACTCATAGGCACAGGAAGGTGGAATTTTGGTGCCCATGGCTGTTCTGCATATTGTTTGTATCCTTCCCTTCAGAGAAGAAGTAGCTGAGTATTAGGACACAGTTAGTTATTGTATATTGTTATTGTGTGTGATTTGTGCTTGCTTGTGCAAATGTGTGTACATTTTTCTTTTCTGAAGATGGGTTTGGCTGAAAGTTTATATTCAACAGTCTTCTCATTGTGCTTCTCTGCAACTTAGTGTGTCACCTTATTGTGACTAGCAAGCTGTCATTTTCATAATATTGTTGATATTCCAACCTGGACTTTCCTGTTTATTTTATAATAATAATCAATTAGAGCTAAGTCAAGCAAAAATTAAAGTTTTGTGCAAAAATTGTTATAAATGCATTCACCAAATCCTTTAGAATTCTCAGTTTTTCCACATTGCCGTTTTCACTTGTCCTACAAACCGTAGTTTTACCTCATTGTCACTTGTCATGTTGTGTTCACTAAAGTTCAGTGCCCACAATTCAAAGTGGCACGAAGCAAAAGCCCTACCACAGAATATTTGTTGCAGCATAAGTTATATGGATTGCATTCCTGCAACATACTATTCTCATGGGTAGTTTTTCCTAAAACAGTTAATTGGGAAACACAATATGAAACATAAAACAAACATTTATTAATTGAATGAATACAGAATACTTAGCTTTGAGTGCTGAAAGTGCTTAGCATTGGAGTTCAAGTCCTGTTCTCTAAATAAGCTAACAAATTGAAAGAGAACTATTCAATCTATAGATGTTCTGTAAGGACTGCTGTACCTAATAATTTGAGTCTGACTTGGAATGTTTAATACCACTCAACATTTTTTTAATGCTCAGAAGTTAACTGTCCAATGATCTCATATTTATAATGAGCTAGCTATAACAATCACAGGGGATCAGCATTGTTTGGGACTGTAGACTAAAACCGTGAAACTGTAGGAACAGAAACTATGCTTTGGTCCCAACTCCATTAGTCCATCGCTAACGCCCCCCACTCCCTAAATGGCCGAGTGTGTCTGTGTGTCTTCATTTACCCATTAGGAGCACAAGAATCTGTCATCTGCAACCTTGATCACAAAAGCAGATAGTAGTTACAGATATCACTGAACCTGTGATGGCTGATGGAACAGGTGATGAATTGTGCTGACTCTGTGAAGGTTTTGTGATTCCACATTATAAGTGCCCCATAGGTGTGACAAACTGAACCCAGAGCGGTGCCACAGCTGAATTGCATTGATGGTGGTGCCCTCTCTAGTTATTACTGTGTATCATATGACTGCATACACAACACTATTCAGCAAATGTGGTATATTAGTACTTGAAGTCTGAGGGTCTGTTCACTGCCTTTAATCAAATACGTGTTTCTTGCATTTCCTCGTTGTCGCCTACGATATCTTGGAAGACAGCTGTTTGCAGTGTATTCTGCATCCACTGACTAGCTCCACTACAGTCAAATGACTATGTCCTCCATTTCCTCTGACCAGGCTTAGATTTGCTCATCACCTACTATGGTAGAACTGGAGATAACAGGAGGCACTGAACTAGTCAGAAAACCAAACCTCCCAATCCAAGCAATAAAATTGCAATCAGTTTACAGCTGTTCTAAAGTGAACAGATATGCACTATCGATAGGAGGTAATCACAAAGTGGTATACAACGTACAGCTCTGTCACAATGGATGAACTTCATGTATAGAGCAGAATGGAAAGTGCACAATTTGAAATGGGATTAGTCCATTTAAAAATGGAAGCCAGATGCCATGAAGACAAATTTCCAGTGATTTCTCAAAGCAACTGAGACACACAACTGCAATGTTTTCATCTGTGGTGGCAGTTTTTAGCATGTAAATGTCACAGATCTTATCCAAGATAAATTGCATTATGCTTGAATTCTGTTGTGTATTTATTGTTGACAGTTTAAAGTGAAAGAGCAGATTTCTTGTGGATCATCATAAAATTTTGACAAATTTCCACTGGTCATAAATGGTCCAAAATAAAAGAATTTATGATGGCACAGCATTTCATTTTATGGATTTGATTGGAACTTGCACAACCTGGCTACTAACAAAAACCATAAATGCAATTATTTTACATATGTAATAGACATTTGACATAAGCTACTGCCCATCATGTACCAACATAGCAAAAACAAATTTAAGTAGTATCAATGCCATCTTGCATTGTGGAACTTTGAGAAACTGTCCCCATATCCTCATAATAAAAACATTGTCCTCTGCTTATGTTTCTTACTATATTGTTGTTAATTAATTAGTTAATTATTAGTATCATATCACAACTAAATATATGACTTCTGTTGCACATTATTGACATTCCATTTTGCTATATCTGTCAATCATTTAATGACTGGCTCCTTCTTTGTTCTTCATCATATCTAGAGATCACTAACCATCAAAATATGCAACGCAATTACCAAAATCACCAATGGGGTGAAGCGGGTATTGGTATTTCAGCACCATCTATTCACACATGATAAATATGTGTTGGACTCTGCAGAATAAGTGCAGCAGCAAGCTGTCATCATTTCTGACTCATGTTTCACTTTGTACAAAGTATAATTAAATGAAATTTAGAACAAGTTTGTACTAATCTGTAATGAAACCCACACATAGCTACCTTTCACCCTTCTGTAACTCTACAACAAATTAGACACTTCAGATTTCTGTTCAGCTAATATCTCCATTCTGACCTCTTATATTGTTTGAAACTAATGTGATGTAATTTTTACTTTAAAGTGCCACTAACTATTTCTGCATAAGCTCAACATATTTTGTATCATCTTTCTCAACTGCACCAATGTACTGAGAACATTGTCATTCCTCCAGCAGCATTGCTGATGAAATTCAAATCTAACATTCTTATGAAATCCTGACACATCCAACACCTTGTTCCAACTGTCAATATGAATGATTGATAGAAAATGAAAAAAAAATTGTATCATATGACTACAGTAAGAAGTCACAGTACCTGGATGTAAAGACTTGTAGTGGAATCAAATGATCTCAAAGGCTTAGTCATAGATACAGCAGCCAGCAGACTTCAGTTAATTCGTAGAATATCAAGGAAATTTAACCAGTCTACTAAAAAGATTTCTTACAAAACTTTTCTGCGAGCTAGCACAGAATATTGCTCAAATGTGTGGGACCATTCCAAACATGACTAGGAAGAAGTATTCAATATATGCAAAGAAGGCCAACATGAATGGTCTGATGTTTGTTTTATTCATGGGTAAGTGTAACAGATGTGGTGAAAAAACTTTACTGGCATGTTCTTGAATATAGATGTAAACTTTTGTGAAGAAGCCTACTTACTATGTTTGAAGAACCAGATTTCAGTGATGAACCTAGGAAAACATTACTACCCGTTATGTATTTTTCCCATAGTAATCATGAGGACAAGGTTAGACTCATTACAGAAGGAATATGAAACTAAACTAACATTCTAATAAATTATAACTATGTGAAAACATGTTTTGTAAATTCTCATCACGTAACTTCATTTCATCAAATTGTCATGATATACAATCTGCATAGTTGCAGATCAATTAAAAAAAGCTTTTTTCCATTTTTTACATTAGTGTTTATTTCTTTTACAAAATCATTCCTGCAATCAATGTGTCTTGCCACAAACATGGACAAAAATTCAGAAACAGTGTGACCGTAGTGATCAGTTATGGATGTTTTCAGATTCTATTAAAGAAAGAGACTACCTGTTTGTTATTTCTGATGGCAGACTATTTTTGCTGGATTTTGCAATATTGCTTTTTACAAACTTACACATTTCTAGTATGTAGAAACCACCAAGAGTTAGAATGAGTGATTTTTGGAAGAGAGGTCTGAAGCTGTCAGTAGGCTTTGCCCTTTTCATTGTTCTGACAGCTACCTTCTGAGTGAGAAGTATGTCTGAGCTATGAGTGGAGTCTCCCCAGACTATGACACTATACTACATTACACAATGAAACTGTGCATAATAAGGTGAGTGAACAGCCTCTGGTTCTGCAGTATGCAAGGATGCATAAGATGTAGTACACTTTGCTTGGCTTTCTACTAGTTTTACTGATATGTGTATGCCATCTTAAGTTGTCTTGGATCCACAGGCCTAAGAATCTTGTTTCTATTTTGGGGGATATTTCAACCTTAAATTTCTTGGTTCTCAGGTGAAATTTCAGGAATATGGTTTTGTTTGTGTTGACTATCAGGTTACTTCTGTCAAACCACTCACCCAATTCACTTGCACTTTCAGTTACACACTCTTGGAGCTCATGGCTATTTCTGCTGTTAAGGAGAATGCTAGTATCACCTGCAAAGAATGTATAGGTAGTGGCATGATGCTCAGCAGTAACTCATTTACATAAAGAATGAACAGAATTGTGCTAAATATTGAACCTTCTTCCATGCCTTGAGTGATATTGGCATAGGCAGAGTAGTATGTTTCAGTACGTCCTTGAACAGTGTGTTTCCTCGTTACTTTCTGTTTCCTGTTTGAGAGATATGAGCTGAACCAGTTTATAGGGATGCCTCTCATGTCATACAACTGCAGTGTGTTTAATAGAATTTTGTGGCCTGTGGTGTCATATGCCTTTGAGGATCTAGGAAGATCCCAATGGCTTTTTACTTTTTGTCTGGAACATCTAGTTTGGAGTGTACATATTCATATATAGCAGCTGTTACGGATTTATTTTCCCTAAAGCTGTGCTGAGTATAAGAGAAAATTGATAAATTATCTCTCCAGAAGTTAACTAAATACAGGTAATAATGATAAGGGTTTGTGATTTTCCACTTTATTTTTTTCACTTTTCTTAAATATGGGACAACTTCTGCCACCTTAATACAATCAGTAAATGTATCTGTCATCAATGATGAACTGTATACATTAAAGAATGGGACTAATATTTTATTTATGATGTTCTGTATTATAAAATCTAATGTGTCGTAAATTCCCGATGATGGTTTGTTTTTAAGATTCTTTGTGCTAGTATAATTTTAATCAGCATTAGTGTCCCAGAGGAATATAGAATCTATCAAAGATTTTATTTTGGTTTGTATATTTGGTGTGGTTTGTTGATAATCTGTAGTAGAGCAAGTTGATATCTTTCATTTCTTATGGTACTCCTCATTGCCTTTGGTTGATTTGCAGATCTTGGCACAGTAGTCAATTGGCATTCTCTTCACTTGCGCTGTAACTTTCTTAAGGATGTTGACATACTGCTTAATACATCTGTCTTGAGAGGGATTGTGACTGCTATTTTTTAAGTAGTTCAATGGGTCTCTGCTTGTTCTGTGGCCTATCTATATGCCATTTATTATTCATGGTTTCCTTTAGGGTTATTTATTCAATATGTTTTAATTCGAGAGGAAAAGCAATTTAAAAGGGGTTCCATTTTTTGTTTGTGTCATCTGCTTCATATACACCGAAGACCCAATGAAACTGGTACACCTGCCTAATATCATGTAGGACCCCTGCGAGCACAGAGAGTGCTGCGACACGACGTGGCATGGACTCGACTAATGTCTGAAGTAGTGCTGGAGGGAACTGACACCATGAATCCTGTAGGACTGTCTATAAATCCATAAGAGTATGAGGAGGTGGAGATCACTTCTGGACATCACATTGCAAGGCATCCCAGATATGCTCAATAATGTTCATGTCTGGGAAGTTTGGTGGCCACAGAAGCATTTAAACTCAGAAGAGTGTTGCTGGAGTGGCTCTGTAGTGATTCTGAATGTCTGGGGTGTCACATAGTCCTGTTGGAAGTGTCCTAGTCTGTCATAATGCACAATGGACATGAATGGATGCGGGTAATCAGACAGGATGCTCACGTACATGTCACTTGTCAGAGTCATATCTAGACGTATCATGGGTCCCATATCACTTCAACTTCACATGCCTCAAACTTTTACAGATTCTCCACCAGTTTGAACAGCCTCCTGCCGACATGCAGGGTCCATTAATTCATGAGGTTGCCTCCATACCTGTAAATGTCCATCTGCTCGATACGATTTGAAACGGAACTTTTCCTACCAGGCACTCCAACTTCACATGCCTCAAACTGTTACAGATTCTCCACCAGCTTGAACAGCCTCCTGCTGAAATGCAGAGTCCATGAATTCACGAGGTTGTCTCCATACCTGTAAATGTCCATCTGGTCGATACAATTTGAAACGGAACTTGTCCTACCAGGCAACGTGTTTCAAGTCATCAACAGTCAAATATCAGTGTTGATATGCCCAGGCATAGTGTAAAGCTTTGAGTCATCCAGTCATCAAGGGTACATGAGTAGGCCTTTGGCTCCAAAGCCCATATCCATGATGTTTTGCATGCTGACACTTGTTGATGGCCCAGCATTGAAATCCTCAGCAGTTTGCAGAAGGGTTGCACTTCTGTCACATTGAATGATTCTCTTTCAGTTGTCATTGTTTCTGTTTTTGCAGGAACTTTTTCTGGCTGCAGCAATGTTGGAGATTTGTGTTTTACCGGATTCCTGATATTCATGGTACATTTTTGAAATGATCATACAGGCAAATTCACTCTTCATCGTTACCTCAGAGACGCTGTGTCCCATTCCATCATATTCTGATGATAACACCACATGCAAATTCACTTAAATCTTGATAACCTGCCACTGTAGCAGCAGTAACCAACCTAACAACTGCCCCAGACACTTGTTGTCTTATATAGGCATTGTGAACCACAGTGCCGTGTTCTGCCTGTTTACATATCTTTGCATTTGAATATGCATACCTGTACCAGTTTGTTTAGTGCTTCAGTGTATTTAATTTAATTTTCCTGTTGCCAAGGAATCATATCGCTGTAGCCTGTATCCAGAGGTTCTACAATCTGGTTAGGACAGTTTATAAATATCTGGTCTAGAGTTGTTTTGGTATGACTTTGCATCTTGTGGGGAAAACTTTCGGACTGAATGTGCTTGTGAGATTCAATAGAGCTCCTCTCACATGCTCTAGAGACGGAAAATCAACATTAAGTTTGCCACAGAAAATTAGTACCTTTTTGATTTGGAGGAATTTGTTTAGCAGTATTTCAAAATTTTTGAGAAAGACATATACATTAACTGTTGGTGAAGAGTAAAAGTATGCAATAATTTTATTTGTCTCTGAAATTTGATAGTAGTCAGTTCAAAATCCTTATCTTTATTTAAATAACCAAAATGGTCAAAACTTCTGTATTTTACTCAATTTCTTATAAATATATCAGCACTTCCACCTTCCACCTTCCACCTTTATGCAATAATGAGATACTAATATGTAGCCAGATATGCTAACTGACCAAATGTGATCTGAATTCAGCCAGTTTTGTGTAATGCATATGACATTTACACCACAGTGGTTTGCAGAGAATGAATGCACATGTAGATAAATTGAATAAGACTCATTACTTAATTCTCTACAGATGAATAAAGTTTTTTGACTCTATTAATCATCTAGACAAAAATGATTTCGAAATATTTTCGCAGTGTATGAACTGATGGCGAAGGAGAATGCCCAATCCTAGTTCCCATAAACATGACAGAAAACCTCAAGTATCCCTTTCAATCTTTTGGTATTTTCTTCTTGTTCATGATAAGCTCCTCTCCTTACATTTGTAAGATGTGGTATGTAATCTTCACAATGTATGTTTACATTTATTACACTAATGTGTACTGAAAAAGAGGATGTCTACATTTGGTGTTGCAAGAGTAAAAATGTATGCTTTGTAAATGTTAGCATTTCGTAATGAGTTAGGCACAATACATGCAAATGAGTTGTATAACGTAAATACATATATTTAAAAATGTGCTACATTAAATATGTTTGTCTTCTCTTCTGACAGGTAGAACATTTTCTCTGTGAAGGAATTACGATAGTTACGTTTGGACTATTGTACAGTGTAATATATTATGCAACACATCACAGATTACCATCTACTTTTTTCTTTGTGGGTACCATTTTTACACTAATAGCTGGCACTATCTTAATGTACGTATGTAGTCATTTTATCTCCATATTACTACTGTTGTCATATCAAAAGTGTATAATTTACTTTGTACTTAAGTATTAAAACTAAATTGAGCAAGAAGCACTTAATATTTTTGATCAGCTTTTAATGATACCATTCGATAACTTACACAAAAAAAAAATCATTGTTAACTGACCTTTGAAAGTGGCAGGTCCCATTGAGCAAGAGGCATAAACAATAAATGGTAATTTAAAACTAACATTAATTTTAATTGATTGTCATTTAGCTGTGGGAAATGGAACTGAAATGTTTACCTGTGTTACAGTGACTGCATAGGGATAATCAGGCAACTTCTTGCACATGTTCCTCCACTTATTACTTTCGTTATATGAAAAGGTATGCATACAATTGTTAATGACTACTGCATAGCATAACACAGTCTCAGTGAAACTAAACTAAGACTTTATTGGCAGGTGCTGTCATCAACTGTAAGTAACTTACAACAACTAAAATATCACAAAGTGTTGTTTGAACATATACTTAATTGTTGTTGTTGTTGTTGTCTTCAGTCCTGAGACTGGTTTGATGCAGCTCTCCACACTTCTCTATCCTGTGCAAGCTTCTTCATCTCCCAGTACGTACTGCAGCCTACATCCTTCTGAATCTGCTTAGTATATTCATCTCTTGGTCTCCCTCCATGATTTTTACCCTCCATGCTGCCCTCCAATACTAAATTTGTGATGCCTTGATGCCTCAACACATGTCCTACCAACCAATCCCTTCTTCTAGTCAAGTTGTGCCACAAACTCCTCTTCTCCTAAATCCTATTCAGTACCTCCTCATTAGTTATGTGATCTACCCATCTAATCTTCAGCATTCTTCTGTAGCACCACATTTCGAAAGCTTCCATTCTCTTCTTGTCCAAACTAGTTATCGTCCATGTTTCACTCCCATACATGGCTACACTCCATACAAATACTTTCAGAAATGACTTCCTGACACTTAAATCTACACTCAATGTTAACATATTTCTCTTCTTCAGAAATTAATTAATGTTATAATTATAAGCTGTAAATCTTCAACAATATTGATACAGACTTTAATTTTAAAAAGGGTTCAAAAATGTTCAAACGTGTGTGAAATCTTATGGAACTTAACTGCTAAGGTCATCAGTCCCTAAGCTTACACACTACTTAACCTAAATTATCCTAAGGACAAACACACACACCCATGCCTGAGGGAGGACTTGAACCTCCGCCGGGACCAGCTGCACAGTCCATGACTGCAGTGCCTTAGACCGCTCGGCGAATCCCGCACGGCTTTTACAAAGGGTAGTAACATATTCAACATAATTATAAATTTGTTAAAAATGTTTTTAAATATGAAAATTAATGAAATATCTTTTAGAAACAGTTACACCAAAGTAAATTTGATTTACATTTTGATTACGTAATTAATTTTGGTACTATTGTTCTCACTGAATCTTACGCAAAAACTGAGTAAGTTATTACAATCAGCTACTTGGTTAATACTTTATATATATTTCTAATCTGGTTCGATATTTGTTCCAGAACATTCCAAGCAGTAGTTTTATATAAAATGGTAATATTATTATATCCAACAATATACTTATTAGAAACAATTGCATTTGAAAGCTGGTAAGGAGTAGGAATTATGTGTCCTGCATGCAAGAAAGGAAGTATGTTGGAGAGTGACAAGTTTTGAGGAACTACATTGGTAAACTTGGGATGTAATGGATTCTTACTGTTAGTCTGTCTCCTCATCATTGTACAGAAAGAGATTGCCTCTTAGCAATGGGGATTTTTCACAGGAAAATCAGCAATATATCAAATCTTCACCCTAAGCCAAATATTAAAAAGACAATTGAATTTGTCATTGATACATGTCACCATTTCATTGACTACAAACTGGCATTATGATATCATTTACACAGATCAACTACACTGAGCCTTGAATGAACTATCAACCCCTGGAAAATTGTTGTGCCTTGAATGAACTAGCAACCCCTGGAAAACTGTTAAGGCTTGTGTTAACAACAATGAATGAGCTACAGAGTAGTATAAGAAGGAGCTGGTTGCTGTTTGATCCATGAGATATGCAAGATGGTGTAAGGCGAGGAGCTGCACTGGCATACCTCCTTTTTAATGTTGCTGTAAAGAGGAACGACTTTTTATAAATCAGTGCAGGTATTGATGACATAGATATAGTTGCAAAAACTAGGAAGGCAATAGAGGAAACTTTCGTTGTACTTGAGCAGACCAGGAGGAATATGGGATTGAATATTAATCAATGTAAAACAAAGTACAAGGGTTGTTCAATAAATAATGCCCCATGGTTCTTTTTTTCTCAGGACATACACTACTGGCCATTAAAATTGCTACACCAAGAAGAAATGCAGATGATAAACGGGTATTCAGTGGACAAATATATTATACTATAACTGACATGTGATTACATTTTCACATAATTTGGGTGCATAGATCCTGAGAAATCAGTACCCAGAACAACCACCTCTGGCCATAATAACGGCCTTCATATACCTGGGCATTGAGTCAAACAGAGCTTGGATGGCAAGTACAGGTACAGCTGCCCATGCAGCTTCAACACGATACCACAGTTCATCAAGAGTAGTGACTGGCGTATTGTGATGAGCCAGTTGCTCGGCCACCATTGACCAGACGTTTTCAATTGGTGAGAGATCTGGAGAATGTGCTGGCCAGGGCAGCAGTTGAACATTTTCTGTATCCAGAAAGGTCCGTACAGGGCCTGCAACATGCGGTCATGCATTATCCTGCAGAAATGTAGGGTTTTGCAGGGATCGAATGAAGGGTAGAGCCATGGGTCGTAACACATCTAAAATGTAACGTCCACTGTTCAAAGTGCCGTCAATGCGAACAAGAGGTGACCGAGATGTGTAACCAATGGCACCCCATACCATCACGCCGGGTGATACGCCAGTATGGCAATGACAAATACACACTTCCAATGTGCGTTCACTGCCATGTCGCGAAACGTGGATGCGACCATCATGATGCTGTAAACAGAACCTGGATTCATCCAAAAAATTACATTTTGCCATTCCTGCACCCAGGTTCATGTTGAGTACACCATCACAAGCACTCCTGTCTGTGATGCAGCATCAAGGGTAACCACAGCCATGGTTTTCGAGCTGATAGTCCATGCTGCTGCATACGTCATCGGACTGTTAGTCTAGATGGATGTTGTCTTGCAAACGTCCCCACCTGTTGACTCAGGGATCAAGACGTGGGTGCACGATCCGTTACAGCCATGCAGATAAGATGCCTGTCATTTCGACTGATAGTGGTACGAGGCCATTGGGATCCAGCACGGCGTTGCATATTACCCTCCTGAACCCACTGATTCCATATTCTGCTAACAGTCATTGGATCTCGACCAACGCGAGCAGCAATGTCGCGATCTACATCTACATCTACATCTACATTTATACTCCGCAAGCCACCCAACAGTGTGTGGCGGAGGGCACTTTACTTGCCACAGTCATTACCTCCATTTCCTGTTCCAGTCACGTATGGTTCGTGGGAAGAACGACTGTCGGAAAGCCTCCGTGCACGCTCAAATCTCTCTAATTTTACATTCATGATCTCCTCGGGAGGTATAAATAGGAGGAAGCAATATATTCGATACCTCATCCAGAAACGCACCCTCTCGAATCCTGGCGAGCAAGCTACACCGCGATGCAGAGCGCCTCTCTTGCAGAGTCTGCCACTTGAGGTTGCTAAACATCTCCATAACGCTATCACGGTTACCAAATAACCCTGTGATGAAACGTGCTGCTCTTCTTTGGATCTTCTCTATCTCCCCCATCAACCCGATCTGGTATGGATCCCACACTGATGCGCAATACTGAAGTATAGGTCAAACGAGTGTTTTGTAAGCCACCTCCTTTGTTGGTGGACTACATTTTCTAAGGACTCTCCCAATGAATTTCAACCTGGTACCCACCTTACCAACAATTAATTTTATATGATCATTCCACTTCAAATCGTTCCGCACAAATACTCCCAGATATTTTACAGAAGTAACTGCTACCAGTGTTTGTTCCACTATCATATAATCATACAATAAAGGATCCTTCTTACTATGTATTCGCAATACATTATCTATGTAAAAGGTCAGTTGCCACTCCCTGCACCAAGTGCCTATCCGCTGCAGATCTTCCTGCATTTCGCTACAATTTTCTAATGCTGCAACTTCTCTGTATACTACAGCATCATCCGCGAAAAGCCGCATGGAACTTCCGACACTATCTACTAGGTCATTTATATATATTGTGAAAAGCAATGGTCCCATAACACTCCCCTGTGGCACACCAGAGGTTACTTTAACGTCTGTAGACGTCTCTCCATTGATAACAACATGCTGTGTTCTGTTTGCTAAAAACTCTTCAATCCAGCCACACAGCTGGTCTGATATTCCGTAGGCTCTTACTTTGTTTATCAGGCGACAGTGTGGAACTGTATCGAACGCCTTCCAGAAGTCAAGGAAAATAGCATCTACCTAGGAGCCTGTATCTAATATTTTCTGGGTCTCATGAACAAATAAAGCGAGTTGGGTCTCACACGATCACTGTTTCTGGAATCCACATTGATTCCTACAGAGTAGATTCTGGGTTTCCAGAAACAACATGATATGTGAGCAAAAAACATGTTCTAAAATTCTACAACAGATTGACATCAGAGATATAGGTCTATAGTTTTGCACGTCTGCTCGATGACCCTTCTTGAAGATTGGGACTACCTGTGCTCTTTTCCAATCATGTGGAACCTTCCGTTCCTCTAGAGACTTGCGGTACACGGCTATTAGAAAGGGGCAAGTTTCTTTTGCGATACGATAAACTACAATCGTGATAGGCTACAATCTGACCTTTATCAAAGTCGGAAACGTGATGGTATGCATTTCTCCTCCTTACACGAGGCATCACAACAACATTTCACCAGGCAATGCCGGTCAACTGTTGTTTGTGTATGAGAAATCGGTTGGAAACTTTCCTCATGTGAGCAAGTTGTAGGTGTTGCTACTGGTGCCAATCTTGTGTGAATGCTCTGAAAAGCTAATCATTTGCATATCACAGCATCTTCTTCCTCTCAGTTAAATTTCATGTCTGTACCACATCTTCTTCATGGTGTAGCAATTTTAATGGCCAGTAATGTATTTATTGTTAAGACTCATAATTTGGTGACAATATACATCAACATGACTTGTGCCATGACCTATTTTTCTACATAGTCTCCATCATGTTCTATGTCCATTCACCAACATTGTGGATGAGCACGTATTCCCTCCCGGTAAAAGCTCTTGTTCTGTAGGTTTAGCCATGTTTTCACTGCATGACTGCCACTCTCATCATCTTCAAAGTGTGTTCCCCACAGAGAATTTGTAATTGGCCCAAAGAGATGGAATTCCAAGGGTGGCAGGTCTGGACTGTAGGGTGTATGAGGCAATGATGTCCAATCCAATTTGACAATGTGTTCCTGGGTTCTCAGATTTGTGTGTGGGTGTGTGTTATCATGTTGGAGCAATATTTCTGCTGGATTCTTGTCCAATCAAACACAGTGAAAATGGTTCTTGAGTTTATTCAGAGTCTTCATGTATGCCACTTGGCATCGCATCCATGACAATGATGCCATCACAGTCCCAGAAGATTGTCACCATAACTTTTCCAGCAGAGGGGGTTCTCTTGAATTTCTTCTTTTGTGGTGAATGAGTACGATGCCACTCCATGGACTGATTTTTTGTTTCTGGCACAAAGTGGTGCACACAGCTTTCGTCCCCCATAATGAACTGCTACAGAAAGGCCTCTCCCTCAGTCTCAAAATGCTCCAACAATGCTGATGTAGTGGCCTTACTTTGAATCTTGTGGTTTGCTGTGACCATTTGTGGAACCCATGGTGAACACCACTTTGAATATCTGAGAGTCTTGATCATTGCAAACGCACTTTCAATGTTGACCGACAACTGTAGAGCCAATATTTGAGTTGTGATGCACTGGTTGGCATGAATAATGGCATCTATATGATTCAGCATGTCTGGAGCAGTGGCTATGACACAACATCCCAAGCATGGCTGATCATGGAGCTCTGTTCCTGCATTTCCTGAGGCTGTCACCTTCTTTACCCATCACCCAACTGTGCTCCTTTCAACTGCAGCATCGCCATACACTGCATACAAATGTTTATGGATGTTCACCATGCTTTCTTTTTCTGCACACAAGAATTTAATAACAGCATGCTGCTTGTAATGAGAGGCATATGGAGATGCCATTTTGATGCTGTACTATGGCTCTGCCTTCAGCCAGAATGGTTTGCAACTTCACTGGTGCACAGAACAAACATCAAATATGAAGCACCAACAAGGACATTTGTCTACATATATTAATGGCTTTTTAAAAAAATGCGGAGCATTACTTACTGAATGACCCTCATATATGGCTGATGGGAAAGCGTGCAAAGAGAACATGCCACCTCAAATAATACTGGATGATTATACTTTCAAGAGAGGTGAGCAGTTAAAATATTTGAGATTGATAGTTACCCAGTCAAATGACACATCTTATGACATTAAACAGAGATTAATAGGAGCCAACAAAGCCTAATTTGCATTACAAAACTCACTTCCCTCAGACTGTTCCATTGGCCCAACCTATGAAAAAGGAAGATGGAGTAGTGCTACATATTTTTGTTGGAAGAATTTGTGTATTTTTCAATCTTCTGTCTTGAGTTAGTTTACTTTCTAGCGTAGTTTCCCACTGCAGAATTTGCTAGTGTCACTTTATTTACTTGATTCCATGACCCTTGCAAATATTAAATATCCAGCAGATCTGCAGCCTCAGATTCTTAGAGTTTAATCTTGAATTTTGTAAGTGTATATTCAATTAGTCATTTGCCCAGTAGTTACTCAATTGTTTGTTTTGAGACTAGTGACCATTGTAATCAGCATAATTAGCCACTCGGTTAGGTGCTGGCTATCACCTTTGACACATCAAGTTACATATTTAGCTTTTCCTGTTGTAACATTACGAGTCAAGACAGCTGTAACGGAACTTGAATAGCGTAAAGTTATCGTTAAAAATGCACGCCGCGCGATTTGTTATGATTTGGTCGGTCATAATAGTAGTAACATGCTTTTGAATACAATTAAAATATAACGGCGATACCTGTTTAGTGTTATTGGAAATAATATGTAATAAATTAATGAGTAAGGTAGCCTATCCTATAAGAAGAGGTAAAATTGGGCATATTAAGGTGTTTTGCTTTATATCGACTAAGCTGATGATACGGCGTCTTTTTTTTTCCGTTTACTCTTAGAAAAAAAAAAAAAAGAAAACAAGTAACGAAGTGCTAATTGTGCGTTGTGAAAAATATAGGGGCGAATTTTAAATAGCTACAGTGTATAATCAGACTAACAAATGGACATTCAGTTACGCGAAATAGCGGATAGTGAAGTGTGGTCATTAAATTGAGTACACCTACAGGGCGGTCAATTCCGGGATAAGTCTATTCGCATCTCACGAGGGACGCGGTATTGAGACCGGTTTTTTTTTTTATTATATCACGGAGAGCGTGCTTCAGTTTATAAAAAGGAGAAAAGCTGTATCATTATCATTGACTGTTGGTGTTAAGCAACCAAAACTGTTCATCAAAGGGTTTCGGTGAATGAGTGGTGAATGCGAAATGAAACAGTGAACGAAGTTATGTTAAATAAAGCTGAAGAGACAAGACAGTTTGGTTGTATCTGTTATTATTCCATAAACCGTAACATCTATTCTCATTGTACGAAGCCTTTATAGACGATCGTTATGACAATTTGCTTTGAAGGGATCTCGTTACGAGTTAAATTTTGGGGACCTGGTCAACAGGGGATAGTTCGTAGATCTTAACTACTGCAGCTATTCTGGAATCAGGTGCTACCGTGACCGTTGTGTGTTGTCAATGGCTTAAGGTCATCATATCTCATGCTCTAAGATCGACGCGCCTTTCCTCTTGGTATAACGGTGTCTCACTGTAACCACGACAACGCCGACGGCGAAGGAAGATACGGTAGACTGTGTTTTCTTAATAGTACATATTTACTTAATTCCTTGCGTGTTTTTAGTATGTAAGAAGTTTAGTGTTGCTTTTTTGTTAGATATGAGTGTAAATTCAGGTAGTCTGTAGCTCAGCCATCATTTCTCCTGAGCAGCCAGCTACATAGTTCATTGAGGTATCAGCATCCCTTGGTTACACACGAGGAGCTGGCCACAGTTCACAAACAGTTAAATGTGATTTTTGTCTGTGATCAGTCACTGTCAGGCAACCGCCTCGGTGTGCGGCAACAGCAGAGATTCTGGAGCATCTCATGGGACACCTTAGGTGTCACTTGTTTCGCCCAAGGGCTCTACTGCCAAGCCACCTTCTAGTTTACACAATCCGGTGGACCCACAGAGTGAGTGGTGGGTGGTAATGTGTTCACATCACTCTAGGTGGAGAGTCATTGTGGAGGCTGGGTGTATGGGCTCACCTGTTCAATCCATGAGTGAACAGGTGGGTGTTCCTTCAGTGGGGTCTGAGCAGGAACATATGAGCTAGTTATTGGGAGCTCCAATGTCAGGTGCATTATGAGGCCCCTTAGGAAGATAGCATTCAAGGCTGAAAAGAGCTGGGGGGTCCTGATCCACGATGTTGAGGCGATATTGCCTGCTGCTGTCGAGCATACAGCGTGCAGTCATCTGCCATTTGTGGGTCATGCCAGCACCAATGAGGCCTGTTGCATTAGTTCTGAGGCCATCCTCAGTTCTTACAGGCACCTGCAAGAGGTTGAGAATACTTCTGGCCTTACACATGGGTTGCAAGTAGAGCTCGCAATTTGTAGCATTGTTCCCAGAGTTGATCGGGGTCCTTCAGTTTAGAGCCAAGTGGAGGGTCTCAGCCAATGGCTTCATCATCTCTGTGATGGTCTTGGTCACAGATTTCTGGACCTGTGTTATCAAGTGGGGATTTGTAGGACTTTCATTGATAGGTCAAGGCAGCACTACACAAAAGAAGCAGCTACTCGTGTAGCAGAGTACTTGTGGAGTGCATGTGGGGGCTTGTTAGGCTAGGCAGTAGTTTGACATACTCTCGTGAATGCCTGCCAGTTGATATACATATAAGGAAATCAGGCCATTTTCAAAGTAAAGACTGCTGAAATTGAAAAATTTTATCAGTAAATTGTCAAGGTTTTCATAACAAATTTTCCAAATCTTCTGCCTTCCAGGAAAGTTCTCAGTCTCAAATTATTCTTGAAACTCAGGGCTGGCTAAAACCCAATGTAAAAAAACTCTGAGATATTTAGTGAGTCTTGGAATGTCTATCGGAAACACAGTTTAGACACTATGGGAGGGGGAGTGTTTATTGCAGTTGCCAAAAATACTGTCTCCACTGAAGCTGAAATTGAGTGTGTTAATGAATTTATCTGGTTGTGCATAACAGGTAAGGGTGAAATCAAGTTAATTGTTGGATGTTTTTACCAACCATCTGACTCTGGTGTGACAGTTCTAAAGTCATTCAAAGAAAGTCTATGGCCAGTTACGCATAAACATCCAGATCATACAACACTAATTGGTGGTGACTCTAACCCACTGGGTATAGACTGGCACATGTATGGATTCATTGCAGAGGATGCAGTCTTGTGAAGTACTTTCGAACACGTTTTCCAAAAACTTTCTTGAGCAGCTAGTTCAGCAGCTCACACACAATGGAAGTATCTTGGACCTTGTAGCTACATACAGGCTGGACATTATTGGTGGCATCAGTACAAAGATGGGGATTAGTGATCATGATGTCATCATAGCGACTACAGTCATTAAAGTTAATAAATCAGTCAAGATGGCAAGGAGAGTGTTTCTGTTGGAAAGAGCAGATAAACAGATATTAGCATCTCAATTAGACAATGAACTGTAATCATCTGGTTCCAGAATGATGGCCCTAGAAGAATTGTGGGCAAAGTTTAAACAAATTGTAAATTGTGCTCTGGACAAGTATGTGCCTTGTAAGTGAATTGAAGATGAGAAGGACCCACTGTGGTTTAATAATGAAATATGCAAGATGCTGAGAAAGCAAAGGCTGTTGCACTCTGAGTTCAAAAGATGATGTGCAAATGACAGCAGACAAAGATTAGTAGAGATTTCTGCATCTGTAAAAAGATATAAGAATGAAACATACAACCACTGTCATACCTTGACATAAGATCTATTGGAGAACGCAAAAAAATTCTGGTCCTATGTAAAAGTGCTAACTGGGTCCATTCTGGCTGGTTTGGCAGTAGAAAATAGCAAAAGGAAAACCAAAGTTCGATGTTTAAGAACTCATTCACACAGGAGAATTATACAAACATACTGTCATTTGACCATTACACAGAGTCTCATATGGATGACACAATAATAAGGATCCCTGGTGTAGAGAAACAACTGAAAGAGGTGAAAACAAATAAGTTTCCAGGTCTGCATGGAATCCCAATTTGAGTTTATGAAGAGTACTCAGTGTCTTTGGCCCCTTATTTAATTTTCGCTTATGGAATCTCTTGTCCAGTGCAAAGTGCCAAGTATCTGCAAAAAAGCACAGGTCACTGCTGTATATAAGAAGGGTAAAAGAACAGACACACAAAATTACAGACCAATGCACTTAACATTGGTTTGCTACAGAATTCTAGAGCATATTCTGAGTTCAAATATAATAAATTTCCTAGAGACCAAAAATCTCTTGTCCAAGAATCAGCTTGGCTTTAAAAAGCACCACTTATGTGAAACCCAGTTTGCTCTTTTCTCACATGCTATACTGTGAGCTATGGATAAAATGCAAAAGGCTGAGTCCACATTTCCAGATGTTCAAAAAGCATTCAACACGGTACCCCACTGCTGATTGTTAACAAAGGTGTGTGCATATGGAATAGGCTCCCAGATATGTAACTGGTTCAAGGACTTCTTAATTGATAGAACCCAGTTTGTTGTCCTCAAAAGCTATTGTTCTTTTGAGACAGGGGTAACATCAGGGAAGTGTGAGTGGACCATTGCTATTTTCTATATACATAAATGATCTGGCAGACAGGGTGGGCAGCAATCTGTGGCTGTTCACTGATGATGCTGTGGGGTACAGGAAGGCATCAAATGTAAGTGACTGTAGACTGATACAAAACGACCTAGACAAAATTTTCTAGTTGGTGTCATGAATGGAGCTGGCTCTTAATGTAAAAAAATGTAAATTAATGCAGATCAGTAGGAAAAACAAACCCATAATGTTTGAATACAGCATTAGTAGTGTCCTGCTTGACAGTTACATCATTTGAATATCTGGACATAACGTTGCAAAGCGTTATGAAATGGAACAAGCATGTGAGGACTGTTGTAGGAAAGGCAAATGGCTGTTTTCTGTTTATTTGGAGGATTTTAGGGTAGTGTGGTTCATCAGCAAAGGAGACTCCTTATAGGACACTAGCGAAACCTATTCTTGAGCACTGCTTGAGTGTTTGGGAGTAACACCAGGTTGGACTGAAAGAAGACACTGAAGCAATTCAGAGGCAGGCTGCTAGATTTGTTACCAGTAGGTTTGATCAGCACCAAGTGTTACGGATATGTTTTGGGAGCTCAAGTAGCAATCCCTCGAGGGAAGAAGACATTCATTTTGCAGAATACTACTGAGAAATTTTAGAGGACTGGCATTTGAAGCTGACTACAGTATGATCCTACTGCCACCAACATACATTTCATGAAGGACCATGAAAATAAGACATAAAAAATAAGGGCTGTGGTACAGAGTACCCTCTGCCACACACTGTATAGTGCCTTGTGGAGTATGTATGTAGATGTAGGCACAATCATGCTCTATAAAAGAAATTGTAAGAAATTACCTGATCGAGAAGGGTGGGGCACGTGGCACAGATGAGTGATAAGGAAGTACAGTATAACAAAGACTAACGTTCAACTGAACTGAACTTTAGATTGAACTGACAGGTGCTGCTGCTAAACTATAAATAACATACAACAATTACAATTTTGCAAAATGTTGTTTCCACATGTACTTAATTAAACTTACAAATGAAAGTTGTAAATCTTCAACAATATTGGTACAGATGTTGGTACTATGAAAGGTAGTAATGCATTTAATATATTGCAAATTTGATAAAATTACAGTTTCAATATGAAAATTAATAAATAATTTTTACAAACAATTACTCAAAATAATATTTATTTATATTTTAATTACATAATTAATATTGATTCTATTACTTTCACTGAATCTTGGATGAAAGCTGAGTTCATTATTACAGTTAGATATTCAATTAATACACTATATATTTCTAAGCTGCTTACATATATTTGCTCTGAACCATTCTAAACATTAGCTTTTAAGGTACAATTACATTTGCAAGCTTGTAAAATATCAGAATTCTGAATGATAAAAGTTATAGGTGATTACAAACATTATCATTCTCAATAACTATGCAATGGGTTCTTCATTTAATCTAAAGTATTGTACAGTAGACTAATCTGACATGTTACAAGCAATAAGCATTTCTTGACTAGGACACTAATGAAATGATCAGATAAACTTTATACATCAAGTAATTAAAATGAAAATCTTTCATTCAGGATTTTGTAATGAAATTGACATTCATTCATTCATCATATCCCATAAATCCTGCCAAGAAAGAGGACTTCCTATGGCACAGCTGCAATGAAGTCTTCAATCTGAATACTGATTTGATGCAGCTTTTCACACTACCCTATCCTGGGTAAACCTCTCCATCTCTGCATAACTGCTGCAAATTACATCAGTTTGAACCTGTTTACTATATTCAAGCCTTGGCCTCCATCTACAATTTTTACATTCCACACTTCCCTCTATTACCAAACAGACAATTCCTTCATGTCTTCTTTTAGTCTAGTTGTGCCATAAATTTCATCTTGCTCAGTTTGATTCAGCACTTCCTTGTCAGTGAACTGATCTACCCATCTAATCTTCAGCATAACTCTGTAGCACATGTACTAGTAGTGTGGTAATGGTGGTAGTAGTAGTAGTAGTAGTAGTAATAGTAATAGTAGTAGCAACTTTATTCATCTGTAGATCTCTTTTTACAAGGATATAGGACCTGTCAAAGTATTTACAAGTTTATACCTATTTAAAATAAGATAATTCATATACACACATATTTACAGACTTCTACTTATAGACAATTATCAGATTTACTCCTGGTATACTATACTTTCTTTTTACAAATAACTTAATAAATACAGACAGACAGACACGGTGGTGATCTCTGGGCCATTTTCCACACCGCAGCTTCCCATTTGCTATCCTGAGTCAGCATCCCTCCATAATGAGTGAGACAACACAAACACCCAGTCTTCTCGAGGCAGGTGAAAATGCCTGATGCCACATGGAATCGAACCCGGGACCTCGTGCTCGGGAAGCGAGAATGCGAGACCACAAGCAAGACCACAAGCTGCGGACTAATTTTGAGAGGAGGGATTGAAATTAGCTTGTGGATGGTAATCGTTCCTGTTATACGGAAAGTTTTGTTTAAATCTCTTGTTCCTGCCATTTCCATTCCGGTATCCATTGCCAATGGTTTGTATATCCTTGCGGTTGTGCATACCAGCCTTGCTGTATGTTCACATCTGGCTTTTTGTATTGACCATTCCAGTTATGTTGTTGTGGTGTTTGGCTCTCTGACGCCCTATTTGTTATTACTTTCTCCTCTTATTATAGAAAGTATTTTGTGTTGTGCTCAGGTGTAGTAATTAATTTTTCACGAATGTGTGATGGTCAATGACTTTTTAAAATTTTTAAAACATCAACATGAGAAATAGGATTCATCCAATAACGTTGTTTTATTGAGATACTTCTCAAAATACCCTCGTAAGCTACCATATTTTCTATTAAAAGGGGCGGGGTTAAAAACCTCTCACCTAAGTCTCTCCTGTATGACTTCTGACAAGTATTTGTCAAGAAATGCCAGATCAAATTGTAAATATGTAGCAGAACGCTGAGCTACCTCAGTCGCCCACAAAAGTACATCACATAGCGTGTACCCAGCAACAAACCTGATCTTTCGTGCTTCCTTCCCATTTCTAGGAAACACATGTCGAAAAGCACTAATAAATACAACAGGATTCATCTTCTTACATTTACTCATAAACTTTGGAAATTCACAGTGTCTTAATAGATCTTCCTCAGCAAATATAGTGGACAAGCTGTTTGCATCTTGTGCTGTGTTTATATAGCTGTTATAATTATTTGCATTTCTCGTAGGTACAGGTTCTGGTGTTATTCCATGTAAACTTACACTCTGCAGTCTGTCATTACTACTTGAATTGTTTGAAGGGTTTGCAATCATCTGTGTGCATACATCACTTTGGTCTGCTGTGGCTGGCTCTTTGTTTATGTGTGCCACTTGTGTCCCTGTAACACTTTCACCTAAGTAGTTGCGTATCCTGTGCTCCATAGCTTGCAAATTGGTGTTCACTTTGTTGATAATGTCATTTTCCTTCTGCTGGATAACTTATTCAACTACATCATTGATTAATCTACATTCCTTCACTACCTTTTCTGCTGCAGTACTGGTTTTGTCCAAAGTACCTACTTCATCTTGTGAAATTACATCAGATAAATTTTCACTAATTTTGTCTCTTTCCTCTTTGACACAGACTGATTCGATTTCAAGTGAGTTCATTAATAGCTTTTGGTATATTTTCGTAATCCTTATGAAGTTTCTTCACTATGGTAGAGATGTTCATTACTGTGGAAGTTAATTATATTTATGTACCTTCCAGATTTGTGTGTGTGTGTCTTTAATCACTGTTTTTTATGCTGTATCATTCTGCTCACTAAGAGTGTCTAATTTCTGTTTTATTTCCGTAATGTCATTGTTTACTTTGGAAAGTACAGCTTGCTTTAGCTGTTTTCCCATGTCTCTAAATTTTACATTCATTTCTTCCTGAAAATTCTTTGCCAGATCGCTGCTCTGTTGTGTGACTGTATCCTGAAAATCTTTTAAAACTTGTTTCTGCTCTTGTTTTATGTTGTTTATGTCTTGTGTGACTATGGTAAGGTTTTCCAACAAACTGTCAGATTTTGTATTTATGTCCGTTAGCAAATTGGTGTTTATATTTTTTTTTATGTCTGCACGCAAACTGGTGTTCATATTATAGAGTTTTTGAGGTATAGCGGCAAGTGTGTCATTTTGATTGCTATCTAATGTACTTTGGGTACTTTGTAAATTGACATTTGTATTTCGCGTGATAGGTGACGGTAAAGTGTCTTCAAAAATCATGTTATCTTCGCTTTCCATGTTTTCCTGCACGAGGGGTTGCTCGCGGAGATAAATGAAGTAGTTTCATCTATTGTCATCAACATATCATCAAAGTTAGAACTCTGTGAAAGCTCACTAGCACTTATTACTTTGGTTATGTTCATCTCTGAAGTACTTAATACTTCTGAGTGTGGAAGACATGGCACTGGTACTTCAGATATTCTGTCTTGCATTTGTACGCCATCTTGGCTTACTGCGTTTTCGCCATGGTCAACAATAATGGAACCCGATTTTTGTGCCATTTTGATTGAATATTAAAATCAAAATTTTGAAAAATAGAAAATTGAAAGATATTATTTTTGGAAATTTAAACATACCATTTATGTGTTGTCAAGTGTTAATTGGTTACTTTTATGATGCACAAAATGTTGTGACACAAAAACTTCAAAATTTTCACTCCCTAATCATTACGTAAAAGTTCTGAAAAATTCATTACAATACATTTAGAAAGGAAAATTACTATGCAGGAGACGCTACCAAACATAACTAAGCAAGAGGGCGTGTAGTGGTCCTACCTTTACTGCGATGAAACAAACAGTGTACTTCCAAAATTTTCTGTAAATTTCGGTTTCACTTTTGATTCCCTTTTGACTTGGTTACTTTACCCACAAGAATTTTTGGTTCTGGTTTTTTGCTCCCAGTCATGATGTTGCATATGAAAATTTAAAAGTAATTAGTACATGCAAAAAGTTTAATACAATGTCACAAATAATTTTGAACAATTTACACAACTGATTTCATGGCTTTCTCAATGTAATGTCATGTCACCAGGTCGCCAGTTGTGCAAATATATATTAAACAAATTAATTACACTTTTGACATGTTTAATTTTTATGCATTTTGCAGCGAATGAATTGTCTTTCACTTTTGACTTACATCAATTCCTGTATTCTCTATGCTGTTGAGATTTACACAATTTGGTTATATGCTTCTTCTTCCACCATAATTAGTTCTCATTTTTGACTGTGAGTAAAATACTGATTTTAATCGGACTTCCTCTTCAGATGCGTGCAGCTACAGTGACATGGCATTAGCGTAATACGCGGAAGAAGAGAAAAATTTCGTGATTTTGTACTAAAAAGGAACTCTCACACTTCATACTTCCGTAAAAAATTTTATTCAGACAACACAACGTATATGACACACTTCTCACAAGAACATCTCTTCTCCCCACAAGAACTAAAGACAGAGTCTATGTAATAAATTGACAAAAAAATTGAATGGTGTTTCCATCATATGTCATTTGCCTCCCGGTGTAGCATAATACATCTTTGTCAACGCTTACAGGGGCCACGATAGTGTTTGTTGTCATTGGTAATAACTTTATTCATAGTGTGTCGGGACTTTTCCCTATGTACCTATACACATAGCCTTTTAGAACTGAGGCAATTATCAGCCAGAACAAGATATCTATTATGACAACGGAAAAACTTTCTAAAAAATATAATGTTTCTTCAAAAGGTTTTTCAATTTACAGTCATTAACAAATTCAACAATTAAATTAATTTGTGATAAATGTAGACAATATCCACTCATACTAAAAGAGAAGACTAATGAGACATGGCATGTTAGTTTCCTACAGTAGCTGTAAATCAAAAATGCCAATTTACTACAAAACAGGTTATGCACAATGTTCTAAGGATAACAGATTAAATTTACAATTGACGATATAGTACAAGTTATTCGAGGCACTTGCAAATATGGAAAAAAACACAATATATTGTGATACAGATGTGTAGTGACACAACTGATGAATGATTGTGTGAAAACTACATGAACAGTAGAACATTAGATCCTAGATTTTTGAATCAAGCCTATCTGCCCATAGTGGTCTAACACAAAAGAAAATCCAGAAGTCAGTTTATACACATAAAAAATGTCCAAATTGCTTGGATATTTTTTCATTTAGCTGAATCTGTGACACTTCATTCAGTGGCATGCAGTGTCAGTTTATTACATACAAAAATGTGAAAATTGTGGAGCAGCAACAAAGCACATGTGATGACTAACAATGCAGTGAGTAATAATGGACTTTTATTTGGAAGGGGCAGTGTTCAAATATCCATGCAACAGACTTACTTGAGGACTTTCAATCTACATCTACGTCTATATTCTGTAAACCACCATGAAGAGCTTGGCAGAGTGTGCATCCCAGTGTATCAGTTATTAGGGTTTCTTCCTGTTCCATTGATATATGGAGTGCAGGAATAATGATTGTTGGAATGCTTCTGCACACATCAGTTATTCTAATATTGAACTTACAATCCCTATGTGATTAATATGTAGGGAGTTGTAGTATATTTCTAGAGTCATCATTTAAATCACTACAAAGTGTTGTAACCAAGTATTTTTATGAGTAGGCCGATTCCAGCAGTGCCTCAATGATATTATCATCATAGGATATGTAGTGGCACCACCGTTTAAGATAGGAAAAAGTTAGATTCGGTGTAATATTTCTGAGCGCACAAGTTACAGCCAGACACAGGCCTGTTGACAGTAAGTTATACTTACCAGCAGTTGCGAAGTAGAATGGAGGCCACAGTGCTATAGAACCACTGAAAAAAGTAAATACAGCTGTTTGCATGGCGCAAGTTACAGGCAGAAGGGGTCCACTGGCCCAACCTAGGTGTTATGAGTACATGACTCGGAGAGGTGCATTAGCAAAACAGACGTGCACAGCCACGTATAAACAGGTGCCAATTTTCTAACGAGGGGGATTCAAGTGTGCAGCTCTCATGGATGGTGGGGCGTGTCACACCACCAGCTACACGCAGCAGCAGAAGGGGCACCAGCATTCCAGTCCACGGCGAGTCACTGGTGTGACCCTCTGAGGCTAACATGGGGTCCATAACCAGCCAGTAGCAGGCTACTTGAACGGCTCACTACTGTGGGCAGTCTTGTTGTCTCCCAATACACGCTGGAGGCATCATGAGGCGAGGGCACAGATTTGGCTGTTGGATCGCAGGCTCTTGTCGCCTGCGATCTTAACCATGATGCCGAAGAAACACACAGCAGGCCACCCTGCAGCTTCCAGCAAGTGGGGCTGAGGCAACGGGGACAAAGGCCACTGAGTCAGCTGCCGGGGCGTCCTGACATCGTCAAAACACCACAGCTGTACATGGCCAGCACTCCTCAGTATGTTGCACGGGTTGCTGAGGTAGCCCTTCTCAACCAAGCTGTTTTGCAGACAGTGGAGTGTCGTCCTCGGCATCGCAGGACCCTGTGACATAGACAGAGAGGAATGCATCACTGTAACTGGGAATAATGAAACATTTGATCATCACAGCTGAGTTTTAATACGGCACATCCTGACAGTTTCCATCCACGTCCAACATTTCTCCACCACACGCCATCATCTACATTTGACAGTGATGGCTACAATTGGTGTCATAATAGTGGGCATCATCTATACAGTATGATGTTCGAGCTCACCGTCTGCATTACAGTCACAAAACGTGGTGAGTGTTGGCAATTTTTCTTTTTGAGTGTCAGAGTAAGTGTTAGTGTGTTTCGGGCAGTAAGATTTTTTTCTTTCATGGCATTTAATTACTTTTCTATTGGGTTGAGTATGATGTTTTATTTATCTCCTCCTATTATGTCATCACAGAAAACATAAGATGAGATACTAAGCTGTAGGAAGTCGGTTTATTTTTGTAGTTAAATGTTTTGTTTCTGTTGGATTTTATAGGTTGAAGTGGGACTAACTGAGAACAAAAGCAACACAATGGAAGAGTCAGTGATGCAAGGTGTGTTGGAACCAGAAATGGTACAGATTATGTTGGAAAAGGTAGCATAATTGACAGCAGACAATACGCAGTTGAGAAGTGAATTAACATCTAGGAGTGAATGGGAAACCGCATCTGATCAGTCGTTGTTGCCTAGGGTACCACAGCAGGAAACTGATCCAGCTGCAGCGAGTTTGATTATTCCGCTTTCTGGCAAGGCATCTGAGGATGTGTGTTCATTTGTGGAAGACTTGGAAACTTCAGCTGTGATGAATGGTTGGTCTGATGAACAGTTGTTACAAGTAATCAAGATTAGATTGACGGGTGAAGTGAAGACATATGTAAGGTCTTCTCAGGCCTTAAGGAGGGCAGGACAGTTTAAGCAGTTGAAGGAGGGGCTTTTACAGAGGTACAAGAGACAGAATAGCACTCGGTACTTTAGGGAAAGATTGAGTACAATGACGAAGAGACAGGGGGAGTTGGTAGAGAAATTTGCGGACAGAATAAGACAAATTAACGAGTATACTTACAAGCCGGGTCAGAGCAAAGTAGCAAATGGTGTTCTGCTGCAGGAGGCTGAGCAAAGGGTATTTGATGTATTTTTGAGGGAGTTACTAGCACATATGGCATGGAAAGTGCATGAAGGGGTTTTGAAAGATTTGTATTTGGCCATTCAGCTGGCAATCCAATGTGAGGAAATAGACGTGGCAATGGGGGTACATGATAGAGAAACAGTATTTATAGCAGGTATAAAATGTTATGAGTATGGTCACATGGGACATATTCAGAGCAATGTACACAGTCACCAAGGAATAGAGGAAGGGGAGGGATATCGACAATGTAGAGGATGGAGAAGTGGATGTAGCAGAGGTGGAAAATGGTTAAATGGCAGAGGTGGCCCAAGACTCACCTAAGGGAGCTCCTGTTTAATTTCAATGCTACAAATATGTATGCAGAGGCGGAATGTTCAGTGGTAGGATCCATAGGGACTAAAAAGTTTAAGATTTTGTTGAACACAGGGGCGCAAGTGTCAGTGGCTACTAAGAGTTTAATGGGATGAAAGAATTTGCAACCACCACATTATAGGTTGTGTGGAGTGGGGGATAAGGAAGTCAAACCTTTGGGGTCAGTGACAGTTGACTTCCGCATAGGGAAAATCCGATTTGATGCACGCATGCGGGTAGTACCATGGGTAAGCGAGGGCTACGACATGATCCTAGGAATAGATTTCTTGCATCAACATCATGCCAAAATTGACCTTGGACAACGAACTGTGGAACTTGGTGGAATGTTATTTCAGCTAGGGTAAACTGTTGTCGATGCAGAGCTGTCGCAAGGGGTATTCAACGTAATGAACAAACCAATTGAACCATTAAGGCTTAATTCGCATGAGTATGTATCTAGTGGCACCGGGAAGTCGCTTTGGGTAAGCGTAGAATCAAGTCTGCCTGTGGGTGCGGTACATGTTATTGAACCATTGGGGGATAATGAAGTTTTGGAACCATTAGGTTGTTTTGTGAAGCATACGCGTACAAGAGGGAAAAGACGGGTGACTAGTCCCCGTGAATGTGGATAATTTTAGTGCTGTAGAGGCGAATTTGAGGAAAGGAGTTTTAGTAGTGAATTTGGATGTACCAGATGACGAAGACTGGTGTTCAAGAGGTATGCGTAGTGATCATCCACTAACTGCCGATAGAACTGCATTGCATAACAAAGTTAAGCAAGGAGAAAAAGAGCATATTGAAGAATTATTGTGAGAATTTAAGGATTTGTTTTTTTTGTGAGGGCCATTACCATCAACTCCATTAATTCAACATAGCATACCAATAGTGAACGAAGCACTTGTTTACCGTAAACCATAAAGAATACTGAGGTATTTACAGCCAATTGTGGAGGATTTCATTGATCAGCAGCTTGCGGACGGTATTCTAGAGCATAATAATAGTTGCTGGGGAGTGCGGATTGTCGTTGTGCCTAAAAAATCTGTGGATGGAACTAAGAAATACAGGTTCTATTGTGACTACCGATACCTCAACAATAAGACAGTGATGGATGCATACCCCATTCCAAACATGTCAGAGACTCTGGATCACTTAGGACAGTGCCAGTACTTTTCTACGATGGATTTGACAAGTAGTTATCATCAGTTAGAGGTGGCTCCAGAGGATCGTCCAAAAAATGCTTTCTCTACTCCTGGAGGCCTTTACCAGTACATCAGCATACCATTCGGTTTGAAAAAAACCACCGGCAACGTTTCAGAGGTTGCTAGACAGTGTGTTGAGGGGTTTGAAACCACGGCAGTGTCTGGTCTATTTGGATGACATTATAATGTTTTCAAGCAGTATGGAGCAACATAGACAGCGGTTAAGGGAAGTCTTTGTGAGGTTAAGAGCAGCTTGTTTGACGTCAAGCCTGGAGAAGTGTCATTTTGCATTCCAAGTGACATATTTAGGTCATATCATCAGTAAGGACGGAGTGCGCATAGATCCAAGGTTGGGACAGGCTGTAAGGGATTTTCGGGAGCTGAAAACAGGTAAGGAAGTGCAATCATTCGTCAGAATTTACAATTTCCATTGAAAGTTCGTGATGGGTTTTGCAGATTTAGCACAGATATTGACACGATTGTTACGGAAGGATGTGAAATTTGAGTGGACAGAAGAGTGTCAGAAAGTGTTTGACAAACTGAAAGAAGTGTTAACAACAAGTTCGGTTCTTGTGTTTCCAGATTTTGAAAAGGAATTTATTCTAGCATGTGGTGTATCGAATCAAACATTAGGGTGTGTTCTTAGTCAGGGAATTGATGGGCAGGCACATCCTTTAGCCTTGTGAAATAACGCCTCCCTTGACTCGGTAGAATTAATTAATTATTTATATCAAAGGAAATATATATTTTGTGTTAACTACAGGGATCATGTAACACTGATTGTCTGAGTGTTAATGCCAAGCTTACTGTGATCAGCGCAGCATTAACATCTCTGTTACTAATATAAATTAAGATGCGTGACCGATTTTGCTCTCTATTGTCCTAGCGCTTTTCTGTTAGCCTCTCGAACTATCAGATTCTATCTTGTCAGACGTTTTAGCTCAAGTGAGCTCTATTTCTTAATATTTTAATTATTATTTTTGTCTTATGACGTATTATTCATGGTAATTACCGCGATATTATTATTTCCCACAATGATATGTTCTGCTGATGAGCATTCAAATTGCTAAACAGGAAATATTAAACTTTATTAACTAATTTTCATGGTAAGTTGGCAAGTTCCATTGTGTTTTCTTTGCAGAAGATGTCTAGCATGAAACATGTAAATGTAAGACATAATTAATCTAAATAATAACCTGAATTGTTGTAAACAAAGAAAAGGGTTTTCACAAAATTATTTAGTAGTAAGATTACCAGAGTCTCAGATATTCTATATTTCATCATTAGTCGACACTACTTCTGTTCACTAATATGAAAAAATTCTTTTCTTTGCAAGGTTTTACCCTGCTCTTTAAAAGCTAGCCGTCATACAAACCAAAAATGATATATTTACCGCTGAATGACTTCTTCCAGAATTTTGTTACAGAAACTACAAAAGATAAATTTGATGTTGCTAACTTAACTTATAAAAGTTACTATTTACTGTCAATAGAAGTCATCTCAATTACAAAATATTCTCTCTATTTAATAAGATTTAAAATTCTTTCAAGTAATATAAATAGAAAGTTACATTTTAATGGCACCCAAAGTGGGGTCATGATTTATAGTATATCTAGCAATTTTGTGTAAACCAAATTTCTCTATATCTAATACGAAAATTTTATTCTTTTTCATACTACAATCTGATTTACTGCATTACGAGCTGTGGTCATCATCAATTCTATGTATTCAAAGCCAAAAAGCAACAAATAAGGTAAAATCACACAAATGAATTTTTATTTTTGCTCTTTCAAGTTCGTATTTTTTCTTCAGAAAAAATTTCCTTTGATGGTCAGTAGAGGTCAAATCATAGTTAGAAGTAGTATTAATCAGTGAATTTTGGAAGGGAGTGCTACGGAAAAGCAAAATTTTTTAAAGTGACGCAAGATTGTTTTTTCCTGTGCAAAAGGGAACATGAAATGGCCAACTTGGCCAACCACTGATAAATGAACGTTGCATCGAGGGAAATTAATTTGTGGCTCCGATGAGCTCGACACCAGCATCGATATGCGTTCGTCTTTGGACTCTGAGCATCGTCTTTGGACTCTGAGCATTGTCTTTGGGCCATTTTGCTATGTTCAGTTCTTTGTGAGCCTTGCCTGTGTATAGGTGAATAAATGAACTACTGCAAAGTGGGTGTTGTTTGGTGTAAACAACCCGAACCTTCCTTCATGACATCTACCCACACAGCTCCCTGACGACGCTGTCGAGCTGACCATGGTCTGGCTCCTGTGGACCACCCCTGCCGACGCCTTAGTCACTCCCCCCCTCCCTGCCTCTCAAGAGTACTCCTTACTCCTTACCGCCAAGGGGGGGGGGGGGGGGCCTTTGTGGCGCTGATGAGATTGACACCAGCATCGATATGCATTCGTCTCTGGACTGGCTCTGAACATCGTCTTTGGAGTCTGAGCATTGTCTTTGGGCCATTCCGCCATGTTCAGTTCTTTGTGAGCCTTGCCTGTGTTTAGGTGAATAAATGAACTACTGAAAAATGGGTGTTGTTTGGTGTAACCAACCTGAACATCTCCCTCAAATTTATCCATTCTTGTGAATTATTATTTCTGTGATTATTTTGTGTTAGTTTTAAGAGCAAATATCTGTGTGAAGATTTTTTTGACTGAATAATTTTTGGTTATGGTAAAAGTAGGAAAGAAAGATAATTTTCCCACTGAAGTAATGGCTTCACCAGCTAATATTGATAGCGAAGCAGGAAATAATAATCATTCTTTAATGGATCTGAACTTTGACCCATTAGAAAACCCACTACTTGATCCGAATACGGCAGCGAATTTAGAAAACGCACTGCCAAATGTTGATGCTAATATAGGCGCCGAGCATAGCTAACGAGAGACAGAAAAAGATGCAATCTCAGCCGTAATGGATGCAAGCATTTCGCTCGACCTGCTTACCGCTTTCTTACAAAAACTTGAAATGCGTGATTGCGAGCATGATCACAAGCAGGAAAAACACAATCGCAAGAACAAAAAACGCATCGCGATATTAAAGCTGAACCAGCACAATTAAATCCAAGCTAATTGCAATTAAGGCAGCTTACGCTCCAATTTTAAATCAAGTCACAAAACTTGAAACTGATGTGAGCGAGTTGAAAATCTCTCACGATGAAGTAAAGACGAATGTCGAAACTGTAACTTCTGCAGTCACCAACATTTAGCTCAACAACCAGAAAATCCTGGACGAACAATTAGAAAGTCACAGAAAACAATTAAATAAAGGCATATCCAAATGGATAGCAGACAAGGAATCTGAAATTGATTCAAAAATAAATGTAGCAGTCAACAATGCTGTGCAGCGCGTATGCGCAGAGATGTGTTCCGACGCGGAAGCAAACTACGACGAAGTATGTAAGGTATATTCCTATAAAAAAAGACACCTACGAAGAAGATGCTATGTGGAAGCAAGAGATAAACACCTGCATAAGGAACCTGGAATGGGTTATGTCAAATGATACCACATCGGAAAATAATTTTCCATCTCATTGTGAAAATCCTATCATTGACATTAAACCCACTTACGGGAATGAAAAATATTTCAATCACCCGATATGACACCCGTCCAAGCTAAACACAAAAATGAACCGTGTGCTAGTACCACTAAGATAGAACAAAGTTTGTTGAAACATCATCATTTCCAAACTTTTTCCAAAGACAAGAAGACAGTCCACCCCATTGTCTTCATACGAGCATTCAAGAACATCTTACCACGACATTGGAAGGAGTATCAGAAGATACAGTTAGTTATGTTGCACATCACAAGTGATGCAGCTTTGTGGGTGAATGAAACATCAGAAGTATGTGACACATTAGCGGATTTTGAAAGAGCGTTTCTTTCTAAATACTGGTCCACAGGTATTCAGGAGCGATTACCCAAAGAAGTGTATTCGGGCGAATTGTACAACCCGCGAAAGGGAAGCTTGCAGTAATACTACAAAAGGATACATTGCGAAGACGAGGTATTGGTCGGAGCCAATCTCTCACAAAGAAGTGCTCCGCACGCTGAAGGCAAAACTTCCTATCCACCTAAGAGAAAAGTTGATTAATGTACCAGATGAGGGCTTGGAACTGTTTCTGTCTGTGATCGACTCACTCGATCTCATCCAAGAAGACGCTAAGTCGTATCAGGCTTATTCCAATCTGGCTGCAGTGTCCAAGCGGTTCTAGGTGCTTCAGTCTGGAACTGTGTGACTGCTACAGTCGCAGGTTCGAATCCTGCCTCTGGCATGGATGTGTGTGATGTGCTTAGGTTAGTTATGTTTAAGTAGTTCTAAGTTCTAGGGGACTGATGACCTCAGAAGTTAAGTCCCATAGTGCTCAGAGCCATTTGAACAATTTGAACTTATTCCAACAACTGCAATAGCTATCACACTAGTGATAACACTAATGTAAGTGATGGTAACACACAACACCAGAGTGAAAAGAACCAGTACGCAGAAGTGAATACGGCTGCGACTCAGGAAATGAATCAAACACGAATTACGGAAATAATAAATGGAATCATAACAACAGTAATCCTACAAATGGTTCCAATAGAAAACGGAAGGGTGCTAACAGAAATGGTTACAATGATTCCAGCCACGACAGGAAAACACCATGGAAAAAAACGAGAGGGAAATTCCCGGAATAATAGCAGTAATGTACCAATCCAGCAAGGTGCAAATGGCAGGAACAAAAGAAGTCGGCAAAATCCTAATCACGGAAATGGTTGGCCTAACCAGCAACCAATTTTATGGTTTGGGAATCAAACGTGAAACATGATGCAAGCCATGCTTGTTATTCCAAACCCAAACAGTTGCATAACAGTGACAACAGCTGCCCTACAACGAATCGTGTATGCGAAGTCGTAGAGCAGGATACCAATCCACAACAGTTAAACTAGAAACAACCTTTCTAAACAGCCTTCCTAGTGCGGTCGTATTTTAAAGTGGAGGCAACTTCAAATCTGATCTGATCACATTGAGATACAACGATGGTGTGGATGTTAGGGAAGAACTCTTACACATGCAAACGTACGAAGATTATGTTGTGCAAGCTCCACCGAAAGTTTTGAAAAACGGTATCAGTGTGGAAGTAATGATAGACACAGGAACAACAACCAGTGTCATGAATTACGCATTATACAGCAAAGTAAATCACATAAGGAAACTTGCCATTCTGCCTGTGCAAAACTGCAGTGTTTCGGAGGCATTAGACGCATCTACACAGTGTGTGAAGCAACAGGTGCAGGCCAATTTGATAGTAGAAGACAAGCACATACAATGCCACTTCTTATTCATAAAAAATTTGTCGGTTTCCAGCATTCTTGGCTGGATTTTCTGCGCAGTAGGGATGCAATGATCGACCTACAGGTGGGTAAATGTGTAGTTCCAAATGATGGTAAAAGAATTGCACTGCAGCTCATTAAAATTCCGAGCGTGCACGACAGATACTGTCGTAACGTTGTTGTAAAATTAGTAGATCCACGCATACTATATATTGCGGAACAATTTGAGAAGACAGAATACCTGCACTCACATGATTCAGAAGCAGTCATACACAGTAGTCTTGTCACTATCAAAGCTAAACTGTTAGAATCATCCTAGCCAGAAAACATGCAGAAGGAAGAGCTCGCGAATCTCATTCAAGAGTACGCTAATGTTTTTGCAGATAAACTCGGCATAATAAAAAACTTTGAGTATGACATGGAAGTTGCCCCACATGAGACATTTTTGCAGAACATCGTACGCCGTAGCATGGACTAAAAAGGAGGCTGTAAAGGTGAAAATTCATCAAATGTTAGAATAAAAAACCACCATAAGTCATCACATCTTAATAGACAATAAAAGTGGTAAAGACTTTTTATTGGACCCAATATAATAAGTGAGATGCCTCAAGAAGGTAGCTATTTGCTAAAAGTGCCACTTACAAATAAAGTTAAAGGGTTCTATAAGCACATGGACCTCTATACTTCATGAAGTGAACTTTTATTACTGAAATGTGATTCACTTTTTTTATGTTATATAGTGAACATAGCTAACAACCTGCATGTTACTAGTGCATTGTATTTGTCAGTGCTTAGATTTTAAGTTTGTATTTTTTGAATAGAGTGAAATATTTACTACTTAGAGAAGCGATTAAACATTTAACAAGCCAAGTCATTTTATTCAGATTCTTGACGAGATTTGCTAGGCATTACTTGTCTGTTTTTCATAAAGATAAACTTAGAAGTTAAAGAAAGAAATACATATATCTTTTGCTGTTCTTTTAAAATCAATTATTAGTACTTAAAGAGTTTTGATGGTTCTGATGAACGTTTTCATTTTCTATAGTCATTTAAAAGTAGATTCTCAATTTATGGTGATGTATAGTTCTAATTATGTTTTTTATTTGTCTTAGCGTGGGAAAGTCCATACGGAGAACCAAAGGAAATGACTTCCTTTTTACTTATCAAAATATACATGCTTGACATGTGTAAGTGATAGCCAATTGGCTTTTCCTATCTTTATTACTGCTTTCCACCAGTAGATATAAAGCCGAGAGATTTTATTCTCTATTGGCTGAGCAACAGAAACTTCATTTGTGTGAGTAAAGTTATGCTTTCTCGCTTAAATATGTAAATGACTGTAATCCTCAAATGACTGAATTTTGTAAAGCTCTTGTGTGAAATTCGTATTAATTCTGGACAGTAATGATGGTCCAATGATCAGCATTTGTTACAGTGAAACTTAACAATGAGAACTCCATTGTGCGTGTAAATTTTGTGTACAGAAGGGAACTTTCACGTGAACTGTGTTAATTAAACTTTCAGTGGATCTTATATAGGACAATTCGCTTTGACTACCCCAATAGAGACTTCCACCATAAAGCATGTTGGTGTAGTAATCACACTTGGTTTTGTGTGGTGACATTTCTCCATACATTGCTACATGTAAATCGGGTGAGGTGCTTGTATCAGTGATCAGTGAGCAAAGACTGTGTGAAAACCAGATATTGATCTCTGAATGTACGTTAGTGTGATGAACTGAAGACAAGTACGATCATAGGACAGAATCCGTACTGGAACTGCAATTTTGATCTACTTGTGAAAGACTGTGTTTCATAAGTGCATCGGAATTGAGTCAACGTTTTTGCTTCGGCATGAACATTCACATATCAGCTGCAGTCTGCGTCGAGAGAAACATTATTGGCAAATTTACCGCAGCGGCGTGCGGAGCAAACCAATATTAGCCGACCCGCTTATAGTGCAGCTCCATGCATAACGTCTATCTTTCACGTCCCGCGTAACTTAAAACGCACCGTGAGGATGACAAAGTTCAGGACTCTGGATTTGTTTAACCACCTGTCTTACCTTACAGGTCACTAACATCTGAAAATACTGTTTTTATAATATGTACCCGACCTATTTCATGTACATCGCCACTGAGCTGCCATCCCTCCTTACTGGGCTGCGATGCAGAGAAGTGCAAGAGTTCAGGTTCATTCCGAAAGAAGGAAGGAAGGAAGGAAGGAAGGTTGCAGCCTGGAGCTGAGGGTGGATTGCAGCTGATTCATCACCACATATCCAGCATCCTGGGTGCAAATCCGTCTTTAGTACCTTTATATGTAGGCCCCCGGATGACGATTCTACACTTCATAACCTTTGTATCAGCACTGCAATCAACATCCTACAATCAACCAGTGCCATGAAGACATCAAGTATGCTTTGCATTATATAGAGTCATTCTAAAAATTAAACCACATCTAACTAAAAAGCTGTCTATAAAGTAAACTAACACCAAACATCCGGCTGTAGTGGCCGAGCGGTTCTAGGCACTTCAGTCTGGTACCGCACGACCGCTACGGTCGCAGGTTCGAATCCTGCCTCGGGCATGGATGTGTGTGATGTCCTTAGGTCAGTTAGGTTTACGTAGTTCTAAGTTCTAGGGGACTGATGACCTCAGAAGTTAAGTCCCATAGTGCTCAGAGCCATTTGAACCATTTTTGGACACCTAACGCAAATTATGCAGTACACATGCAGTAAAATTTACTAGCGCATTTATTTGACAAAAAATATTTTCTGTAACAGGCATCTTGTATAACAGTAACACCGAATCTAACTATGTTTTTGCATTGTATAAAATACCTGAGATATTTAAATTTTATTTTTTAAGCCATGATGAACAGTCGCATGTATTACTATTTAACAGTACTAATTTGAAATACTTAAGAAATTTACCTAAGTTATCTTCAAATTTGACTGAGATATTAGCGAGTACAAAAATGTATTTAACATCTTATACAGTTTTATCGTGATGAAATATTTAGTATAAAGATTTTCTTTTTTGCAATAACAATTCGCTTTCCTAATGTGAAGTGAATATGATTCGTCTATAAGATATAAAATACTTGAATTATTTAACTTGCTCGCAATTAGCTCTTTAACCAAACTAAGAATGTTGTATCATACAGCAATAGGAAAATATTTATATTTGTAGAGAAAGCATAACATTGTATATGACATCTATGCTTCCAAAATATTACGTAACTATTATAACTGCTGTACAAGAGAAATTGTTGTTTTTTGTTTTTTGAAATAACTTAATAATTTATTGGATTACATACTTTTTTAACCAAAATGGAATCCTTAAGGAAATATGTAAACGATCGTTGTGAGATGTGTGTTTCTCGGCTCAATGGGGACTTTTTTTTTCTGTGATATCCAGTTTTGTTTTTCCCGGTTCCTCCTCTGCCAAATGGGTGAGCCCAACATGATAACAAAACTAGCAAGTTAATATGAGGATACACATAATAGGAATGAGCAGCCAATGGAAGCACGTATGTGTAAGTGACTAAAGACACGTAAACCCATATTGGATTTGTAATCGTCTATACTACGATATGTTATTTTAAAATTCTGATTACAAATATAATTTTAAAATACCAGTCTGGGTGGCGATGTGAAATAATGCCTCCCATGACTCAGTAGAAATAATTAATTATTTATGTCAAAGGAAAGATATGTTTTGCGTTAACTACAGCGATCATGTAACACTGATTGATAATTAATCTAAATAATAACCTGAATTGTTGTAAACAAAGAAAAGGGTTTTCACAAAATTTTTTAGTAGTTAGAGTTTCAGAGTCTCAGATATTCTATTTTTCATCATTAGTCGACACCACTTCTGGACAGTAATAAGAAGAAATACTTTTCTTTGCAACGTTTTACCCAGCTCTTTAAAAGCTAGCCATCATACAAACCAAAAACGATATATTTACCGCTGAATGACTTCTTCCAGAACTTCGCTATAGAAACTAGAAAAGGTAAATTTCATGTTGCTAACTTAACTTATAAAAGTTACTATTTACTGTCAATAGAAGTCATCTCAATTATAAAATATTCCCTCTATGTAACAAGATTTAACATTCTTTCAAGTAATGTAAATAGAAAGTTATATTTTACCCTATGTATCTAGGCAGCTGAATGCAGCAGAGAGGAATTACTCAACTACAGAGAGGGAGATGCTTAGCGTAATCTATGGAATCACATATTTTAAATGTTATTTATATGGGAGAAGATTTCGGGTAGTGACAGATCATGCTGTGTTGAAGTGGTTGGTGGAGTCGAAGGATCCGTCCACTAGACTTGCTAGGTGGGCTGTGAGACTTGGTGAATTCGACTAAGAGTTGGTGCACAAGCCTGGGAAGAAGCACAGTAATGCCAATACACTGAGTAGAAAGATGCCGAAAGTAGAAGTCATAGGTTATGACCTAGCAGTATGTCAAGAATTACAGGACGCTGACAATGATTGTAAATTGTATCAGACACAGCCACAATTTAATATGTACGTTGGTCTTCTGTGCAGAGAAACGAATTTAGGGCCAAGGGTAGTAGTGCCTGTGAAGCTGAGAGATGAGCTTTTAAAAGCAGCACATGGTCATATGTTATCTGGTCATGGTGGGGGTAGAGCAACGAATAGGAGAGTGACAGAGAGGTATCGGTGGAGAGGTAGGAAAGCAGATGTGGATCAGTATGTCAAGAATCGTATACCATGTGTGCAGAGAGCAGATTTGAGTCAGCTAGAGCGATTTCCGGAAGACACGTGTCCATTTTCTATGTTGGAAATTGATGTCTTAGGACATTTCAGTCGAACACCATTGGGGAACAGATTTATTCTGACAATAATAGACCATTTTTTGAGGTATGTGGAGATGGTGGCTATGCCAAATCAACAGGCAACAATGGTCACACAAGCATTAATAAATAACTGGATTTTGATGTTTGGTTCACCGGAGACAATAGTTACTGACTAAGGCACCAACTTCATGTCAGATTTAATGAAGGAACTGTGTAAATTGCTGAATGTAAAGAAGTTGAGGATGAGTGCATTGCATCCACAGGCGAACAGAAGGACGGAATGGGTACACACAACAATCAGGAAGATGCAGAGTTTTTATGTGGATTCTCGTCACCGTTAGTGGGACGACCATTTGAAGTATATTGTATGCGCATACAATGCAAAAATCAATACCAGTACCAGTTTATCTCCATTTGAGGTAGTGTACAGGCTAAAAATGCCATCACCATTTGATTTAGTGAAGCTACAGAAAGGAAGGACCGGTGGATCTGTGCGTCAATTTGTGAGGACAATTCAGGATGTTTGGAAATGGTTACAAAAGGCGAATACGAAGGCTGTGGGAAGGCAGGAAGATGCAATGAAGGGGAAAGGAAGTTTATCACAGGATAGAATAGGGCAATGGGTAATGCTATCCAGCCCCAATACGCCAAAAGAGAAAATGAAGAAGTTCATCACGAGACATCAAGAGCCATACCAAGTAGCTGAAACCACATCCCCCGTTAATGTTAAGCTTCAGCTGCCAACTAGAACAATGATAGTACACATTGGGCGATTGCGGCCATTTAAGGGCTGTATGGATGCCGTTCCAGGCATGTCGCAGGAAGGGAAGAGGAAGAAAGAGAGAGTGGACAGAGGTGTTAAACGCAGGGAAAACCAGGAAGATAGAGTACAGCATGATGTACCATATGCTTTGCGATCCAGAAAGTAGTAGAGTATTTGTATTTTTTTGTTTACTTGTTATGTATCATTGGGTTTGTGTAGATTAATTAGGCATTTTATTTTCATATGTTCTATCTGTTTTTGAATATTGTGAGCCTGCTGGGGAGAAGTCTTTTTGAATAGGGAGGAAGGGTGATGGTGATCCCCGTCCTCAGGTCACTGAAAAGGGGAGTGTTGGCGGTAATTCATCTCTTCATCATCAGGGTGGACGCCTTGTGGGTGCAGCACCTGGATGGAGGTGTGCTGTACTCCAGGCAGGAAGATGTGGTGGTGTCAAGTCACCAGTGGGCATTAAGGTTGGTATGGAACGTATGGGAAATGCAGAATGATGTAAGGAGGCTTGAGGAAGTGTTTGAAGAGCTTAGGCAATGTGCAGAGGGAAAGGGAATGCTGAAGGAAGTAGCCGGGGAGTATAAGAAATTGCATGAGGCTTTTGAGATACTACAGAAGCATATAGGACAGATGGAGGAAGTGGTGCCATGGGTAAGACGGAAATGAGGGTGGCTGACTGCAGGGGGGAAAATTTTGAAAACAGTCTTTGGAACTGTGGAGGAAAGCGATATAAAGGAGCTGAACAGCATGGTGGCAGTGGTGAGGCAACTTGCAAAAGAGAGTAGAGTGGCAGAAGCTTGGCATGCAACCGAGATAGTGACATTGGAAGGGGAAGTCCTGAATAACACACAGTTACTCTGCTCATTAGCAGGGCATCAGAAGACATAATAAATTGTAACTTGGTAACCTTACAGGGACATCTGAAAGCTGGGTGGTGTTAACTAGACTTTTGCAGGGGGTAGCTGACAGTGTGTGGGATGTACAGTGAGTGATAATGAATCTGAGAAAAGTGCTGCATCATGCATTCCGAGGCCAGATAAGTACCAATTGGTTACCACTGGACCAATATTTATGCAGGTTACACAAGGCGCACAAGGAACTACTATCACAGTTATATTTAATGATTGACCCCACCGAACATAATTTGCCATTTTTGTACTATGTTCCAACAGTAAAGGTAACAACCAACTGTGCACGAGTGTATATTTAGGTCCAATTCCCAGTTATGGGGAAAAACGCGAGGTTTCAATGTTACACGGTCCATCCGTATCTAGTGAAGTGGGGAGTATTAAGCAAGTTTATAGAAGTAAAAACTGAGGATTTATTGCTGATCTCGGCAGTTAACAGCCAGTATGCTGAGATGACAAGGGAGGAATTACGGAACTGCCATAGAGGGAAGGCAATGGTATGTCCAGTCAGGGTGATAAGCACCAATCCGGACACATGCACTGTGCAGTTATTTTTAGCCAGGAGGAAAGAAATAGACTGTCTAAGGGGCATCGTGGAGCCAAAACTAAGCTTACAGTGGGTCGGGATGCTTTGGTTCTTCTCCACCTACAAAAATTTGATAGTAGTAGCAAGTTGTTTTGAGCAGGGAGTATTTGCAGAAACGAAATGTATAGAGCTCGAGGGGAGCAGAATTTTAATCAGTGGAACTGTGTGTAACATAATAGGACCAGTCTTCTATCCGCCAGCGTCAATTTCAGGAGTCACGCAATTGAATGTTTCACAGCCACAGCTGTACTGGCCAGAAGCAACATTAGAGTTTTTGCCAAGGCAGAATCTGACCTTGTTAAAACAAACTCTGGAGTCAGGTCTGTTGAGATCTGTAAACCAGTTCATTTCAGAGCAAGAGGGGCGCATATCAGCTGAACAACTTGCGCAGCATGTTACTCAGTATAGGGAAAGGCAACGACAATGATCGTTTTGAGCACCTCTGTGCCAAGTGCCATCACAGCCTTAACTTTGTTGTGTGTTGTTTTCATTCTGATCAAACGGAGAGCCAATTCCAAGAGGAAACAGACGGTAGTCCAAATCCCACTGGATTGGATACCGAGGGCATAAGACGGGGAGGTAAGGGGTTGATTGAGCATTAAGTGGAGTGGTCATCCAGTAAGGAATTTTTACATTTTGTCTCATGTCATGTGTTTGAAGAGGACTAGATCACATCCACGGTTTCTAATAGTAGTATTAAATATGTCGTAAGTACGTGCTGACACAAACAAGTTTAAGAGTACTTAGAGGTCGACCTGGGGACCAGGTCTTTCAGAAGGGGGGAATAATGTAGTGGCACCACCGTTTAAGATAGGAAAAAGTTAGATTCGGTGCAATATTTCTGAGTGCACAGGTTACTGCCAGGTGCAGGCATGTTGACAGTAAGTTATGCTTAGCAGTGGTTGCAAAGTAGATTGGAGGCCACAGGGCTGTAGAACTGCTGAAAAGAGTAAACACAGCTGTTTGCATGGCGCAAGTTACAGGCAGAAGGGGCCCACAGGCCCAACCTAGGTGTTATGAGTACATGACTCGGAGCGGTGCATTAGCAAAACAGAGGCACACAGCCGCGTATAAATAGGTGGCGGTTTTCTAATGAGGGGGATTCAAGTGTGGCAGCTCTCCTGGACGGCAGGATGTGTCATACCACCGACTACATGCAGCAGCAGATGGGGCACTAGAGTTCCAGTCCACGGCGGGTCACTGGTTTGACCCTCAGAGGCCAACATAGGATTCCTAGCCAGCCAGTGTCAGGCCATTCAACAGTTCACTACTGCGGGCAGTCTAGTTGGTTCCCAATACACACCAGAGGCATCCCAAGGCGAGGTCACAGATTTGTCTGTTGGATTGCATGCGCTTGTTGTTGTCTACGATCTTAACCATGATGGTGAAGAAGCACGCAGTGGGCCGCCCTGCGGCTTCCAGCAAGTGGTGCTGAGGCAACGGGGACAAAGGCCGCTGTGTTGGCTGCTGGCTCATCCTGACGTCCTCGAAACACCACGGCCATACACAGTCATCACACCGCACTATGTTGCATGGGTCACTGAGGTAGCACTTCCACATCAAGCTGTTTAGCAAACAGTAAAGTGGCATCTTCGGCATTGCGGGACCCTGTGATGTAGACAGAGAGCAATGCATCATTGTAGCTGGAAATAATAAAACACTTGAAGATCATGGGTGAGTTTTAATACAGCGTATCCTGACCGTTTCCATCCACATCCAATATTCCTCCACCGTACGACAACATCTACATTTGGCAGTTACGTCTACATATACCACATTTTTTTTCATTTTTAGAAGTGCACAATTTTACGTTGCTTGATATTTCAAGCAAGTTGCCAATCTTTGCACCACTTTGAAATCTTATCAAGATCTGACTGAGTATTTATACAACAAAAACAATCAATTTTTGACAAAATTATTTATTTGGATACATAAAAAATCTACTCATCAAGTGGTGGCTGAGCTCACACAAAAAGAAAGTAATAGTTAGGCAAGCTTTTGGAGCCTGTGGCTCCTTCTTCAGGCAGAATGGTTTGTAGTGGAAGGAAGAGGGTGAAGGAAAAGAGGTACATTTTGGGAAAGTCTCCTAGAAACACAGGTCATGGAATACTTACCGGATGGGATAAGAAGGAAAGACTGATTGTTGGGGACTGCATTGGATGAGATTTGAAAGCTTGAGAGCTTAAAGTTGGAAGTCAGGGTAATGTGCAAGACAGAGATTACTGTGTAAATATTGTGCATGAGTTCATAAGAGTGAAAAGCTAAGAGCATTGAACATGGAAGGGGGGGGGGGGGGGGGGGTGATCAAAAATAGATAGGTAACACAAAGAAAGATGTAGAAAACTAAAACAGTATGAAGAAAAGAGTAGTTACTGTAAATTAATGCTGAGACAGAAGAAATTATCTTAAATTAAGACCAGGTGGGTTTCAAGAACCAAGGACATGTTGTAACACTTGTTCCCACCTGCAGAGTTCTGAGAAATGGGTGTCTTGAAGAAGGTTGCATATGGTGTATGTGGTGAAACAGGCACCGAGATCATGATTGTCATGTTGTAGAGCATGCTCTGCAACAGGCTGTTGTGTATTGCCAGTATACACCCTCTGCCTATGTCCATTCATCCTAACTGATAATTTGCACACTGATGTAAAAGTCTGAACAGTGTTTACATAACAGCTGGTATATGACATGTGACTTTTCACAGGTGACTCTCCTTTAGACAGTATATGTTTTGCCAGTTACAGGGCTGGTATAGGTGATGGTCAGAGGGTGCATAGAGCAAGTCTTGCAGTGGGGGCAGTCCAAGGGTAGGAGTCATGGGTAGGGAGATGGGTGCAGAAGGAGCATAGGTTCTGAGGAGAATGTTGTGGAGATTGGGAGGGTGACAAAAAGCTATTCTAGGTGTGGTGGTTAAAATCTTATACAGAATGGATCTCATTTTAGGGCATGGTTATAGAAAGTCATGGCCTTGTCAACATATCTGATTGAAACATTCCAGCCAGGGTAATACTAAGTGACCAGCAGTGTGCTCTGAAGTTGCTTTTTGAAGGGATCAGCAGTACCAGGATTGGATGTGATGGCCCGGGAAATTGGCTTTTGAACTAGTAGACTGGGGGCGTAAATACATACAGTGAATGCTGGGGTGAGAATATTGGTGTATTGCTGTAAAGAGTCTGCATCCAAAGAAATGTTTGCCTCAAATGCCTAGGCTGTATGGGAGGTAACATTTGACATGGAAAGAATGGCAACTGTCAAAATGTTAGTACTATTTTTTCTTCATAGGTTTAATGTGAACAGAAGTGTGTAGCTGCCCCTCTGTGAGGACAAGATTAACTCGAGGAAAGTGGCATGGGGTTTGGAATGGGACCACATGAAGTTTAATTGGGAGAAGGTATTCAGAGATTCCAGGAATTTTAATAGGTCAGCCTCAGCATGAGTCCATATGGTAAAGATGTCATCAGTGTATCTACACCAAATGAAGGGCAGTAGACTTACGGGTCCCAGGAAAGCCCCCTCCAAGTGACCCATGAAAAGGTTGGCATAGCAATGAACCATCCTGGTTCCCATGGCTGCACTCAGATCTGTTTGTATATCTGCCCTTCAAAGGTGAAGTAGTCATTGGTAAGTATTAAAGTTGATTAAGGTGAGTAGGATGTCATAGGTCTGGAATCAGGTGGGCACTGACAGAGGAAATGTTCAGCAGTAGACAGACCATGTACATGGGGGATGCTAGTACGGAGGGAGGTGGCGTCAATGGTGACAAGGAAGGTTAGTGGTGAGAGTGGGACAGGCACAGATATCAGACAATTTAGGAAATGGTTGGTATCTTTGATATAGGAGTGAAGTCTTTTGTACTGTGCGTTGCAGGTGCAAATCAAGTAAGGTAGATATATGGTCGGTGGATGCTTTGAAGCCAGCAACAATAGGATTGCCAGGATGATTGGGTTTGTGGATCTTAGGAAGAAGGTAAAAGGTGGGTGTGCATGGTTTGGGTGGGATGTGAAGTTCTATGAACTGGGGTGTTAGTCCTTGTGAGGGGCCTGAGGTTTTAAGAAGACACTGCAGGTCAGTTTAAATCGCAGGGCTTGGATCTTGAAGGCAGATGCTGTATGTAGAGGTGTCAGACAGCTGGCATAGGCCTTCACTAACATACTCCTTTCAGTCAAGTAGCACAGTGGTAGATCCTTTGTCTGCTGGAAGGATATTGATGGAGTCATCAACTTTTAGCGAATGTAGAACCTGGTGTTTTACAGATGATAGTTTATGGTCATGTTGTTGGGACTTGAGGTAGGGTTGTGAAGCAGTGCTGGAGGTGAGGAATTCTTGGAAGCCTTGTAAGGAATGATTCTGAGGTAGTGGCGGTGGATCAAGTTGGGATCATTGTCAGAACTGTTCAAGGCAGGGTTCAATGTCAGGTGTGCTGTTGGGAAGTACTTGGGATTGGACTGCAAAGTGATATTTCCAGTTGACATTACATGTAAAGGAAAGCAGGTCCTTCACCAAAAAATGTTCTGAATGCTGAAAGTGGGACTCTTAGATAATAAAGATAATTCAGGAGGTGAGAGTGCTTTAGACAAGAGGTTGAGGATACTGTACTGTTGTGGCTGGTTCTTGTGTTTATGTGTTATTCTTGGTCTGGGAGGCAGTGGTGAAGGCTCTGGGATGTTAAGGAAAAAGCCAAGCTCTGTCAGTAGGAGAGGAGTGGTGGTCAATGCAGTGGCTGTTTAGGGTGGACATAAATGAGCTCCCAGTTCTATGGGACTCCATAGAACTGGGAGGTAATGGCCAGATAACCACTGTCAATGCTTCATTACATCACGATAAAATTCTTCCTCCTTGTATAACTGAGGCATCAAACATGATTAAGGGTCTCAAAGAACAGGGAGATAACAGCCAGATAGCCACTGTCAGTGTTTCATTACATCATCTAGTAGCTTTCATTAATTAAAGTCTGTAATCACATTTGATGGCTCATTCATGATTAGCAAGAGGTTTTATTGGAAATGCTGGATATACCTGACTGCCTCAACCCAAAGCTCTAAATATGCCTTGTGAGGAAAGTGCAAGTTGGATTTAACATGATCCATGCTGGTTGGCATTGAGGAGGTCATTCTGTTCACATTATCTGATTATCTTTGAACTCAGAAAATCTTCTAAGTTTCTACAATAAATTAATCTCAAGGATATTGGACAGTCGTTTTGCACATCACTTCTACTACCCTTCATGTCCATGAGGGTGACCTGATTATAATTAAAAGAGGGGATAACTTAGCAGCAAATGCTGTGTAGAATCTGACAGGCATTCCATGGAATCGTGGAGCTTTGTTCAATTTTAACAGTTTCAGCTGTTTCTCAACACCAGTGGCACTAATACTTATTTCATTCATCTTTTCAGTGGTACAAGTATTGAACTGGGGCAATTCTCCTGGGTTTTCCTTTGTAAAAGAGAATTTGAAAAAGGAGTTAAGCATTTCAGCTTTTGTTTTGGTGCCCTTAATTTCAGGTCCTGCCTCATATGCTAGGGCCTATTCACAAACTTTTTTGTCACTAACAGACTTTACGTATGACTAGAATTTCTTTGAGTTTTGTGAAATATTGCTTGATAACGTTCTGCTAGAGCAGTCACTGAAGGCATCATGCATTGCTCTCTTGACAGCCAAATGCGTTTCATTCATCATCACTCTATCTATAGCCCTGTGCGTTGTTTGACACCTATTATGCAGTAATTCCTGTTTCTTTAGTAGTTTCTTTATATTGACTGTTCAGTGTGGAGATTCCCTCTCAGTGTCTTTTTTATATAGGTCAGTTTAGTTTGTTACCTATGTAAAAGACTGAATTCAGCAGCATTTTCCATTCGCTCAAGTGCATCGGTTTGTGACATGGAAACAATCAAAACTGCATATGTTGGTTATTTCCATTCACTTATGACATATGGCATCATTTTCTGGGGAAATAAACCACAAGCAAATAAAGTCTTTGTTGCACAGAAGAGATTTATCAGGATTATGAGTAGAGTGCATCCTAGATCTTCTTGCAGAAATTTATTCAAACAGCTGGGGATCCTCATCATGCCTTGTCAATACATATTGTCACTAATGTGCTTCGTGAACAAAAATTATGCAATTTACAGAATGAATAGTGCGTACCATGATCACAGTACAGGAAGAAAACAGGATCTTCACAAAGATTTAAAAAATCTCAGCATGGTACAGAAAGGAGTTCAAGTATAAAAGTATTTAATAAACTTCCTGTCCATATCAAATCAGTCATTAGGGATCTTACTAAATTCAAAACAGAGCTAAAACTTTATCTTTTGGATAATTCTTTCTATTCTTTACAGGAATTCTTTGCTAATGTGTAATACTTCTTGAATTTGTGTTTAATTTCATGCATTTCTAATAGAACTGATTATTTAGATTAGCATAGCACTTGTTGGCAGAATATTTCTAGATGAATTACTTTAAATTTGTTTATGTTATCATCTATGTCATTACTGCACTATTATTTATGCAATTGTCTATGTCATTACTGTACTATTATCTGTGTTGTTATATGAATTTTTGTGTGTAATTATTTGACATGTGGATGTTCTTTTTCATGTATCTGCTTATATTTGTTAAATTGGTTGCCTCATGATCATCTACATGTAGCTATTTCTGTAATAACCTGACACGTTCTACATCCTAGTGACACATTCGCATCAAGGATCCACAGAACTCGAAAATAAATAAATACATAAATCTCATTATGCTGAAAGTTCCTTATTAAGATATGAAGCTGGTAATTTTTTGTGTAATTTACTAAACATATATATGTTTTTGCTTGTTTTAGTTGCCCTGTGTACTTCAGTAATCACTGTTGCCACAATTGTGTCATGGCCACTGATACCAGTTTTGCCATGCATGTCCTCACAGAGGTAGGATCTATGTGGTGCCATTAGATCCAATATACTTTCATCATGAGATGGTCCAATTGTCTCCCTAAATCACTTAAGGTGAATGTTACAATGGGTCCATTACCTTTCCTCATTCTTGTTCAACCAAACAAATATTCTATTTCAATTATCATAACAAGATGTTACACCAACCTTTCCTTATAGTGATATTATCATTAGATGTGAAACTAATTTTGCAGCATGGATGCAAAAATATGTTGATCCATTCTGTTATTTGTTTCTTAATTAATTTTGTACTTCTGACTGGATTAAATTGGTGATCTTCCAGATCACAAATAAATAAGATGGTTATTTGTAAAAAGAAAGACATTATCCTTTCTCCTAAGCTGTTTGTTTAAAATATGCATTTTACTTAACATAACTGGCCACTTTTGAGGTGTATATAATTTTTAAGTGTGCAAATGGATATAGACTCATCCTACAAAGTAGGCCTAGTTATCAAATTTCACATCTCCTGCATTTTTACATGTGGGATGATTATTAGCAGACAGTCTAAAAGAGAACAGCCAGAAATCACAAGTACACTTGTTTATAGACCAGCCACAGGTACAAATCTGTACATGTAATCTCACACTGGTGTGAGTTAAAATTGAAGTAAATGAATTTAATGTATGGGAAAATACACATCTCCACAACACCAGAGGCAAAACAGAAATTGATATTCTAAAACATAGGCTAGCAAAAACAGCCCACTCACTCAATCTGATCTTCAAAAATCTTTAGTAAATTATCGCCATAAGCTCAGTCTACGTCTTTGAAAATATTTCAAATGAAACTGCAGAATTTTTTCTCAGAAGATCTGTTATACACCAGAGTTATTTAATGTAAGCACGTTTATAATGATATTTTCATATACCAATTGCTTGTAATGTGTGTGGTTATGTATGCCTGCAATTTAAGTGACAAAGGCTTATTTGACTGTTTATGATAAACATAAAATAAATAGTCTTGATAAACAAATGTGATGTTTTCTAGCTTTATGGCTCTTCATTACAAGGATGTGTTTGTTGACAATCAGTATTTCCTACAGTTTGCATCTGGAATAGTTTTTAGTTCTTCTAATGTCTTCTTGTGCAACAAAATGAGGGCCAGCTCTTGGGGAGGGAGTTTTGCAAAAACATGTAAGACATGTAAGAATAAGTTGGAAATATAAATCATTCATAAAATCTACTGCCTTGCTGGTAATTATCTGTAATATTGTGAAATAGATGACAAATGAAGCCCTGGTGTTGGTCATCATGGGTGCATCTTTCAAAATAGCAAAGACTGGTAGTGTTGTCAACTCAGTTTCCACTCTGCCCATGATATGCCATAGTCTTTCAAACCCAGACATGACTAAGCAGTGTTTACAGGTGTACAGATTCATGACATCCTTCACCTAATCACTCTCTCTCCTTTGGATCAGCCAGTCATACCATGTACGCTACTTATCTTCCTGCCACACTCCTCTAAATTAGTTTCATCTGTTTTGTTTGTAACTTCCTTTAAGTTTTTCTTAATTCTCCCATAATCAACAGATGTTAACATTAAGATCACATGAAAAAAAACATCAACCTCATTTTGGAGCTGAAGCAACTAAACTGTACTCCATGAACTGTTTATACAGTTACATTGTATTTCACACTGTTTTCATTTCAGCATCTTTATTTAGCATTTAAGTGTTACTTTTCACTACAATAAGTACTTTCAAATCCTCTTGTTTTGAAACATAAATCATGGTCACAGAATTTCAAATAGCATGTCTTCACAATATCATAACATAACCATTTCTCCTTTATGTACCACGGATACACTAAATTGCCACTGGTGATTTACACACTTTTTCTTTCAGCAAATAAGGTATTTATATGTAAGTCAGATGCTGTCTTATGACCTTCTACTTTATACAGTGGATGTGCCAATGATATAGTCAGCAAAGCAGTACACAGCTGTGTTGCTTGTTAGTTGTCTCATGTAGCAGTTGTTATCTCTCGTACTGCCACACCACCTCCTCGTTACCAGCAGCTGACAGTAGGCAGTTGCATTGTACAGAAAGAGTTTTCACTTGCTTTGTCTATTAATACACTACAAATAATACTTAAGCAGCAACTGAAATGTGATGTAGTGGTTAAACTTTGGTTTATGTCAGTGACATATGTCTATATATGCTGTTCTTCTTCGAAACATATTTCATCTGCTATACACAATTTATTTTCATTTATCAACTGTGAATAATAATAATGTAGGCTGTCCAGTAAAGAGAACAGCAATGACTGCATTAAACTTGAAAAACTTTTTGTAGCAAAGATTGCAGTAATTTATATTTTTATTGACAACTAATTTTGATAGTTGGAACTGTCATCTTCTGATCTTCAAAAATATTTTTGGTTGTTAATCATTTACCATTATGTGATTATTATTCATGCCATGTCATCATTTTTGTGGAGAATATATGGCACATTATACACGGGTGTTGACAAAAGTAAAACTATAAAGACTAAATCCACCTTGTGCAATGGGCATCTACACAAATAGTACTCCACTTACATTAGTTAGTTCTCAAAATGTATGATACACAGTAAAAATACACATTTGTGCAATTGTTTACATTTACATGATTTGTTATGTACATTGTGGATACACCTCACAAAGTATATGCTAAACCATGCCCCAGTGCACATTAGTCAAAGTATTTGGCGCACAGTGCACTGTATACTTCAACAGAGGTGTGTTCAGATGTATACAACATGTCACGTACACATAAAAATTTGTACAAATGTGCAGTTTAACTATATATTGTGGATTTTAAGAACTAACTAATGTCAGTGGAGTTCTGAATGATAAAAATAATAATAATAATAATAATAATAATAATAATAATAATAATAATAATAATCTTTATTTGTGTATATTAACTTTACAGTCTTGTGCACCACAATTTTTTGTGCATTTATGCATGGAGAGCTGCATCAAACCAGTCTCAGGACTGAAGATGACAACACAACATGACAATGATATCATGCTATACATATAATTAATTTATACATCAAATAGCACATTGTCTACTCTTATATAAACATTTACTACCACTAATTTAATGCAGTATATAAAAGTAGAGATCTCTGTATTGCAGCTCTGAAGTCTATAAGTGAGTATAAAGATATTTCAGTTAACAGCAGTTGCATTTTCCCATGGAGTTGCTTTATATTATTTGGCAACTTATTTTAGAATTGTCTTCCAGTTTTGAAGGGGCTGTGATCTGTAGCTCTTTTATTAATCAGTATCTTATGATAGTCACATCGCTTTCATATATTATAATTATGGATGTTTCTGTTCTTTACACTTATTTCATCATTCTCTTTCACAAACACTGTAGTCTTAAGGATATACAATTAATATACAATCAGTGAATTATAATTTTTGAAGTAGTCCCTACAGGACTGGCATTTTTTTTATATTGCTAGTTAATCTATCAGCTCTCTTTTGAAGCCTGTTTGAATATGCCAATTGTACAATGCACTTTATGCCTGCATAAGGCATTACTATCAACAAAGCCCATGTATTGTGTGCTATATATTCTCCGTCATAATGCATGAGTGATTAACTTATAATGGAATATGATTTATAGCCAAATCAGGACCAGAAATGACAGTTTCAACTGTCAATACCCATCATCAATAATAATTATTAATTAATAGAGGGAAACATTCCACATGGGAAAAATATACCTAAAAGCAAAGATGATGTGACTTACCAAACGAAAGCGCTGGCACGTCGATAGACACACAAACAAACACAAACATACCCACAAAATTCAAGCTTTCGCAACAAACTGTTGCCTCATCAGGAAAGAGGGAAGGAGAGGGAAAGACGAAAGGATGTGGGTTTTAAGGGAGAAGGTAAGGAGTCATTCCAATCCCGGGATTGGAATGACTCCTTACCCTCTCCCTTAAAACCCACATCCTTTCGTCTTTCCCTCTCCTTCCCTCTTTCCTGGTGAGGCAACAGTTTGTTGCGAAAGCTTGAATTTTGTGTATATGTTTGTGTGTCTATCGACGTGCCAGAGCTTTCATTTGGTAAGTCACATCATCTTTGTTTTTAGGTATAATTATTAATTAATGTGATCCAGAATATAAAAAGTTTCAAGTTAACTGTAGATTGCTCCTTCCACTTTCTCATTATGAGAAATTTCAGTCAGATTATGTTAAAAGTTAGCATTCATACATTCAGCAGACAGTGCCCAGGAATTAGTGGCATAATGTTAACAGGCTTCCTCACTGTGAAATAACATGTTATCATTATGCTATATTGCAAATTTTATAAAACTCTTACAATGTATGGTATCAGGAAACACCTGTCAGGCAGGCAACATAGGAGAAGGTGAGATGAAAGACTAATTGTTGGTGGAAAATTGAAATTTTTGTTAGGTAAATTATTTTAACTTAAAAAACAGTTTGATCAACATGATCCAAGCCAGAATGCAGATGTAGATGTAAATCAGGCTCAGGTTTGTAGTGTTTCAGTGAAGATACTAATATACAGATGAAAATACATCTCAGTTTATTGCAACAATATTATGAAAAATGATAGTTGCTACTCACCATATAGCGGAGACGCTGAGTCACAGAAAGGCGCAACAAAAAGACTGTCAGAAAGTTAGCTTTTGGCCAACAAGGATTTTTTCAGAAATAGATAACATACACACACACTCACACAAATGCAACTCACACACATGTGACCATAGTCTCTGGCAGCTGGAGCCCATTTTGCTGCCATTTCCAACATTACCAACAATTAACTTCACATTTTAAATTTTAATACTTTGCTAAATAGAGTCTTTCACTTAACACTTAACAACAGTTGTATATTCCACATTCAAACCACCACTTTTTCTCTTCATCTTACATGGAAGTTGAAGAGTGGCAGGGGGAATAAAATGTAATATATAATGGAAACTGATTAATAATTGCTGCTTAAATAATTTAAAAAAGAAATTTTGAAAGACTAATTAAAAAAAATTGGAAGGTACACATATCCTGAGTGAACTTTAACTGGCATTAATATCAACAGACCCTCAATATTGAATACATGTATTCAGCATTTAAATTTATGTACTTCTTTTTCTTGTTACCGTCATTGTGCATAGCGCTTGGTATGACAATACTGGTTCTAGATCACCCCTCTACTGCTCATGCAAATTATTTTCATCTGTTTTGATCCTCTTGATGCAGGATTCTTGGCACATTGCAGAATGATGAACAGATGGGTATGGTTGTTGTGAATGTATGAATAAACTTTGCTATCTCAGTAACTTTCTGTAACACCTTTTAATGTACAATTGGAATACTCATTTTTAACAATATTGACTCAGCAGAACAACAGAGACAAACAGATGAATATAAAGAAATTAAAAAAATTGAAGAGCAAGGGAGAAAAGAAAAAAAAATAATGTGATACATTACAAAGTGAGTCCATGACTTGACTTAACAAGACTGTTCTCTCTCCATGACTGAACTATACACAAGTATTGCAATAAATAGTATGTCGAGTGTAGTTCTAGAAAGATCTGCTAATGATATTTTCATGGATATTAATAAATGGTTTAAAGCCAACTCACTGACATTAAACTTCGAAAAGACTCACTATATGCAATTCAGAACCTATAAGAGGTTTCCACCCAGCATATGCATAAAGTATGAAGAAGAGCAGATAGAAGAGGTTGACAGTCATAAATTCCTGGGATTAGAACATGATAATTAATTCAGTTGGGAGGAGCACACCACAAAACTGCAGAAATGCCTTAACAAATCTGTATTTGCAATTCGAGCGTTAGCAGGTATAGGTGACATAAAATGAAAAAGCTTGCATACTTTGCCTACTTTCATTCCATAATGTCATATGGTATAATATTTTGGGGTAACTCTTCAAGTCAAACAATAGTTTTAAGAGTCCAAAAGCGTGTAATACGTATTATTTGTGGAGAAAATTCACGGACGTCCTGTAGAAACCTCTTCAAAGAACTGAGTATACTAACTACTGCCTCTCAGTATATTTACTCCTTAATGAAATTTGTCCTAAATAATACATCTCTTTTTCCAACAAACAGCTCAGTTCATACATATGATACCAGGAACAAAAATGATCTGCACAAGGAGTTAAAAGCACTTACTTTAGTTCAAAAAGGGGTCCACTACTCAGGAACACTCATCTTCAATAATTTGCCAGCAAACATAAAAAATTTAGTTACAAATAAAGATCAGTTTAAAAGGAGCCTGAAAGACTTACTAGTGGCAAACTCCTTCTACCCCATTGACGAATTTTTTAATAGGAACAAATGATGTATTCTATATACTAATACTATTAGTATTGTTATTTCAGCGTTTTTTTTTTGTTTTTTCTTTTTTGTTTAAATTGACATGTTCCACATCCACGAGGATCTCCTCAGCATGGAACAATGGAACGAAAAACTAATCTATCTAATCTAATCTAAAAGATGATGTTATATTAAAGTAAACAATGATAACTCTTTGGTGCAAATTATCAATGATAATTTCTTTACAATATTAATATCAAGGTATTATCTGGTATTTATGAAAATTTGCAGTAATTTTTATTTTTGTGAATAGTGAAATACTATGATTGACTTTTATGACAAATAAATGAAAAATTCTCAAGTATCTGCTAGTTACAGATGAAAGGAACAAATGAATTTTTATAGAATAATTATTGTTCTTAAAAGTCGAAGATAAAAAACTGGTTTCTAAATTAGTACAGAAAATGTGAAAAAGAATTAAACAAATGTTATTGAACAATATATTGAGCCTACATACCCAATTTTTGAACATTAGATTTTCAGCTTTTGAAAGAAACAATTGACAAATGGATGGAATCTTAGATTTAATTACTCAGAATGTGTGTCATAGTTTACTATTGAGCAGATTGGTAACACACACACACACACACACACACACACACACACACACACACACACACACATTAATTTATGTCTTTATACAGCCTAATCATCCAAGAAAAAGCTTCTTCTCAAGGAGGCCAATAGTCAGGCAATCTAGAGTTCATTGATATAATTTAAAATTAATTTTCAGACTCTGTAATCATCTACCACAATGCAAATTATTTACTATGTGAGCTCTGCAACTTTATATTGACTGTATCCCCTTTATAGTTGTTGGTAATATTCTATTATTTCACATATTAGTGAGCTATTACTATTTGGTTATTAATCTGCCTATATATTGCTTGCAAAATGTTTTGTACACGTTACTCAATTATTTAGCTTTTTGAAAACCTGTGTCTTTCTTTTTAATTATTTTGTGTTCATACAAAGGCTGTGATAACATTAAACTGAATGTTGTAATTGTCAGCTTCAGTTCGAAATCTGGTTTGATGTAGCTCTCCGCTCTACTCTATCCTGTGCGTTCCTCTTTATCTCTGCATAACTATTTTATTCTGTATTGAAGAATCAAGACTCTACTTGAAACTGTGTACTGGAATGAAACTGTGGTCCCATCTCAGCTTGTATCATACAGAACTGCTGTCGTCTGCAAAACTCCAGTGAGAAAAAAATGAATACTTTAACTCCCTTTCCAAATTTATCTTTGGTTTCTTTGAATGGTTGTTCATTGTACAGATTGAGTACACTGGGAACTAGTCTAAAACCTTGTCTTATGTATTTCTTAATCACTACTTCTATTTCACATTATTTGTTTCCCATAATTGAGGTCTGGTTTCTGTGCAATTAATATATTAAATTTTGTTGCCTGTAATTTATTCCTCATACCTTCAGAAATTAAGGGAGTGTATTCCAGTCAATATTGTGAAAACTTTCTCTAAATATATAAATGCTATAAATGTAAATATCTAAAATTGACATTGCATTGCGTGCTTTTCTACATTTCTCTGCAACTCAAACAGATTTTCTCCAAGGTCAGCTTCCACTAGTTTTAACATGTCCAAGTAAATAATTTGTGTGTCATTTGTAATCATGATCTATTAAACTGATTGTTTGATAATATTCACTACTGGCAGCACTTGCTTTTTTTAAATTATTTATTTATTCTCTACTTGTAGTCCAAGAGTGTTTAATCTGTTCCATATTTCTTCACTTTCTATATTTTTTATTTGCTCCTTTCAAAAATTAAATGTAATATCTCATTTGTTATCATAGGATTTCTATTGGTTCTTGTCTAATCAGTCAGTTCTATCCTCTGCTACCTTTGCTATTTCATCTCTTGAAGCTACCTATCCTCTTTCTTCTTCTTCTTCTTTGGTATTCATTTCCCCTGGTTTAATCAGTAGTTGCCTAATGATTTCTTTGAAAATCTCAACAGCATCTGGTACTTTGACTCTACCCTGGTTCCATTTCTGTAACTTCCTACCTTCCTGCAATTTTTTTCAATTTTTAATCTGCAGTCTACAACCAATAAATTCCTTCACACTTGCCCTTTGAAATCCTGACAATTTAAAATTTTGTTTGAAAATCTCTTTTTTACCAGTATGTAAACACTTGAAACCTTCCACTGTCACTCCCATGTACACAACCAAGACTTTGCAATTGTCTTCTGTGCAAAATTCTACAAGGTGACTTCTTCCATTCTTTTTCCCCAGCCCATGTTCTCCTACTATGTTTCTTTCTTGCTCTTTCTACTATTGAACTCGTGCCCCCATTGCAGTTAGATTTTCATCTCCTGTAATTAGCTGCATCATATCTATAACCTCATCATACAATTTTTGCAATCACTTCATCATTTACAGTTAATTATGAGGGTGAGTTAAATGAAAACTTCAAATATTTTAAAAAATGTTATTTATTGTGCAGAAGTAGTACAAAGCTGTATCACTTTTCAACATAATCTCTCCCATACTCAATGCAAGTCCTCCAGAACTTACAAAGTGCATAAATTCCTTTAGAAAAAAATTCTTTTGGTAGTCCGCGCAGCCACTCATGCACCACGTGGCGTACCTCTTTGTCAGAACGGAGTTTCTTTCCTCCCATTGCATCTTTGAGTGGTCCAAACGTATGGAAATCACTTGGAGCAAGGTCTGGTGAGTATGGTGGATGAGGAAGACACTCAAAATGTAGGTTTGTGATTGTTGCAACTATTATATCAGCAGTGTGGGGCCTTGCATTGTCATGTTGCAAAAGGGCACCTGCTGACAGCAATCCATGTCACTTTGATTTGATTGCAGGCTGCATATGTTTGTTTAGGAGATCTGTATATGATGCACTGGTGATAGTGGTCTCTCTAGGCATGTAATGCTCCACAATGACACCTTTTTCATCTCAAAAGAGAGTCAGCATTACCTTCCCTGCTGATGGTTCTGTTTGAAACTTCTTTGATTTTGGTGATGAGGAATGGTGCCATTCCTTGCTCACTCTCTTCGTTTCCGGTTGGTGGAAGTGAACCCAGGTTTCGTCCCCAGTAATGATTCTTGCAAGGAAGCCATCACCTTCTCGTTCAAAGCACCAAATTAGTTCTTCAGAAGCATCAACATGTAGCTCTCTCATTTCAGGAGTCAGCGGCCGTGGCACCCATCTTGCAGACACTTTGTGAAACTGGAGCACATCATGCACAATGTGGTGTGCTGACCCATGACTAATTTGTAAACATGACGCAATGTCGTTCAGTGTCACTCAGCAGTTTTCCTTCACTATGGCTTCAACTGCTGCAATATTCTGTGGAGTCACAACTCATTGTGCCTGACCTGGACAAGGAGCATCTTCCACTGAAGTCACACCATTTGCGAACATGCTACTCCATTCATAGACTTGCTGCTATGACGAACATACACCACCATACTGAACCTTCACTCTTTGATGAATTTCAATAGGTTTCATACCTTCACTATGCAAAAACCGAATGACAGAATGCTGTTCTTCCCTGGTGTAAGTCGCAGGTGGGGCGGCCATCTTTAGGCTGAAACTGTAATGGTATGTGTACATCTGCACTATACTGCCACCTACAGGCCATTCTGCACGCTGTTTGTAGCACGCTTACCAACTTACAGGATAATGGCGTGAAATTTCGATTTGTTAGTACAAATTTAAGGTTTTCATTTGACTCACCCTCATATTTATTCACATTGGAAAATTAGTTTTTTTCAACTTCTCCTTCTTAACTTATGTTTTGAGCAGTTTTGCATCCCTGGAGGTACTCTTTATGATGAGCTCTTGTAATGGATCATATTATTTTTTCTTTTCTTCTTCATTCTTATCTTTCTATACATGTAAAGCCAAACGTGAATTAATGAATTGCTTTGTGCCAGAGCTATTGTTTTTATACAAAAAAGAGAAAATATATGCTCTTCAATTATTTAATTTCGGTATCTTCACCTGTTTATTTCTATTAGCAGTAGCAGGTGAACGTATGACTAGCTCCATCATACCTCTATTGTCTAAAAATGTGTATTCCAACCATATATTAAAAAGTGTTGTAAAAGTTATTGTGAAGGCAAGTTTATTTATATATATTTTATATATATTTTTATGCCAATTAGACCCATCTGTTCATCATTTTGCCTGCACCGAGAATCTTGCATCAGGAGATTCAAAGCAGACAAGAGGAATTTGTGTGAGCAGTGGAGGAGTGATTTGGTGAAAGCTTTGACATAATCAGCTCTGTGCACAATGGAACTAATGAGAAGTAGTACATAATTTTAACTACTGAATATTGATCTTAAATGTATTGACATTGAAGGTCTTTTGATATTATTACCAGTTTAAGTTCACTCAGGATATGTATATCTTCCAATTTCTTTCTATTATTCTTTCCAATTAATTTTTCTTTAATTATTCAAGCAGAAATTATTAATCAGTATTCCATTATTTTGCCCCCCCCCCCCCCCACCTCCTTATGCCACTAATCACTCTGTAGAACATTATAAATGATGGTAACTTCTTAAATCTTTATTTATATACAATTCTGAATCACAGTTTTCAAAGTAGGAGTAACAATATCTACTGTCATAATGATATGTCTTTTAGATTATATTAACACTTTACACATGATCAGTGATTTTTGATAGGAACTTGGAGAGGACTGATACTGCCTTCTTTAGAAGAGGTAGAAAGTCTACTGGTTACTCTAAGCGGTGTTGAACATTTCTTTTGCAAGATAATTGTTTTTCGTGGACAACCAATGTGGTCCATATAACTTAAAGATGTACACTCAAACCAAACTTCAAAATTTTGAAAGTATGGGAAAATCATACATATTTTTACCACCCATCCACATGCAATGATAAAATCACTATGAATGTTTTTCTTCCATCAAAATTTTATGCCATATAAGCAGTTTATGGGGGAAATTTACACCCAGCTATAAAAAAGTTTATTTCTGTCAAAAGAAAAATTTACTTGAGAAAAATGTGTAGTTTCAAAGAGAGAGAGAGAGTGGGTGGGTGGTACGTATCTTCAGGAAGTAAAATTCTGAGAACTGCCAATAGACACATATAAAAGTACAAGAAACTAAAAACTATCCTAGCTTTTGTTACTATTACTTCCTCATAAGGGGAGGAAATAGGGGTAGATTGAAGAAGATAAGAAAGGAAGGGCAGATCACTCAGACTCCACATGGAGAGTGACTCATCTGTAATGAAGATTAGGTCAACCTATCACTCTTTTGTCCCCAAAGGAGGAACTATGAGTTCCAAAATCTGAGACAGTATTCTTAATTTTTTGTATCTTTACGTGTGTCTGTTGGCATGAAACAGGATTTAGACTCATGAAGATTATTACTGACCAGTCATTCTGTGTCTTTGTAATTAAAAAGGATATGTTTCTCACCTGTAATGTAGGTCAGGATTTATAGAACCTTTTACTATTAGAAGAAAACCTACATGGACATCTCTGAATGAAACAAAATCATGAAGTGTTAAACCACACACAATTTCTGGTTGCATTACTTACTTTACACAATTATGTACAGATATACAGGTACATATATTTATAATTTTAGAAAGGATTACATAATAAACCTCTTTAAGTATTATAACTTTACAGTAATTCCTAATATTTGAATCATAACTATAATGTTTATCTTTCATAAAACCTGCACCAAGAATGGATAGTTTTTAGGTCTATAGTGTGGAGAAAAATTGTATCATGAAATTTTAACCCTGGATAGCTGATGCCAGTAGGAACCAAAATTAATAGTGTTGTGTAGGTCAACAACGCACCATTTTTAAACTATGGAAACTTGGTGCCACATGCTCCAATTGGACATGGGATTGCACTGTGGCCATTTCTTGGTTGATGGACAACACTTTGCTTACCAGTTCACACATACGAACATCCCTCACCCCATCACTGCCCCAACATGATACGCACATGCCACCTTGGATACATCGCAATCTCTGGCAGGCAAAGCATTTGTGGTCATGCATTGTCCAGAGCATCCGGCAACAGGGCAATCCCGCGGCCAATCAGATTGCATGGCTCCAAGTTTGCATAGTTTAATAATGGTGTGTTGTCAACCACACAACATTAGTAATTTTGGTTCCTGCTGGCATCAGCTATCCATAGTTAAAATTTCATGACTGAGTTTTTCTCCACCCTGTACATTGTTAAAATTTCTGAGTTTGGTTGCAGTTTCATTTACCAGAAGTTGATTTAAATTTTATGTTGAATATATTTGTGTTATCTTTACATGAAGACCATAGCAATATATTATATGAGGTCTGTTCAAAAAATTCCGTAACTTTGTCCACAATTTTTTTCTATGCTTAGCGTTAACTTATAGTGCATGTTATCCTTCAAATTACTCTCCTCCACAATTGATACACTACTTCATATACTGTTTCCACTTCCAGAAGGAGACTTGGTACGCCTCTTGCTGGATTGCATGAAATATCATCTGTGAATTTTCTTTTATCTTGTCTATCATTGCAAATCTTTGTCTTTTCAATGGGGTTTTGAACTTTGCCAATAAAAAGAAAAGTGTGCAGGGGCCAAGTCAGGAGAGTATGAAGGATGAGATAACACAGTGATTTTGTTTTTGTGCAATAGTCATGCACCAACAGAGTGAATGTGTAAGTGTGTTATCATGATGCAAGAGCCATGAATTGTCTCCCCACATTTCAGGCTGTTTCCTTCTCACATTTTCCCATAGGTGTCACAACACATACCAATAGTATCATAGATAACAATTTATCCCTGTGGCATGAATTCATGATGAACTAATCCTTCAAAGTAAAAGGAAACTACCAGCATGGCTTTGACCTGACTTGATGATTTTTTGTGGTTTTGGAGAACCTTTCCCAACCCATTGTGAAAATTAAGCCTCGGTCTCAACATCATAACCATAGATCCACATCTTATCACCAGTTACAATTCTCTTAAGGAGCATCCCATTCTCATTTCTGTGGTCAAAAACCTCTTCACAGATTGTGAGGCGAAGGTCTTTCTGGTCTTGACTGATGAGCTATGGGGTGAACTTGGTAGCAACATGGTGCTTTCTGAGGTGCTGTGTCAGAATTTCATGGCATGATTCAACTGAAATGTTACATTCTTCTCCAATATCTTGAACAGCCAGTCTTTAATTGACTTACACAATTTTACTGATGTTCCCGAGATGAGCGTCGTCGGTAGATGTTGTAGGGCATCCCGAACGAGGATCATCTTTATCTTCTGTCCTGCCATTTTTAAATATGTGAACCATTTGTAACACTGAGTATGGCTTACACACTCATCGCTGTAGTTTTTCTGCATCATTTGGTGTGTCTCTGTAAAGTTTTCCTTGATTTCCATGGAAAATTTAATGCAGACACATTGATCTTCTGACTCTGCCATCTCAAAATTCACAGACTGTGGGCACAATGTTCTACTGAATACAGCACTGAACATTAATTAACAGATGCATAACAATGAAATTTCCAACAGTTACAAATTACACACAAGAATGTGCAGAGATGCCAACCACATTTTGCTCCAACACGCCATTGCCACAAAATTAGGAATGTTCCAGAATTATTGAACAGACCTCATACAAGCAGTCTATTTTTATAAGAAGTGTAGAATACTGTGTTGAGTGTTTCCCTCGTTTGGATTAAAACATAGAACTGTTGTTGTGAACAGATTCATTTCTGTGGCACATAGTGAATGTAATTAATTATTATTTATTTTTACAAGCAATATATTCTGAATGATTAATTTTGATGGAAACATAACAGATCAGTGTCTTTTCATGTGCAGGTCAAAATACTTTGTGTTTTCAATACAGCTGTTTTCCTGATATGTGTCAGGAATTGATTACCACAATTTAATGAAATAAGTGAGAATTGGTATTACAGTTTACTTGAGAGACAAGATGTTTTTTGTTTTTTTTGTTTTTTGTTTTTTGTTTTTTTTCTGTACAGAATTGAAGAGTCTTATTGTGGTTATCAGTCATCTGTACTACAAAGTGCCACTAATTTTCAATTTGTATTTTATGCTCTTATTTTTAAAGACTCGGGATCGATTATATATGTTGCAGAATTTTTCACTACTACGTCACTGATCTCTTTCCTACATTGTATCACATCTTGCCCATCCTGCACATAGCTGTTATGCTGACAATAAATACTTGTGCGAGGTATAATGACATCTGAGTCATTTAACATGCTAGAATATTTCTTTCTTCCTGACATAAGGAGTATTCTCTCTCCCACATGTCACCTTGCTCTACTGTTGTCACTCACAGATGTATGTATAATATTGTGGTAGAGTTGCATAGATATCAACTGTCACAAACAAAACTGCAGAAAATGTCCCCAATGGTCTGTCAGTATTAAATGTATTAGATTCAGAACAGAAACATGCAATTTACTTGTTTTTAGATTCATGCCATCAACATACCACTGTTTATTGTGATATCTCTGAATGAAAAAATACTTTCTATGGAAATCTTTGCACGCATGACTGCCCAGAAATAAGCTGTCATAATCTTGAACAGTAGTAGTAGTGACCATCTTAGTAGATAACTCTAAAGATTGTCATAGGCTGAACACTTTAATGTTTGCTAAGTCTTACCCTCTCCCCCCCTCTCTGCCCCCCCCCCCCCCACCACCACCATCCCACTAGTTAATAATAAAACACCTGGGATATGCAGCAGCTTTAAGAGCCAAGACTTAAAAAAAAGGCAAATAACCACCTCATCAGAAGTGATGTAACAACTTTCTAGTCTCCTCAAGGACATGACAATTTGGATAGCCATTACTGTTAAAGGTCAAGGGTCAGCATCAAGGCATTTCCCTTATATTGTACCTCACAAAGCTCATCTTCTTTTTTATTTCTTGTTTTCTTGAGAGAACCTGTTCCAAAGCTTCAGAGACTCATAACTGCTTCTCACAGAGTAGTCATCTGTTAGTATTCCTTGTATACAGCCTATGCTTGGTAAGTCAATTTTCAATTCTTTTAAAGACCTCTTAAATAGATTTTAGTTTCTTACACAATGTTTACTCCAATGAATAAATTTTGTGATCATTTGTTATATTTTTTCTCAGACTGTTCTATAACATAAGGTGTCTCTTGTGATTCAATGGCAGTGGAAAATGTTTGCTCTGAAAATGAAGAAAAGGAGGAAATCAACTCTGAGCATAATGTCCAGTCAATACAGAGTCCTCCAAATATGACAGTCAAACAGAAACTTAATTATATTTTCAGTAATATTACTGTGGAACCATTACTAGTGTTATATTTGCTTCCTATGTCTTTTATTTCATTGTCAGTTGACAACTTCAATCTGGAAAAAGCATGTCATGTGAATTTAAATTACAGTAGTACTGTTTGTAATGCTCTTACTTTACGTAACATTAGCTTTTATCAAGAAGAAGATAATGAAGCACAACGTTTAGTTGCTAAAATGGCCACATGGAGAAATGCTTTACGATCATCATTTCCAGCTGTATTAATTATATTTGTAGGATCATGGAGTGATCGACGTGCCAGAAGAAAGCCTTTATTGTTACTGCCTCTAGTTGGAGAACTGCTCTCATGCATAGGTCTGCTACTATGTATGTACTTTTTTTTTGAGTGGTCCTTAGAAGTTGCTGGTATAATGCAGGCATTATTTCCTGCACTTACAGGCAGCTCAATGTTAATGATAATGGCAGTTTTCAGTTACATAGGTGATGTTACATCAGTTGAAATGAGAACATTCCGTATGGGGATTGTGAACATTTTAGTATTTTTGTGTGTACCAGTTGGAACATTATTAAGTGGAGTGCTTTTAAAAGTAATTGGTTTCTATGGAATGTTTTCTGCAGCAGCTCTTTCATACACTATTGGAATTTTTTATGGACTTTTCTTCCTTAAGGAAGGAAGAGAACCAATTGCTAGACCAAAAGGTACTAGCTTTTTTAAAGACTTTTTTGATTGGCGTCATGTTGTTCAGACAGTTTCAGTGGCAGTAAGAAAACGAGATGGGACACAGAGATTACGAATTTTGTTATTGCTGTCACTTTTTATTGCTGTTCTTGGACCAAGTTATGGTAAGCCGAAAGTAAACACAATTTATTCTATGATTACAGATTTATTGTTATCAGTTGAAAGAATATGATTATTTTGTTACAGGGGAGGCAACTGTTGTGTATTTATTTGTGAGAAATCGGTTTGGTTGGGATGAAGTGGATGCAAGCTACTTTTCAGCATATGCTGAATTTGTTAATTTTGTTGGTTTGTATTTAATTGGATATTTGATTAAGGTCTTACCTGAAGAGTTTTGCTTGAAACATACAATGATAATCATCAGATTTTTAATAAGAGATATATAATAAAATATCATAAAACTGGGTTAGAATGTAAAGTTCAGTGTCTCAGTCATGGTTTATTAGAGGTTGCATGTTCACAGCCAGCAGCTCTAATGACTGCCTCCAAGTTGATACAAAATTCCAGAGATACACTTATTTCTGCAAAGCCAAAACTTGTTATCAAAATGAATAAAGGAGCATGTGACCAAGATATTGTTTTTTATAATCTTACCTGGTACAAAGATAATTATTCTCCTCTGCAACTCCAAAGGGCTCCATGAATATTGAAAGTTTCTGTTTTGCTCATTAGTGTATGGTATAACTGTAAATAAACCAACAGTAATGTTGCCATTAAAACTGAATTCATAGTTTCACAGTTATTGTCAAAAGCAATATCTTCTATTAATTTAGATGTACATATTTCTTATTAACAAAAAATAATTTATTTTCAGGGACCCTTATCTTGATCAGCCTGTTCAGCAGGACCCTAAAACTAGATGATTCCTTAATTGGCATCATAAGCTGCATAAGTAAAATACTTGCCAGCTTTGTGTATGCATTTAGCATACAGGTATGGATGTTCTATTTAGGTAAGAGGCACATATTTCCAACCTAGAACATATCAAGTCATTAATGATTGATGGCACAGTGACAATTAACCTTCATTAAGGACTTTGGTGATGTGCAAAAGCTTAAGATTCCTATATTAAAATATTTGAAACAAACAGTCCTGAGATTCAGCTAGTTCTGTATCCAACACTTTACCAAACTCAGTAAGTCTTTTCTTCCATGCCACTGAAACCTTAAATTTTTGTGCGAAGCATGCAAACTCCAATCAGCCCAACAATCCAATGATTTTAATACTATTATTTACTAGATGTGAATTTTCTGGAAGATAATTGATTTATGCAGGTAGTGTGATGAAGAGGATTTGGCAGCCATATGTGTCATATGGGAATTACATTAGGAAATGAGACACTTAAAGTAGTAAAGGAGTTTTGCTATTTGGGGAGCAAAATAACTGATGATGGTCGAAGTAGAGAGGATATAAAATGTAGACTGGCAATGGCAAGGAAAGTGTTTCTGAAGAAGAGAAATCTGTTAACATCGAGTATAGATATAAGTGTCAGGAAGTTATTTCTGAAAGTATTTGTATGGAGTGTAGCCATGTACGGAAGCGAAACATGGACGATAAATAGTTTGGACAAGAAGAGAATAGAAGCTTTCGAAATGTGGTGCTACAAAAGAATGCTGAAGATTAGATGGGTAGATCACATAACTAATGAGGAAATATTGAATAGGATTGGGGAGAAGAGAAGTTTGTAGCACAACTTGACTAGAAGAAGGGATCGGTTGGTAGGACATGTTCTGAGGCATCAACGGATCACCAGTTTAGTATTGGAGGGCAGCGTGGAGGGTAAAAATCATAGAGGGAGACCAAGAGATGAATACACTAAGCAGATTCAGAAGGATGTAGGTTGCGATAGGTACTGGGATATGGAGAAGCTTGCACGGGATAGAGTAGCATGGAGAGCTGCATCAAACCAGTCTCAGGACTGAAGACCACACACACACATGTGTTTTAGAACAGGGTTGAAGTAGCTCCTCATACCTTCCTTTCACCACCACCACCATCACCACCACCAACAGCAACAGCACCACCACCACTAGCCCACCACCCACCCCTCTCCCTCCCCATTAGTTTGGAACAAACTTTTCTTAAACACACTGTTCAATAGAAAATGATTTTTATTGACAACAAAAAGTACCATTAAGGAATAAATCTATGGAAAGAGAGTGTAAAAATTCCAAATTTTTGAAGTGCCTGTACAGTTACTCATTTTACATAGTCTTCACACGGCTCACATTTTCTAAAGTGTCACTTTTCTTTATTTAGATACATTCCCCAAGTAGAAAACTGAATATGTTAATAGGTAGTCAATGTATGTGGAAAAAGTTAGCTAATTAATCTTCAATTTGACACAGTGAGAAATTTTTCTAAGTGCAAAACATGTTGAACAGATCTAAGTTTATCCATGTATTGGTTCCAATTTAACTTGCTGTCCTACCAGGGTGCATATAATTTTATACACAATGCTACATTTGATGTAAGTTGAAGAGTGGATCAGCAAATCAATTGTATTTTTTTTAGTCACTGTAACGTCAGTGAGATTAAAATAAACTATTCGCTATGAAGCAGTTATAATTTGCTGTTTATGGTATGGTTGCATTTGGGGCCTTATTCATAAGCAAACATTATGCATTTTGAACAGTCTTTTAAAATCATTGGAAATTCCATTATGTCAGTTGGGAACAGGAACAGACCCAATCCCAAAGTTTATGGTATTTGGGAGAAAAATTGTGAGAATTTACTAGTATTATTTTTGAAGTATCTTCCTTTCAAATTTATTCATTGTTATGTTCTTCTTTATACTGTAAGTAATTATCTACAGCATTAAATAATAGTAAGCATTTACTGCATGAACTTATACAAAATATCTACAAAATATCGTCTGTGTCGATATCTCATAGAAGCTAAAATCAATCACAGAATTTTACAACATGCTTTCTTTTATACATTGTTGATAAATGTTCTTTCCTGAATAACCTTAATCCCTACAAAGTCCACATGGAACTGAAACATCTGTGCTATATTTTCTGTGACATAAAGGCATCTGCTGGAAAAATCTAAGAGCTGCACACTGCCCAAGTAGTACCACAAACAGAATAATAATACAACACAAAGAATGTGTGGATCTGTGTGCTAACTTTAACAAGAGACACAATTACTTATTTATATATGAAGACTGCCCATTATGACTGTACACACTAGAATTACTGATAGAAATTAATTATATAAATTTTATCTCTGCTGATTTTCAGGACATATACTTTGTCTTTCTTCACAGCACATGGTAAAAACTTCATAAATGTTGATAGTTCAACATAATTGGTACTTAGCTGATAAAATTCTTCTCTGTCATTTCTGTTGGCTGACGTCTAGAGGTCTTCTCATTTTCCTGTAGAATATTGATAAAATATTTGGATTTGAAAGAGTTCACAGCTTTGATCTTGTTGTGTCATTTCTAATCAAAACAATGAACACATTTCAGTTTTCACTTTGTTGATATATTCTTGAAATTGTTTCACAGATTTTAAATAACACTTTTTCTTTGTGGTTCATAATTACGAAAAGATACTTTTGAGCATTGTTACTTAGACATAATGGGCAACACTCAACAAACTTTGATTCCATGCAGCCATCCACAACTCCTCTCCACAGACTACTCCACTGTCGCCAATTTACTTCACACGTCGCCAACTTACTTCACCCACTGATAGTCCATAGATTGTTAAGTATAAAGATAACAAGACATTGGTTACATAACTCTCTGACGTTTATGTTCATCAAAATAATCAAGACAATTTTTTATAAGAAATGTTTGCAAAATGTATGACATTTAATGAAAGACTATCACAAAATCTGTGAATGAAATCTTGTATTAGAAATTACACATGGTACATAGAACATGATCTATATTGTCGGTGACTTCCTTTGTGGTGACCTCAAGTCAATGGTGTAATGAAAATGTTCTGACTATATCATTTTCATTACACCATCCATTTGAGGTCACCACAAAGGAAGTCACTGACAATGTCCATGATATGGTAATGCAAGACCACCAAATAAAAATTTGTGAAGTTTTTGAGACTGTAGGAATCTCAGTTGAGCAAGTGCATAATAACCTGGATGGGGAATTAGCTATGAAGGAGCTGTATGTGAGATTGGTGCTGCAATTGCTCACAGTTGACCAAAAGTGCATCTGGCACAATATTTCAGCGTAATGTGTGGTGATGTTTAATCACAATTAAGACATTTTTCACTGATTTGTGACTGTTGATGAAATCTGGAACCATGATTACACAGCAAACAATGGACAATGGCTGAAAGTGCACTGAATAAGGCAAGGCTGGTAGAGTGTTTGCCACAATTTTTTGGGATTCCTAAGGAATAATCCTCAAAAATTACTTGGAAAAAGGCAGAACCATAACTGGAACCTGTTACACTTCTTTGTTAGATAATTTTAAACTTGTGTTGCCTGAAAAAAGATCAAGGTTCCTATGCAAAAAATGCTCTTTTCACCAGGATAGCACACCATTCCATACATTAGTGACAACAATGTTGAAAGAGCATGAATTAGGCTTTGACTTGGTTCCTCATCCATCATTTTCATCAGACTTAGCCTCAAGTGATATCTCCCTTGAAACTTTGGCTTTATGGGAAGGAATTTTCATCAAATGAGAAAGTAATAGCTGCAGCCAAGGAGTATTTTGTATTGTTTGACAAAACCAATTTTGCTGATGGGATGAAAAAGCTGGTGGACCACTGGACCAAATGTATATCTCTCAAAAGGGATTGTATTCAGAAGTAAGGAGAATTGTTTATCAAACAAAAATTTTTCTTGCTTTTTTACCATACCACTCTCATACAGCATTGTCTGTAGAAAATCCCTTACACAAGCTAAAGAGGGAGTCAGTCAGCATGCTACACTGTGAAAAATGAAGTAATGTTTCAATGTAGTCTTATTTCTCTAAAAATTTCAAAGGCCCAGTAAACTGTAATAGATCTATAATTCTTATTTCCCTTTTTATAGGTGGCTGTTACTGTAGCATATTTATCAGATTTATGCCTATCAGAAAATCTGCTGCCTTTATAATTGATGTGATGCCACTTTGAGGAAGAATATTGACTTAGGTAGCTAATTATTCCAATGTAGCATCATTTCTGCTGCAGATATCATTTTGCAACTGAATTTTGTTGGTGTCTTTGTTTTTATTTGTTCATTTCTTATAATAATCCTGTATTTGGTTACAGGCTAAAAGATTGTACAGAATTTGTGGTAACTGAGTGTCAACTCTTGGCTACAGCTTGTCCTCTGAATTAGGGAGAAATTTCCCTTCTTCATATGAAGATACTTCATTCATGTCCATCTCCATAACGCACCTATAGCGTTACTGCCTACCATGCAAGGGGTCCTGGGCTCAATTCCCAGCAGGGGACTGGGTGTTGTGTATCCTTCATCATCATTTTCATCATCATTGACATGCAAGTCACTGAAATGGTCAACTTGCAATATGGGGCCAAACCCTGAAGAGGATATCCTGGCCAATAAATGTCGTACAATAATTTCATTTTTACTTCATTCATGTGTGGTACCCATCTCTTGCCCCTGCCTCACTTTCAGTTTACCCTTGTTTGTTGTAGCAGAGACCAGGACTCAGATTGTGAAGGAATATATTTAAGAAAGCTAAATTTTTTATCAACAATACTTTTTTTCCTGTAATTTATTTTTCAACATTGTGACTTGTGTTTCTTTTCCATACCATTTTACTGTCTGCATCTAAGAAATTGACATATTCTATTAACATTACTTGACCATAATTGTCACAAAAACTATTTGATATCAGATTTGTATCTCAATAACCTATCTCTTTTAGGTCCTAGAATAAGCTGTCAGTCTCTGTGTCACTGTGACCTCCAATCTGTGAAAAATTTATATCAAGTAGTAATTCAGACCTGGAAACTAACAATTCTAGTCATCATCGATTGATATTACACATAGAAAAACAATATTGAAGTTTCCACCCATAATTAATCTCCAAAATCTATGTTTGTGTTCATACATTACAAACAATAGTGCTCCATTCACTTATGAAGGATGGGAAGCATTATTGCTTAAATGTCTCTGCATGTTATAATTCGTTTAATCTTTTCTTCATGGTCCCTTAAGGGAGTTGTAATACAATCATAGATTCATCACTTAAAGTTTGATTGCTACTTTGTAAATACATTTTCACAAGTAGTTTGCATCAATTTTGGATAATCTGCCAGTTCAGTTTTTTCAACATCACCATGATGATGTCTCTTGAGTTAAGCAAACCTGTGTCCATATTACATCATTTTTCAAGAGTGCATCTGGGACATTACTAACTTGTATAAGATTTAATAATATCCGAGATGCACCCCAAAACAGATGGAATATTTCATCCACCAGGAAAACTTCAAGAAAAAAAAACCTGTGACCACTTGTGCTACCCTTCTCTGTATATGTTCAATAGCCCCTGTTAGTCCTATTTGCTACAAGACCCACTCAGTTGAGTTATATTCTAGACTGTGTTATGTGAATGTTTCTTAACCAATCTCCTTTGTAGGCTGACTGTATTTCTGGGTATTCTACCAATAAACCGAAGTCTGCCACCTTTTTTATTTATGACTGGTCCTCTGTGGTTGTTCTAGTTAATATCCTACAAATTGTTATACTCTGGTATTTGTGTGAGATAACTGATTCCAGCTGTGACTCATTGATATTGCAATGATAGGATAGCACATTTCTTCATTTTATGAAGTGCTAAATTCTACATTTCCAAGCATTTACAGCAAGTTGTCAATCTTTGCATCAAGATATGTCTGAATATTTGTGTAGCTTTTTTCAGACAATATTTCATTGCAGCTAATTGCCTCATCTGTGGAGATCATGAGGCTATAATTAATATTGTCTACCAGGACATTAATATACATCAAGAAAAGCAAGGTTCCCAACACATTTCTTTTGCACATACCTGAAGATACTTCTATTTCTGTTGATAGCTCTCCATCCATGACAATACACTGTATGTACCGGCCAAGAAATCTTTAATCCAGTAACAAATTTTGTTTGGTAACCCTTGTGATCAGACTCTTGATAATAAGCATAGGTGTTGTATTGAGTCAAATGCATTTTGGAAATCAAGAAATAATGTATGTACCTAACTGCCTTGATCCATGGCTTTCAGAATGTCATGTCAGAAAAGTGTGAGTTGGATTTCACATGATCGATCTTTTCAGAATCCATGCTAGTTGGCATGGAGATCTTCTGTTCAAGATACGTCATTACATTTGAACTCAGAATGTTCTAAGAACCTACAAAAAATATATGTCAAGGGTTTCTAATGTTTTTTTTTACAAATACTTCTACTACACATTTTGTAAGCTAGTGAGACTTGTGCCTTCTCCCAAACACTGAACACAAGTTTTGCTTGATGTATCAATGGCATATTTTCTTTTAATCCTATCAGCAGTCTCTCTCCAATTACTTGATAGAATTTATAATAGTTGCTACTGGTGATCTGGAAACTTTAAATCCTCTTATTAGTTTGTATGCATACTGCTCCAATCTCAGTGCACAACAATCAAAGAAGCTGTTCAACACAACTTTCACACTTGAATCATCTGAGATGTACACTGAAATTTTTTTTACTTATAATCATTCCCATCTTCCCCTGTTCTGATTCTAGTATGATACTGGTACTAGCTTATTTTAGGTATCTGCATGTTTGTGTTACATTTAAGTTATTTTCAAGTGGTATTTTGATTAGCATTAAAAGAACTCTTTTCAGTCCATCCTTTTTATTTATTTATCTTCTATACGTTTTCATGAAAGACATATTTTTTTACTTATCCATGGGTTTGTCCAAAATGCAGTATTTTCTTTATAACTAACTTCATATATTTTTTTAAATGTTATTTCAACCTTTCTATTTAGCTTTTGGTAATTCATTAGACTTTATGGCCCTGATCATGAATAACTTTTTGCAGTATACAAATCATTTACAGTTTGTGGAATGAAGATAACAAATCACTCAACAACTGAGATGCTGAGTTGATTATACACCCATAAATAAGACTGAGGAAGTTGCTACCTTTCTGATAAATTCTGTTTGAGAGCTATAGGATACACACATATAGACACACACACTTTTATTGCTACATTGTTTGAGTTGATTAAATTATGCTAGTACTGCAGATGACTGGGATGAGGGGCTGTGTGGGATGAAGTGGAAGGAAAGAGGGTAGCGTAAAGAAAGATAGCTGATGGCTGGCAGAGAGATTCATCAGGTGCATGTCATTGGAAATGCCACTGGTAAGCAGGCCCTGATCCTAGGCAGGGAAAGTTGTGTTTGGCACATAACAATGTGGAGGAGTAGAGTAGGAGGGATAAATAGACCAAAAGAAGATGGAGACTGTGGAGTTGAGTGTATGAGTGCATTGTGGTTCAAGGAGCAGTGGTGGCAATGAATGTAGGGGAGGGGATAGCAGAGATTGAGCCCAGGATGATTACAGAGTCGAAGGTTGTGTTCAAAGGACACTTCCAATGTATGTAATTCCAAGAGATTTCTGCCAACAAGTACAGGATTGAAAGATGTGTTTCTAAGGACAGTTTCAATCTATGTAATTCCAAGAAGTTGGTGTTGGGATGAAGGATCCAGATAGCAGGTATGAAGCAACCACTGAAATCAAATGTGCTATGGTCAGCAGCAAGTTCCATTACTGGGGATAGTCAACTCTGCTCTATGACACAGTTTAGTGGTGGGCATTCATTCAGCTGGACAGCTCATTTTTGGTCATGCCCACATAAAATGATTCTTGTACAACAGGATAAGCCTATGACTGTTGTGGTGTCAGATGTTGTAATCTTATCCCTGCTTCACATCATTTGTTGATTGTCACTCACTTCAAAATTAACTCTTTTTAATAAGCATTGAGAGGAGTAAGATGTACAATAAACTTTTTTACTTACCTTTTTTTCTTGTAGTTGGTGCCAGTTCTTCATGTCTTTAGGTCGATTCTTGAAGCAGAATTTTTTATTTTATTTTATAGGTTCTCATGGTTCCAATTGACATGATAATGCTGAAGTAAGCCTGCTCCATAATTTCTGTTTCTGAAATTTTTTTGCTATCACATTTTTCTATATCACACTGACTTTACAATTCCCACTTTAAAATCAGAAATCTCATTGTTATTGGCAAAATTAAAAACATGTCTAATCACAACAGAAACATGCCCACTACTATTGATTCTGTGGTACTAACAATATTCCAAATAGTTTACAAACTATCTTGACAAGTGACTTTCTATTAATCTATATCATTATTTTATAAATGTATCCAGAAATAAATTTGTTAAATATCATCCAATTGTGCAGTTAATAATAGGAATTTTAGATGTGTCAGATATTTCATAATTTCAAATGTTTCTAAAAGAATTGTAACAACAAAAATGAAGTAATTTCTTTTTATGGATTATAGCTTCAAATGTACCATATCATGTACAAAATTGTATGAAATTCTTTTAGAAAAACAGCTGAGATAATATTAATCTGTTTAAAAGGTAGAAAGTATTTTTGGTATCAATAACTTCCGTTGAAGATAGGTAATGTTGGAGAAAGATGTCCCTTTACAGTGTGCTGGATGGGCGTATCAGATAGGTCTTGCACCTTGGTCTTCCTCAGCAGTATGACCAGGATTTCATATCATCATTTCTGGTAATGAGGAGCATCGAACACACAGTACTTCCCACTTCTCTTGAAATGATGTTCTGTCACCCCCACTATTTAATAATATGCTAATCAACCTTTATGCCACACCTACTTCTAGACTTTTGTCACATCTTATTCATCAAATAAGACAATTACAACACAAGATAAAACAAAATATCAATTTATCAGGTTACCTTCCATTCAGAAGGCTGTTGCTCGCAGCGACTGTTATATTGACTTGTAAACAAAAGATTTCAGCTATCAGTTGTCCTTTTTAAATTTTATTGGCAGATCTAGATTTCAGATAGAAACTAGCCATTCTCAATGCACTATCATTTTTTATCAATGTATGCAATACCTGTTGGCTGGGCTTCATCCACAGTATTCAATGAACTGTGGATGAAGCCCAACCAACAGGCACTACATGCATTGATCAAAAATGATAGTTCATTGAGAATGGCTAGTTTATAGCTGAAATCTAGATCTGCCAATAAAATTTAAAAAGGACGGCTGGTAGCTGAAATCTATTATTTACAAAAATATCAATTATATGGATGTGTAGAATACTAACACTTTACACCACTTGTATTGAAATTGTATTTGAGAGGCTGCTGCACTTTCTACAAAAGTGTGCAAGAAGCATATAAAATTGTTTTTATAACATGAGAATTAAATCAAAGCAATTTATTACCATTAAGGTCTCTCTCTGTAACAGAAGTAATGATGTTTGTTATCTTCCACCTTGTGACATCAGTTGCAGTCGAAACAGATAATACACCAAAATCTTATTGGATATGTAGGTACCATTTTCATATCATGTGGATTTGAATTCAGCTTGAAAGATAAAACAGTTGCTGCTAATTTTGTCTCAAGGGAGGTATTGTTAATTATGTTCACTTCAGAACCATTAATTTTTAAAAGTTTGGGAATTAAACTGAATCAACTGGAAACAGTCCTGTAGTCATCTGAAACATATAGTTTATGATTCTGTGTCACTCAGATGGGTTGTTAATTGCAGGCACTGTCACTACGCATATCTTCAATATTTTGAATTGGCAGTTAATTGTAACTTACAGTTTCACAGTCTCCAATGCTTTCACATGTTCCAGGAATTCCTTGTGTGAGACCACTAAAATGTTCCATCATCATTCTTTGGCATCTGTGTCTTTACTGTTTCTTGTCCAATCATGCTAATTTTTTTATTACTATATGGTCAGTTTTCACCCACAATCCAAAACAGCATCTACTGACTGACTTATAACATTTTGTTTCAATAATAACCTGCCGGCTGCACAAATATGCATCGTTTTAATAGTCTTACATGTTATGATAGCTCTATGTTCTTACAATTCAATAAACAGATTTTTAAATAAAAGCCTTAATACTAGCAAATAGTGGAATGACACAATTAGAAGATTAATGTTTTTAAATAATAAGTCCAATTATTTGCATACCTAACTTTGATGCAGTATGATCTGAAGTGCATCTCTTTCAATCTTGAGGCTTCAGTATTGACACTTCGCATGGATATCACAATGTACTGAAACTGGAAATACCAAAGTCATACAACTCAGAGGAACAATTTCTATTATAAGTTTCACCCAGTTTTGTGTGGGAAAAATTAAGAATGACACTGGAAAGCTAGGTTAAAGAATGGAAATTCCATTTTACTAAATGTGCAGAACCTACCATCCAGAGGTTGAGTTTTATACAGCTACTAAATAGAAAGATATACTCATTTTTCTTTACATACCTCTAACTTAGAATCCCTTACATATGATCATGTCTCAAACCTTCTAAAGTCATTTTATCTCTAGTCGTCCTTTAACTTCTCTCCCCATTAAACTGAAGTTAAATTATTATGACTGAATAATATCTGGTTACTTGAATGGAAATTTCTGTGTGAGAGGAGTTGCTTCTCCAATATTTTTAACACAAATATCTCCCATACTCCCAAGTATTAATTTAATTCCTTTTTGAACTGTCAAGTCTTTAAAGTAGAATGATTAATGGTATGTAAATGGCAGTTACACTTCATAACTGTACTTTGTATGACTCTCGATATCAAAGTCAGGATCTGGAATAAAATTTTTGTGGCTCTGCATAATTCTGGTGATTATTGACTCTGAAAATTCTTAAAATAGTCAAAGGCACAATCATAATCCATGGGCAGGCCATCTTGGATGCTATGATGCACTCACTCTGCAGCACGGGAATCAGTGTTCAAGTTCTGTGTTAATTTCAATAAAACTGCAGAAACTAATCTCTCAAAATAGAGCATAAATAACCATGGTGCAGGCTTTACTGATTTCCCAGGATACAAGGTTCCCTATGAGTTATGTCACACCAAATAATGTTCTGAGCCATAAACAAGGGAGAGTTAAAAAAAAATTTCATTCATGAAATTATATTTTTCCTTAAATGATCTTCATACCTACATTTAATATATTATCCTCTTTTATGATACAAGATATTATCATAATTAATCAAATTACATTCTGTATTCAAAATGGCAGCTTCCAACAATGCCACTAATTACAGTTCAGCTGTGACCATACCAACCATTTCCTCTCCTGAATTGCGAAATCAGAAGTAAGTGATTGTATAGTACACATAATGTTCACATTATATCCACAGAGTTTTGTATCATGAGTCAGAGATAATCTCTCTCTCTCTCTCTCTCTCTCTCTCTCTCTCTCTCTCTCTCTCTCTCTCTCTCTCTCTCTCTCTCTCTCTCTCACTCACACACACACACACACACACACACACACACACACACACAGTTGTAATGAGTCTTTGATCGATTTCAACCATTTGTGCAGTTAAGCATAAACATTTGCCCTAAAAGAGAAAAAGTAACAAGAAAAGGGTGATACTACAATCGTTACAACGGGTCAGTCTCTTCCAGTGTGGGGCCTGAGGGATATACCCCTCCTTCCCAACTCTCCCAAACCTAAGCCTCTTTTCTTCCAGAGGAACAAGCTAACTGTTCTGAAATTTAAAATTTGCCTGTCAATGGTACTGGTGAGCCATTCTGCATCCTTGTGATTATTCATCAGAACATACAAATATTTCAAGATGCTGTGTACATGAAACGAATCTTGCTTAACTTACAAAGTGCCACTGCAAAAAATAATTCTCAATCAGAATATTCATTTCTTAATACCATTCCCACTGCATAAGTGTTTTCAAGTAACAATTATGTTGCATAGTGACAGATAATTTACCTGTTTACCATTATGCTCTGTTAATGTGTTAATTCAATATTGTCATACATTTCTTTCCCATCACAGCTTTATTCTTTTCCTTTCTTGTACAAGTTTATTTTATGTTCTTCATCATATTTTTTCTGATATTTTATTTGCTGACAGTTTACCATGCTAAACCTCATTCACATCCACATACAGGTTGTTGTGTCCAACTTCTTGGACACTGGGGTGGCTAGTAATAATGCAGTTAATAAGAACACTCTACAAAACTAAAGTAAACTCCATCCAAACAGGTCTTGGAAGATCCATTGGTACTGATCAAATGCCTTGTCATCCTCAGCTTATAGACATCACTGGATGCAGATATGAAGGGGTGTGGGATCAGCAATCTGCTCTCCTGGCTGTTGTCAGTGTTGGTGACCAGAGCCACTACTTCTTGATCAAGTAGCTCCTCAATTTGCCTCACGAGGGCTGAGTGCACCCTTCTTGCTGACAATGCTTGGCAGACTGGACAGGAGTTAGACAAGCCCAATAGTGCTTAATTTCTTTGATCTGACAGGGACCAGTGTTAGCACTGCACTAGGCTGTTGGTCACTCTGAATAAATAATACTTTATTAATTACAACAAAACTTATCTTTGCTGACCAGGCTTGGATGTAGCTACAAAACTGCACACATGGACTTGTAATTCAGAACACACTGAATGAGCCACAATTACTGAGTGGCGAATTGATACAAGTTCAGAATGGCCATATTGTGGCTTCATTACAGTCATTAGAACACATAAGTTCATAGACAATTGTTGACACAGTTCTGATAGCGTTGGTGTGTAGGCACCATTCACAGGAGACAGAAGTCTCTTCACTCCCCAATGGCTGACACAGGCTGTGTCATGGTGAAGAACAATGGCTTTACTCCAACAGGAACTTCCTGGGAGTGGGTAAGATCTGACCATGAACAGAAATGCCCTCCTGACCTCTGGCAATGCTATTTCACGGCAGAGGTGCTATGGTGGCAACTCGGAACTACAGGAGACATGGTCACTTCCTACCATCTCATTGACATCTCTTGACACCACTTTGCTGTGCAGTACCTCTACGGTGGTTGGTATTTCTTGCACTGCTCTCAATACTTGATGACACCACATACACGTAACACTGATTAAAATCACAGTCAGTGCTTACGGCTGAACTGAACCTAGTCAGTTTGGAGAATTACACAGGAAAAGATTGAATTTTAATCAAGCAAATTTTAGAAGTGGGCATAGTATATTAGGCTACTTAAAGAGTGTGACGTAATTTATGGAACTGAGCAATGAGTGTTAAAGCTTTTGTGTGAGATTCATATATATTTAGAATGTTTCTGGCTAAGCTTTAATAAAATCTCTACTAAAAGCCCCTGAGGAAAAAGCTTTGATTCAATCTGTGTCACTGTCATGAAAAATGTACTTGATATCCTTGTAACTTCTGTTGGATTTCATGTTGATATAGTGGCATATTCAAAACTAAGAAAGGACTCTGGCACTGGGGGTCATATCATCAGAACTATTCTCAGCAGACTTGGATAAAGTTTCCAGATTCATAACTTGGAAAAGAGCAAAGTAATATGTATTAATGAAACATATCTGGTTCTGCTGTTGCCTTTATACTGTTTATATCTGGAGCAAAAAACATCAGCAATGAAGGAAAGAACTTAACAGGGCAACTTTACAAGCAGACCTAGAATCAGTTGTAACAAGATTAAAATAAAGTGATCATGCAATCAAAGCCAGACAAGAGACATTTAAAGCATGGAATAGCAGCAAGACAGAAGACACATATGATACATTCCTGACAACTAGAAAAGACACTTCAAAACTAATTAGACAAACAAAAAGACAATATGAGAATAGTCAACTCTTAGAAATTGAAGAAGATTTTCAGAAATACAATACCAGAAATTTTTATAAAACTTTTAAAACCAAAATAAAGGGGTACCAACCCCAGAATCTTTGCTTCAAGAAGGAAAATGGACAGTTGGCTCTTAACAACCAAGAAAATTGCAAAGAACTTTCTAAATATTTTAAGAATCTTCTAAATTGCCCCGAGCCCACAGAAAGATTTCCACCAAAAATTCCCCAACAATGCAATCCAGTTTCACTTGCACCAAATGAAGAGGAAATCATTAAAGAAATTCATAGGTTGAAAAACAACAAAGCATCTGGTGAAGATGGAATTGTTGCAGAACTTTTAAAGGCAGCTGGTCCAAAAACCGTTAAAGAAATTACTTCAATCGTGCAAAACATTTGGCAAACTGAAAAAATTCCTGATGAATGGAAAACCGCCTTGATTCACCCACTTCATAAGAAGGGAGACAAAACTGATGTTAATAATTACAGAGGAATTTCTCTTCTTCCAGTCACATACAAAATCCTCTCTCAATGTCTTCTGAACCGAGCACAACAACAACTTGAATGGAAAATTGGCGAATATCAAGCAGGTTTCAGGCCAAATAGATCTTGCCCAGAACAGATTTTAGTCCTCAAACTAATTCTCAGACATCAAAAAATTTACAATAAAAAACTAGTTTGTACCTTTGTAGATTTTAGAAAGGCTTATGACTCAGTGGATCGTGAATCTCTTTTCCAAATTGTGAAAGAACAAGGCCTGGATCCTAAAACCACGGCAATTATCAGAGACACGCTAACTGGTACAAAATCAAAAGTAAAGTTCAGAGGAGAAATTTCAGAATCCTTTGAAATAAAAACAGGCGTGAGGCAAAGTGATGGACTCTCTCCGTTGCTATTTAACTGCGTTCTAGAAAAAGTAATACAAGAGTGGCACAAACGAAAATTGGAGTTCAAATGACCAACCAGTGAAATTAGGATGAACAAATATTCGAATAGACTGTTTGGCCTTTGCAGACGACTTGGTTATTCTAACGCAGGACATCCAAATTGCTCAGAAACAAATAGAAATTCTTAAAGAAACAGCAGAAAGAGTAGGTCTCCAAATCTCATTTGAAAAAACACAGTATATGACTAACAACAAACTGGCACCCAAACTTTTGGAAACTAAGTATGGAAAAATCAAAAGAGTTTCGCAATTCAAATATTTAGGTGAAACAATCTCAGAGACTGGTCTAGAAAAAATTGGAAATGAAATTCGTTGTCAAAAGATGGAGACAGCTTTTAGACTTACAAAAGACATCTACAACAAAAAATGTCTCTCGAGGTACTCTAAATTGAGACATTACAACACGGTCATAAAACCAGAGTGCCTTTATGGGGCTGAAACGCTAATTTTAAACAGAAAAAAGGACATTCAAGAAATCCAAAAAAGAGAAAGAAAAGTAATCAGAAAAATTCTAGGTCCAAAATATACTGAAGAAGGAACATACAGGCTAAGAGCAAATAGTGAAATTCAACAATACACCAGCATATATTCGGATATGAAAAAACGCAGATTAAAATTTTATGGGCATATTAAAAGAATGGATGCTACCAGACTAACTAAACAAGTAGTGGAATTCTACGAAAATCGAAGTAAAGCTAAATTTGAGACAATAAAATGGATTGCTGCTATAAAAGAGGACATGAAAGAGGCAGATATAAAACAAGATGAAATTCAAGACAGAAAATTATTTAGGCAAAAAATTCATGACTGGGTAGTTGGTCAAGCTGAAAAACCAAAGAAAACTGGAACCACATGGTCTGATGAAAGGAAAAGAGCTCATTCCGAGAGAATGAAAACAATTTGGGCAGAGAGAAAGTCTAAAAGAAAATAACTGAATGCCCCGTGATTGTACTTCGCGTGGTCCAGTAGGGCCCAAACGTGAATAATAATAAAGTGTGATCAACTCATTAAAAAGAAAATAGCAGAAATCAACAATGAATTCACAGAAGTACTGACAAGCGCACAAAGTGAATGAAAACCTGATAGCTTTTGGAAAAAAAAAACGTTTAACAAGCTAGAGAACACACACACACACACACACACACACACACACACACACACACACACTTCTGTATGAGGAGGGTTTAGTGAGGGGAAGACAGTGGTTTGGGATGGAGGGAGGCAGATGTTGTGTGGGATATACATGTGTGGAGGGGGGGGGGGGGGGGGCAGCAGGTAAATGGGAAAGGAATGTAACACATGGGAACTGGAGACATGAGTTTGTGTAGGGCCCAATCACAATAACATGGTGGCTTGAGATGGGAGGGGGTGACAGGATAGAGGAGTAGGTGACTGTTGGGTTGACAGTGTGGCTGAAGTGGTTTAGCAGAGACTGAGACCAGAAGGATTATGGGAGCAAAGGATGTACTGCAAGGATAACTGCCATCTACATGGTTCAGAAAAGCTGAGGATACAGATGGCACAGTTTGTGAAGCAGCTATTGGACTTGGACATGTTGTGCCCAGGAAAGTGTTTGACCATAAGCTGGTAAAGCCTCTTCTTGGCCAGTGTTTAGCAGTTGCCATTCATCGTGATGTACATCTGGATGATGGTCATGCCCACATAAAAGATGTGAGGAAATTGCAACAGAGTTGGTATGTGAAATGGCTGCCTTAACAGGTGGCTCTGCCTCTAATGAAATAGGATAAACCTGTGACAGGCCTAGTTGCCTTGATGTTTTTCTCCTTAATGGGGGGTGTTGTGAATAGGCCATTGAAACAGTCCAGTAGTTGATCGCTATCTTCCATTTCTTGCAAGGTCTCTTGCTTCTCTTACTTTTTCTCTCAGTCATCTTTCAATACCAATGTTGCAAGGGTCCTGCTATTGAGTGCCCTTGAACCATCACACAGCTTCTCTCCTGTGAACTTTGATCTGTTACATTGAAGATGCTGACAAAGACTTTTTTGTTCAAGTGGAACAACACATTCAGAGAAGTTGAACTCAATGCATTTCCTATAACGTGAAAGTCTAATTTCTCTTAATGAATTGGCTACATGTGCATTACGTTCCCACTAGATGTTGTCATGTGCCCACCTCACATGAGACTCAGAACAATAGTACAATAAAATCTGAACGTCAATGCTTTGATGGTTGCTGGTGTCGTAGAGGTCGTGTGTGCTCCATGCCTTTTCCTTATGGCCCCATGGAGCAAATAACTCCACCCAGCAGGTAGAAGCACCAATCCACAGTCTGCTTTGGTAAAAGCACAGGATCAGTTTAGCGCTGATCTGCACAAACCATCAAAACATCTTCCTAAAGTGAGGTGCTTCCTACTTACTAACTACATTACCCTACGAAGATCTTTTGTCGGCCTGTAGATACTGAGAATGTGAAACATCTTGTTCTAGGAATGGCATGCTACACCTCATATTCCCCCACTGAGATGAAAGACGTCTATCTCATAAACAAAAATCTAAAAGTTTAATGCATTTGCAATAATCATCAATTTTCAAACAATTGTGTACCTCACAAACTTTATAAAATACTAAGATTTTTTGCAGTTCATTTCCATCTGGGACTTCACATAACACTTTACTGAACTCAGTTCATATTTCACCAATTATCGCCCATCATCACTTTACCCAACACCAAGCTACATTCAGATCCAGTCCCTGTGGGGTTTGCAACCAATTTACTTTTTCGTTGCAGTCTTTTTTTTTATCATAGTGCAGTTTCACCCCCTCTCCATCACTTTGACATTTTCATTTTGTGATTTCACTTTAGAATTCCCCTTTTATCCTTATTACCCAGCTACATGTTCTCTACTTCCTTTAGATATGGGTATTCTGACATGCGCAAATGAACAGCTTGGGGGAACACAATGGTAAGCACCAAAATCTTAGTTTTGAGATACAGTGGATTTAAAGTTAGAATTGACCTACAAATCTGAATAATTTGCTTTTATTCTGTAGTGCTTTTAACATCTGTCTTGGTCTATGCAGGCATAAATAAACCTGAGAACTGACTAAAACAAATGAAATATACAAAAAGTATTACATTATGGTCATATAGATGCGATTACATTTTACCAACCACACATCATTAAAAATACACGGTGACAGAAATTTACTTATGAAAATTTACAGCAACTATTCAACACTTTACTGAAACTACATTGTCATTTATCACTCTCATCTCTGACGTGTTCTCTGTCCAAAAAAGTTGGCTTTAGTGACAGGAAAAATCCACGATGACTGGTGACATGTAATCTACGGCCAACAGGACGGCAGCAACTTTCTTCTTTTCAATAAGTCTCGTCCCATTGTATTTCCGTCGAAGTGGAGGAACAGGTCATTGCCTTCCACAGCTTCTGAAACTTATTTCATGCCAGATGTCATAACAGAATGTCTCGCTTATGAATAAAAGTGACGGAAATTCTGAAGTCACCTTCCATCTGCATACATTCCTTAGGTTGACATCTTGACCATCAGCTGTCTTCTTTCTTAAGGCAAATACTTCTTTTACATGCCCTATTTGACAGAAATGCTCTCTTTTCATATTGTACACAGGAAATGGATTCTTCTTAGCTGACTTCTGGATGATATCCAACCACTGATCTGGACTGTACGCATCTTGCACTTGCAAGCAAACATAATTTAGAATTGTCATGAAATCTCTTTCAGAGGGCAACATCATGTGCCCACTAACAGGGAAGTAGTGTTCAATTACAAGAAATCTTCCAGTTGATATTATATACTTCCAAAACAGGGCTATGTTCCAGTTCTTATTTTGGCCACAGCAGTTATCAGATATTGCAATGAGAGTATCTTCTTTTATGTCATTTCCATCAAAGTAATGTAAAATGCAGCTTAAAATTTCCTCTGATTCATGTGCAGCAGTAGTCTCATTCCACAAGAAGCAGTGCCCTTTGTCCTTGCCACAGTCATTAACATTCAGGTCATGTAACCAAATTTTCCTTTTGTGAAAAGCTGGCCCACATCTTAACTTAGGAACTGGGAGAATCAGCTGCAAATCAAAAGTCACAACATGAATATTACTGTCTGCTTCTGCTCATTTTGTCTGGATTCCAATGTTAGTCTGCCCCACCTCTGCATGATGTTGGTGTAATTCCAGCTGACAGTCAAGGCTTGCTTTCAGCAGGGGGTCAACAATAGTCTCAGTTTTCACTTTTAGCATGTCACAAGTCTCACACATATCATTCTTTGGTGAGTTTTCTCCTATGTTATATTCTTCAGTGAAAATTTGCCTATACTTGAATGCAGATACAGGATAGGACATCTCCTTGCAGAAGACATTCTTATAGTGATCATATCAGGAGGTAACTCTTGAGTCTGCACCTAGGTATAATCTGCCAACATTGTTAGAGCATCTGTAGTGACTCTCATATTTCGGTATTTTGTTGTTATGTTTCCTGATATGGTTAAGAGTTGTTTCAGAGTAAGCATGTAGATGCCCAGAATGTTTGCCATGTTTATCCTGGGTTAGTGTGCTCAATCCAGATATTTTCTTCTGCATATTTTCCCTGCGACCGAAATTATTATCCAGACCATGAATGGAGATTTTAATATCACTGCCACAACTTTTACAGAGTAGGAAATAGTAAAATTTCTCTGAGACTCACCAAATACTTTTTGATGACATGCAACAGCATTACATTTCATTGCACCAAATAAAAATGCATTTTAAACATTAAAATCACCTATTTCCCAAAATGTTTTGAACACTTTCATTACATTTGAATCCCCTACTTTGTCAAAATGCTTACAATGGCACTGGCCATTAGGACCCACACTTTTTTTTACTTACAGTTTCTCCTGTATGCAAAAATATTCTTCACCTAAATTACGCCTCTTCTGTTTAATTTTGCACTGAGAATTAAACCTCAGCCTTTTCCAAGATGACCTCTTCACCTCTTCAAGCACCCCTTCCTGACTTGTTTGTGCAGCAACGATACACTGTTCATTTTTTTGGACAATACACTCTGATTTGCTATTAACCAGTATAACAACAAAAATTACTATTATTGTTATCATTAATATTATTACATGTAATAATGTACATGAAAAATGTGCATAACAAAAAGAAGTAATGATTCTAATATAACCTCAAAATTCTTGTTCTTCAGGATCATAATGGTATGTACATGCACTTATCTTTATGTTCGTGAAACATACTAAATACAATATATTTAAAAATTAACATACCTATGAGTCACCTGAGTCATCAGGAATGTATTCTGAATCCTTCTCAGAAATATCAGTATCACTGGAAGTATACTCATCATCTTCTGTTGTGTTCAATCTTTCCATAATCTCAGAAGAAGTACATGGGTTATCTTTACTAGCCGCCATTTTCTCTGTCGCTTAACATTAGGTTTCTGCAACTGGCACTTACCAATTAACTTCTCCCTGTATCTGTTTCATGAATTTAGAACTACCAATAAATGTATTCCATTGTGCACCTCACAGATAGCATCAGTAGCCGTCCATCCCAAAATACATAGTGATGGAGTTTACCATTGTGTTCCCCAAGCCACTCAAATGTTTCTGTAGGTTTCTTTGGATATTATACTTATCTAATTATCTTACTTTCTGTGCTGTACTTAGATGACATTAGTTTACCCCCATGTTCTCTTTACTCCAGGTCTTGGTAGAGGTATTTATATTAAGTTTATTCGCAATTTTAAATTACTTCCACTAATTCATTCATTTAGCCAAAGAGCTACTTCCTGGATTCAAATCAACAATCCGTTTAACAGTTCCTAACTTCTGATGTTTGCTTCAATAAACTGTGGTAAAAATTTACTCAGATTTGTGAAGAATAATCAACCTGGTACATATGAAATTGCACTAGTGTCTAGAATGCGTCTATACCAGAAAATTCTTTCCTGTGCACGTTTGCACCTCATTATAGGTGTGAATGTTTCTCAACTATCTTTCCATTTTATAACCCAGTGTTCTGTTACAACTCTCTCTCTCTCTCCTCCTAAAAGCTCTATGGGTCCTTTCTTTTGCAGATCCACCTGACCTAAGGTGTAAGTGATCCTTCCCATAGGTCCACACAACCTTTATCTTCCTAAAATGTTGCCTTCAGGCACACAGCACCATCACTTTTCAATTCCTGTAGGAAGTATCTTATCCAGCTTATACTCTGTATTGTATTAAACTGGGGACCTAGAAACGACGGAGAGGCTTCATCCCACCTCAGCCCTCAGTAGTTTGCAACCCCACAACAGGCCACAGCAGTCCACCCACCCTACCGCCACCCCAAGCTGAACCCACCCTGAGTGGACATCCCCCCCCCCCCCCCCTCCTCCTCCCATGGAAACATCTCATACCAGACAAGTGTACCCCCAAAACTTTTGCGCAGTAGAATAATTATGGTGTATTCTACGAGGAAACGGTGTTTGTACTGCAATTGCCGACACAGTGTAACTGAGGCAGGATAAGGGGAACCAGCCCACATTCACTGAAGTAGAAGGAAAACTGCCTTAAAAACCATCCACAGGCTGGCCAGCACACTGGACCATGACACTAGTCCAATGGGTGGATTCGTGCCAGGAACCGTCCGACCTTCCTGCTCGGCAAGCAGTGCATAGACCATGCAATTAGCTGGGCAGGTAGCTTATATTCTCATAAGTAGAAGATGTTCCTCCTTCTACGTCTGACTCTAGTGATCATTTGCTTGAGTACATTTTCACCTTCCTCGGATCTGGCCTTACATTAATACTTACATCCCTTAACAGTTCAAAACTGATATTTTACCTTAATTGTGAAAGGTTTATAATCATTGTATACCTCTTCTCATGTGATACCTTTCACCAATAACTCTGTTCTACCAGATTATCTTGGTCTATGGTCATTATATGTTGACTTCTTTTTGTCCCTTTGCCTATTTTTAATTTAAAATGTTATAGGTATTTATTGGGATGAGTACTAAGTGGTACAGGTGAGCGTCTCCTCCTCTTTATAATATTTACATTACAAAATATATTTACTGAATTATCCATTAACTTTCAAATGTCTTAATTTTTTTTAAACCTTATCAATTTTTATAAATTTCATTGGGTCTTCCATGTTTGTGGCTTTATTTCCACATCATGACACTTCCTTCATGCCACAAGAATTCTGCTGCAATTCTTCCATCTTTCCATGTTTCCATAACTGATGTATCATGTGTGCATGTTCACCTGACACTTTTCTCATTGATTTGCTATATGCACCCTTTCCCATACAACATGTTGGGGGACAGGAGATCAACCAGTGAACCGCATTGTTTATTTCTTGAAAGAGTAACTGATTTTGAGATTTGAGTGTTTTTTCTTTGTTTTCTTTAGAGCTGTTAATTCCAGCTGTAAGCCTGCTAAATAAATGTCTCGAATTATACATGGGTTTGATTTCTGGCCTACATAATTGGTGTATTTGACGTGATCTTGTCATGACTGTATTGCTGTCGTTTCTCATTGTTGACAGTACTAAAATTCCAATCTCTTTTTGCAGCTGCCAGATCTTGTCACTAAAGGTTTGCAAAAAATTACTTGCATCTTCCATGCTTAACAGATGCAATCCAAAACGTGTTATTGCAACTTAAAGTATTCTTATTATTACAACAGATCAGGGTCGACAATTCAGATCTAATCTGTTCAATGAACTGGCAAAACTGTGTGGATTCCGACACCACCACACAATCAGTTATCACATGATGAGCAAGGGGTTGGAGGAAAGGTGGCACAGAACACTGAAGAGGGCCTTCATGTCTCACCAACAGATTTGGACAGAGGTGCTACCAGTAGCACTTCTAGGTTTACAGACTGCATATGAGCCAGATATAGGTGCAACACTGGCGGAGATGGTTTATGGAGAACCACTGAGAATTCTCACAGACTATCTCACAATGGCACCACTACCACCACAAACGGACGTGCCACTGCTGGTACAGAGCATTCATGAGCATTTGGCAAGGATGAGAGGGCCACCAGCATCCCGCCATGGTGAACATCTGGTCTTGGTGCACAAAGTGTTGGCAGATCACTTGTATATCATGTTGTGCATGTATGCCGTACTGGCTCCTCTGCAACATCCTTATACTGGGCCCTACTGAGTGCTGCAATGTGATACACATACTATTGATGTCTCACAAAATGGAAAAACTTTCAGGGAGTCCATTGAAAGAGACTAAAGAGACGACACCAAGATACCAGAGGACTTCAGGACAACCAGTCACACCTGTGCTCACACTGACACAACAATCAGTCATCTGCACAAGAGCTGGATGACAAGTAAATTTCAAGTACTCCTACATCCCAAGAGCTTCACACTTTAAGGGGGGAGCTGTGTGGAAACAAGAGACCCACCAGTGAACTGCATTGTTTATTCCTTGGAAGAGTAACTGATTTTGAGAGCTGGATGTTTATTCTTTGTTTTTATTTAGAGCTGTTACTTCCAACTGTAAGCCTACTAAATAAATGTCTGGAGGTGTATGTGGATTTGATTTCTGACCTACAATGTGATACGTAACTATAAGTCATAAAATTTTATCTTAGTGTCATCATCATATTGTCCCATGTGTGTTGTTTCCCTCAGCCACCCTGTAAAGACAGTTTCTACATCTATATCTACATCTACATTCATACTCTGCAAATCACTATTACTTTCCCAAAACAGCTACAACAATTTACAACTGTTGTACTGATGGTTCCTGTATCTACATTCTTCCTGCGTTCAGCCCTGTGCCCTTTATGACTGAAGCCCTCTTTGTGTTTTCCCCAGACTCTCTAACCTAAACAACCACCCAGTCCATGCCATACAGCCCTTGCATGTAGTGAACTCCTGACCTGTTCAGTTTGTAACTAAAAGAATAATGTATAATGACAACATAAATAGACTAAACTGGATGCTAGCACAAATAAAATGGTTTGAAAATAATAGCTTTTCATATGATAGCTTTGCTGCTGACTTCTATTACTGCTTTGATACCACATGCCCAGTTGTAATCACAAAAATGAAACAAACAAAAATTATGAACAAAAATATTTGGGTAAATAGTAATGTCACTGAAGCGAGGGAAAAATTAAAACTACTCCACAGTGCAATGCTGAATAATAGAGAGATTCCTGAGCTAAAGGAAGCCTTCAAAATATATCAAGCACACTATAAGGACTTACTTACACAGACCAGGAGCAACTATGTTGCAAATAAGCTTCAAAACTCACACAACGTAACTACTGGCATCTGGGCAGTCATAAACAGTTTTAGAACCGGAAATGACAAATCCTGTATGGACTTTACTATTAACCACAATGGCATGCTCATAAAAGACCAACTGGAAATTGCAAATATTTTTAATGAATATTTTTCTTCCGTAGGGGACGCCATAAATGACAAACATAAAAACATGCACTACAGTTTTAAAGGTAATACATGTGACCATAGTATATATCTAGCCCCCACAAGCTGTGCAGAAATAATGGGCATCATTAGCTCTCTAAAACCCTCTAATTCAGCTGGGCATGATGGCCTAAATACTAATGCTTTAAAAGCCTGTAGCCAAAATGTCTCTGTACCTCTGTCTGCAGCAGTCAACAATATAATAGAATCAGGCACCTTTCCAGACAGACTAAAAATAGCACAGGTAACACCCATTTTTAAGAAATGTGACAACAACAAGATAGAAAACTACAGACCAGTCTCATTCCTTCCTGTCTTTTCCAAAATAGTTGAGAAAGTTATATACAACAGGATTATAAACTTTCTTAACAAACACAACCTGATGTTCGAAAATCAAAATGGATTCATAAAAGGTAAATCAACTAGCACTGCAGCTGCTCAACTAATTGAAGAGGTGTTAGGGGGTATCAAAAGCAAGGAACATGTGGCAGGTGTATACCTAGACCTGGAAAAAGCCTTTGATTGTGTGAACGTTGACATCCTATTAGACAAGCTATGGAACATGGGCATTAGAGGCGCTGCTTATGACCTAATAAAGTGTTATATGAGCAATAGAAAGCAGTTTGTTCTACTTAAAATGGAAAGTGGTGTCTACAAATCAGAGATCAGTTGCATAAAATATGGGGTGCCCCAGGGCTCGGTATTGGGCCCCCTTCTGTTCTTGATCTATGTAAATGATATTAAATACTGTACTATAAATTCCAAAATTGTTCTGTATGCCGATGACACGTCCATTGTATGAAAAAAGGAATCATGTAATGAACTGGAGGCCGAGTGTAATAATGTGACAAAAGAACTTGTTCAGTTTTTTAATGAAAGCCACTTAAATATAAGCACCAGTAAAACATGTTTGATGGAGTTTAACAAAAGTAGTTTGAATAATGAAATTAAATTATACATGGGCAACGAATTGGTAAAGAAAGAGTCTAGTGTAAAATTCCTTGGCGTAACAATCCAAAGCAACCTGAAATGGGACATACATATTGACTCTCTAGCAACTAAGTTGTCAAAAAATATATTTGCAATCAGTACTATTAGCAAGTTCGGTAGAGACACCGTAGTCCTAAAGACTGCATACCATGCTCTTTTCTCCTCTCACTTGAACTACGGTATTGAAATTTGGGGGGCAACAACCAAAGATAATCTAGATAAGCTACTCATTCTTCAAAAAAGGGGTGTGAGAATAATCTGTGGAGCAAAATATAGGGAATCTTGTCGCAACTTGTTTCCAAAAACAGAGGTGTTAACTGTTATAAACACATACATTCTAAATGCCATATTGCTTGTGAAAAGACTGCACCCAAACACTTATTCAGATTTCCACCAGTACAATACTAGAAATAAAGAAAGATTTTACATTGGCAGCCACAGAACAGCACTTTATGAAAAGGGGCCTCAGTATGCAGGTATAAAATTAGCTAATGCACTGCCTAGAGCAGTCATGGCTCTTCCTACAATTAAACTGAAACATCAGCTTAAGAAATTTTTAGTAAAACACCCTTTCTACACATTAGAAGAGTACCATACCTATATGAAGAACAACAAATGCTCTGTGAAATTATGTGAATAGAAATAAGTAAACACTTTATTGTAATTTTGTTGTAAATTAATGATGTATTCAGAAGAATGTGTCTTGTGTATTGTACAAATAACTTTAATCATTACTGTTTCTTTGTACATGTGCAGTGTACCATTCGATGTTGAATAAAGCTATTATTATTATTATTAAGCTGAAACCCAACCACTTTATGGTGCAAGTTAAGGAATCTGCAGCCTACATGGTTGCAGAACCATCTGAGCTTCTGAGTCAGACCCTCCACTTGGCTCTGCCACAGAGGTCCACAATTGGTCCTGTCGGCTATGCTGCAAATGGTCAGCTCTGATTTCATGTCACAAGCAAGACTGAGAGTCTTTACCATTATGTTAGCTGCTTGAAACCAGAGAGAATCTCTTCTGGTCCAAAGTGACACTCATCATTGGTACCAAGGTGAGACACCACCTGCAGTTGTCTGACCCTGTGCTCTTCGTGGCATCTGGAAAGACCAATTCCATGTCTGCAATGACTCTACTTGGTATGCACCTGGGGTGCACATTGGCTTTCTTCCCCATCTTGGTAGCCATGTCCCTAAGGGCCCCATAATGTGCATAAGATTTGAGATCACAACTATCAATAATCCCACCCTCTGTGATTGTTTGGATCTTGCAGGCTGTGAGGTTTCCTCTGAAACAGGACAGATGACAGCATTTGGCTAAGTGACAGAGTCAGCCACAGACAGCACCTGCAACCTGTTCGTCAACTAACCAGGGAGGCCTTATGTGTGGCCCCTGAGATGTCTTTTGCCACCTGCCACACCCTGAGGCAACTCCCCACTTGAATACAGGTGAGAGGTCAACTTCAGTGTGAGCAGTAACTGTGCTGGCCACCATTGAGGACTGATCAGAGGACTTGGACATGCTGGATGTCTACTGGATCCCCACGGCTGGCCCACAACAGTGGTGCCCATCCACTGCAGCTTGAAGCTGTGTAACCAAAGCCATCACAGCCTGGAGCTGAGAGTGAAGTATCACCAAATCAGCTCACATCCACACAAAACTATCACAGCCCTATCCATACTAGATACCATGGAAAACTACACTACACAGATAAATGGACTATCAGCATGTGCTGTAGAATTCTACTATAGATGCTGATGAAAATGCAGGAACTGTGTCTTTTAAATTAGATTGTACTAAGATTATTTGTATGAAGGAAGGGTTTCACCAATAGAAGCTTGTGAATATGATGTAACAGAAACACATAGTTGGTCCTCCTCTTGCAGAAATAAGAGAGGAAAAGAAACACGGGTATATTAATTCCAAAGAAAGAAACAAGATAGCCTGAAAGATTATGTCCCATACCAAAACGCCCACCCCAAGGAAGTTCCTTCAGGACTTTAGTCCTTCATTGTGACACCAACAATGAGAAGTTGGTTGGCATTCCCTACAGGATGGCCTTGTCACAACTTAACCATCACAGACCATAAAAAGTGACCCCAAAAAACCTCATTTTTAAGAATGTAAAGAAATAATGAACACCACATGGTGAATCAAAAATAGTACATCATCAATTGTCAAAGTCCTTTGTCCATCTATCTGTTGTGCAACTTATGGTACTACTACATCAATAACTCCCCTAGAATATCTTTGTAAACCCATCCATTGTCTACTAGATTTTATTAGCAAAAATTAACAAAAAAACTCCTGCACACAATCACAGAAAAAAATTCATTGTTGACACTTATTGCCCCCCCCCCTCCACACACACACACACATACACATATTTATCCCCCAAATCCCCCCCCCCCCCCCCCCTCCTCCATACCACTATTGCTCATATTCATCTGATGCGTATCTGACACACTGACAGCAACTTATGATATGACATTCATACATGTATGTGAACTTTTATTGCAAACCTTTGCAAATACAACAAAAGTTTGTAAGTTGATAGAATTTGATGCTCTTTCTTCCTGTGTCTCAAAAATTTGTCAGTTTTTTAAGCAGAGCATTAGATTTTTGTAGTGGCTAATTCATCATTGTGTATCCCTTTCACTAACTCCACAAGTCAAATGTCACATGATTGTTTGAGCAAGGTCGATACTGTGTTGAGCCCTTTGGCATCTCTAAAAATCTTGAGCCTATTACAACAGACGCATTGTTTGTTAATCCCTGCCCTTCAGAATCCTTCAAAATAAATTTATATGAAAGCTCAGTAGCAAAAGCTTCATTTTTAAATGTAAGACAACCCCTAATTAATCTATTAAACAATGTAAAAACATCGACCTCAGCAGAAATAGTTCAATCTGTGAACATAAGATGGCCATGTATTTTTCAAATGACAAATTTGGGAAAAAAAACTCTTTTATAATTAGGCAAATATGGTAATTCTTTTTCCATAGCAATGTAATTCATTTCATGTTTATTTAAGTTACCACTTATAAAAGCAATGATGTTATGCTATCCTATATTTGGCTCCCATTCTCCCTGAGACAGTTCACATGCTATCCCGTATTTAGATGCATCTGTTGCTAGTTTTGATAATTCATTCATTTTAGGGTGTTGCAATATGGGTGCATTTACTAAAAACAGCTTAATGTTTTAAAAAGCTTCTGATGTTCCTATGTCCCATACCCACTTTGATTTTTTGCTTTAACAGGGATAATTTGGGTCATTCATTTGTTGTCATTGTATGTATCTACAATAAAATCCAACTAAACAGGGGAATGAAAATAAATGTTTTACATTTTATGGATTGGGACACTCAATCATTCGTATGCATCCCAGGTTAGGTTTGGTCCATGAACTCCTTCCAGATAACCAAGAAACTTATTTTTTTTCTAACTCCTCCCAGATTTGCTTGTTGATTAGAATTATGCCCGCCATTAGAAATAGGTGTAAAAGAGGGATCAGCTGTTTTCTGTACATGTTTTTCTACAAACTCTTGCATGCGTCCCTTCAAGGCAGGTAAAGTGGCATGAGGACTCAAAATTTCATTGAATACCCTACCTTGCTTGACTATCTCTTCCATTTCTTTAGTATTATACATTTCCTTGTTAATGGTATAAAATTTTTATGAATATCTTTAAAATGTTCATCAACTTCATTGCGAACTAAATCACACTGATAATTTATTTCCTTTCATAATTCATTTGGTAAATTAGAGATTACATTTTCCAATGTAGAAATTCTATTTCCATGTGCTGATATTACTCTTAGTATTTCTTCTTGTTTCATGTTTGTTCTATGCCCTTGAGCTCAAACAGTTTCCTCTTGTTTAGCATTAATTCTATACTCATATGCCTGGACCACTTTCTCTAGTACAGTATCAATATTAGCTAGTTATGCTTTAAGAGTTTCCTTTTTTTAGTACTAATATTAGCTACTTCTGCCTTAATATCATCCCCTCAAGCTTCAAAATCTTCCTGGAATTTTTTAAACATGTCCTCTTGAAATTTATCCAATGAAGCTGTTATATCTACTTCCTGTGCCTCAATTGGTTACAGGTGTAGGACGTTACTATTAAACTCAATGGTTTGTCTATGTCACTCCTTTACAGTGTCCAACATGAACATACAATTTTGTCACATGTTTGTAGCTAAAACAGCTCACCATGTCATTACTGCATGCTGTGGTGAACTGGGGTTGAGCTACTGGCTGACTCTGAACATGGATTATTTCGCTGTAGCAGGCTGCTGCTGGAACTGATATGATGTGGTTCTTGAGATGTAACTGCATGGCAGCACAAACCGCGTGCCAAGTTGAAGTGCTCTCGTGAGACCCATAAGTTGTTAAGATGTCATTAAACTCCTTCTCTGAGCCTGACACAAACTCTTCCATGTTGCAAGTTGAATTTTATGTACTTGCCTCATGTCTACTCTTTCATAAACAAATACAGCAATATACTAGTTGAGTCTGTTAATAAAGACAGCCAGAATTTATATCCTTCAGTTGTCCACAAATTTCTTCCTCTTTATCTCTCAGACAAACACAGATGTCTTATTCTGTAATATATGAATAATTTGAATGTGACTATATTATGTGTGTACTTTTAGACATTCTGTTGTTAACTCCCATTGTTCTTGAAATGCCGTGTATGTTTTTTGTTTTTATGTATTAATTTTTTAAAAAAAAAAGAATCTGCCTGTTTGGCTCTTTATTTGCACCTTCTCTTCATGTCCTTCACTGAGGTCAGCAAATAGAATGTTTTCTTTATCTTTTTTTTTCCTAATGGGGTGTTAAAAATAGGACGTTGAAATAATCCACTAGCTGTTCCATAACTTTCGTATCTTGCTAGGTTTCTTGCTTTTCTTACTGTTTCTTGTGGTTTGCCATATGATACCAATGTTGCAAGGGCCTTGGTGTTGAGTACCCTTGAACTGTGACACATAATCTCTCCCCTGGACTTCGATCTGTTGCATTGAAGATGCTGAAAGAGGCTTTTCTTATTCCAGTGGAATTACATAATCACAGAAGTTGAACTCAATGTATTTCCTATCATGTAAAACTCTAACTTATCTTAATGAATCAACTACATATTCATTACATTCCAGACTGTCCATGCATGTGACTCACACAAGACTGAGATTAATAGTACAATAAAATCTGAATATCAATGCTATGATGATTTATTTGGAATCATGATGGTCACGTGCACTCCATGCCTTTCCCTCACAGCTCCACAGAGCAAATTACTCCACCCAGTAGGCAGAAGCACTAGTCCACGGCTTGCATCACCAATAGCACAGCATTGGTACAATTGCAATATGCACAAAACATCAAAAAACCTCCCAAAAGTAGGCTGCTTCCCTCTTACTAACTACCTTAACCAACGAACATCTGTAGGTAGCCAGTGGATATCAAGGATGTTTAACATGTCATTCTATGAATGACCATGTTAAACCTCACAAGAAGTTGGGTGTAAGTGTGGCTTAGGGATGGGCTAGGATGAGATCTTGGTTGCGTGGGCAGCAGAATGTCATTGTAGCAGAGTTGGGAAGAGCATGGGTAGATTTACCATCATTTCCAGGTTTTATGATAGACACTCTTAAATTTTGGTGACAGACATGGTTTAATTACTCCATTTGGGAGTGGTAGTGGTTGTTGAGAGAGGTTCTTCTCTGCAGTTAGTTCTTGGGGGTGGTGGGAAGGTTAGGGGTGTGTTGGGATATGGCAATATGGTAATCAGTTTGCATACTAGATTTAGGAGGTAGTGTCTGTCTGTTAAGGCCTTTTGAGACCTTCAGCATAATGGACAAGTGACTACTTGTCACTGCTGATGTATCATCCATGGGAGGCAAGGATGAATGTGAGCAATTTTTTGACCTAGAAGGGGTGACAACTGTCAAAATGCACCTACTACTGATGGTCAGGAGGCTTCATGTGGACGGAGATATGGATGGAGCTATCAGAGACGTAAGTCAATGTCAGTGACGTGGCAAATTGAGCTGAGGAGACCCACATGAAGGGGATGTGGGAGAAGGTGTTGAGGTTATGAAGAAGTGAGTATAGGTTGTCTTGGACCTGGGTCCAGATCACAAAGTTATCATCAATTAACCTGAACCTAAGAGATGTGGGGTCTTGGGAGGCTGGGAAGATTTCCTCTGGATAGTCCATAAACAGGTTCTCATAGGAGGGTGCCATGCAGGTACCCATAACTGTGCCATGGATTTGTTTGTACACTGCAGCACCAAAGAAACTGGTATAGGCATTGTAACGTCCTTTGGATCTTCGGTCTTGACTAACACTCAGTGGTAGGGCAATGAGATTGTTATTTCTTATGTATCAGTATCGACATTACAAGCAGAACATTGATGAACTGAACTTGCGACTTGTGTGAGATATTTACTTCACCAAATGTTGTAATTAAATTGTTTGTAATTGATGGTTTATCAGTCACTATTTAAATATTAATGATAAGTTCAAATTAGTTCCAGTGACACCAAATTCCCTATAGACTGGTTGTAATTTCAAATCTATAATCAGTCATAACAGTGTTATTAATTCCTAACGTCAAGGAGTTTCTATATAAGTGCCGAGCGCTTCAGTCAAATAATATTGCAGCACGTTATCTCTATAAATAATATTGTAAAACTTGAATGATAAATGCATGAATTGACACAATATGATGGTTTATTAAACAATATTAGACACTTCCTAACAGAGCCATGAGGAAGAAGCTTTCCCAGGTGTTGGGGGAATTATAAATTATGTACTTTGTAGCTATCGCCAAGTTCCATAGTCCATTAGTTATTACGAATGAAATTGTCTGTCTGTGTTCACTTCCTAAATAGTGTTAACTTCAGGTTATCTAATTAAAAGTCACTTCTGTCTAATATATGCAAGCCCTCTATCTGAATTCTAAATAACATAATATTTGAAGTCAAAGTATCGTTTCACTACATCATAGTAGCTCTAATTGCGCCTACATATATGAGCATTCAAAAGTATGACCTGCTTTGGCTAACTCTCGTAATGTAGTGACAATGGATTGAATTATCCTTAGCCATTACTCATGAATCTCAAAGAGTACTCACACGGAGTATTCTTTCGGAACGTGCAGTTTCTACTTTGCGAAATTTATTTATAATGATTTTGCGATTTACTATGATTTTGAATTTTGAGTTTGACTTTACTGGAATCCTATCTTTCTTTCATATGTTAATAAATTACTAAGTGTTAGATTCCTCATTCAATCACTGGTTAATATCCAAATAATAGTGTTCACTGGAAATTTGTTTGCTTATTCATTTTTCATGGAATTTGGAACTTGTTTTGGGGAAATCTTTGGGAATTTTGGAGCTAATTTTTGATTTTCATTCCTCGTCCAAGGAAGTGGTATTACATTCGCTCCCCGGACGATTATCAGTGCATTCCCTTTTGTAAACACAAGAGGGTGCTCTGATTATCGGACAAATGTGGGTACTAGTTGCTTTCTTGTGGCTCAATACATTCTATGTCATAACAGAATACTATTTGTACAAAAATTTTTAAAATATGGGCTTAACAATTTTGCCCTCTAAAAATTTCACCAATTCTAAACTAATAATTTAAATATTTCTCCACTAATATTACAAAGCCCTAAGGAATTTGTCTGTTTAAAAATTTCATACTTAAGTATTTCAGGCATAAAGTAATTTAGAACTAATCTTAAATATTGTCGTAGTTATGAAAAGTATCAAAATTAATCTCATTATAAAATAATTAAATTTTATAAATTTGTTTTGTCTTTGTGGCGACGTCCGGGGAGTGTGCAGACACGATGTCTGGAACGATGATCTGCAAGTGATGATCAGCTCCCCATCAGGACGTTTAGCACAGAATAGAGTTGGACCAGACCATGTGGGCAGGGATCACAGCCTGATCATCTGCTACCTCTGTTGCGTTCCAGTTATATAGGCAGCATGAACTCAAGCGACGTATCATTTCAGTCTATGCTACCTCTTCATTAACAAGTAGCAGATGTAGATCTTCTTGTCTGCTGCCTCTTGATTGGCTAGCAACAGACATATATTTTATTGTTGGCTGCCTCTTGAATGGCTAGCAGTCAACACAGTTCTTCTAGTCGGCTGCCTCTTGAATGACTAGCAGTCGACACAGTTCTGCTAGCTGAGATGACTATGAATGTGTTGAATGAACAGGTGAGCATCCTCTGCTCATGGTGTCTTCTTTTAAATGAGGAGTAGTCATTAGGCAGCAACTCAAAGTTTTGGATGATCATGGGAAGTAGCAGGCAGCAGCTATTACCCCCCCCTCCCCCCGACCAGACCCCCCCCCTCCCCCCCTCCGATGGTTGTCTGCATACTTGAGCACCCCCCAGCAGTTTTACTTCCATCACTGGCAGGGCTGGCATGACATGAAGGCCACAGCGGTCATCTGACAGCTGCTATTGGTTTTCCAAACTCGAACAGTTGACATAGAACAAAAATCTCATTAATATACCCAATCACATTTAGTACAGAACACTCAGGATATTTTCAGGTGGTCCATCTGTACGGGATTCAATCACAAGTTTATTATAGGATACTTTGGTTTCAGTACTTGGTGTAAGTTCATAAGTACGTAAGTTTGTCTGGGGATAGAACTTTGACTCACCTACCATCGAGTTCCAGTTCAATGGGATGACGTCTATCAGTGATTTGTATTTACAGTTCACCTACCTCACGATGTCACACGAATTAACACATGACACTTTTCACTTACACGTGTTCTGTGATTGTAACAACTCAGCTTAGTCAGTTTTCATAATGAAAACATACCTACTCCTACCATTCATTAGTGGTCAATCATAACACGAAAATCGTTGTACCATTAAATGTACATAAATAAGGTTACATACAATCACCATTTACTAATAGTTATATAAGTCATAATTAAGGTATATATGTATGTGTCTCTTCATTACATACGAAATTACCCTTGAGTTCATAAAGCAAGTGATTAGTCATATAGGTCTATGAGATCATTTTATAGTCTGAAACTTGTGCAACAAATAGAGACATCTAATAATAAACCAACATCTCGTGCACTTGATAGTTCTTTTCTGATTTAATACTGAAACACTATTATCATTCTTACTTAAATAAATTAATACTTACAACTATATCTATTATTAGTATTTGCATAAATAAGTTTCATTTCAACAAACATAAACCATTCTAATAATTATTTGTTCAGCAACATGGATAATGTTCTGAATATCTTTTCTTTTTTTATGCTATTTCTATTATCATTGGAAACAAACGAACATATAAAAGTAGAACTACTAACTAATATGAATGTCTTTTCTGGCATAGTTTGTAAAATTTGTCGAATAATTCACAAATAATGTGGTAATTGACACATGTATATATAACTCTATTTCAAGTCACATCTATGTCCAAAACCATTTTAAATCTTGATGGCTAAACATTCCTTTGATCACTCCTTTTGTATTCTACAGAATATAATTTCCAGGATGAGGTATTTTTGTTATCGTGAAAGGACCCTCGTATTTTAATTGCCACTTCTTATTCAGTCATTTTATAGCCGATGACTTTGGATGATATCTTAGAATAGTGTTACCTCCTACTCGGTATTTAATAGATTTTATCATAATATGCTTTTCTTAAATGAGCATGGTGCTGGATAGCAACACATACTTGATTATGAAGTGTCGTTTTATTTACTGTTATGGTTTCATTTAATTTAGGTAAATCTTCATTCCATTGGTTAGACTGACAACACCCAAAGAAAACATCATAAGGAGGAAACCTCATGGATGAATGTGGTAAATGATTATATATGTTTTCAAAAGTCTGTAAACACTCAACTCAACGATAGTGTTGATGAGAAATTACGTCCTCATAAATCGATTTAATTCACGAAACACCCGTTCAATAGGGCTACTCTTTGGATTAAACCTGGCAATCTGGATGTGCACAATACCTTCCCCGCATAGACACTCCTTCCAAGCCCTACACAAGAAATATGAGGCATTGTCTGTTAGTAAGGTTTTTGGGTTTTCAACTTGGACTACGTACTCTTCTTTCAAGATTCTCCCCATGAGTTTCACTCTCACAGATATCAGTGAGTATATCTTCATTAGCTTAGTAAATAAATCATAAAATGCTATCACATATTTAAAGTTACCTTTGGAAGTTGGTAAAGGACCCATTACATCACATGACACTAGGTTAAGAACATCCTGTACTACTATGGGTCAAAGTTCAGTTTCAGTAGAATAATTGATAGGTTTCATTTTCTGGCAAATCATACAAGTTCTCAATACTTTCTGCGCAATATATTTCAGGTTAGGATAATAGGCATAAGCTGCTATTGACTTAACACATTTACCAGCACTGGCATGACCCCATGATAAATGTGTTTGCCAAAGAAACTTTATCACATATGCAGAAGGAATACAAAATTTCCATTGACGAAATAAATCCTTATTTTTATAAAATAAAACCTTATTATGTAGGCAAAATTTGTTATTTTTGAGACTGTCCTTATCGTCATAAAGTGATTGTCTAATTAATTTCCATTCAGAATCTTGTTCTTGTAGATCAAAAATATTTTTACACATGAATTTTATATCCTTTTCATACAAATTATGTTGAATCAGCATGACACAAAAGTTACCAGTTCTATTTGCTACTGCTACCATTCCTGTGGCACTACGTGGTAGTCCAGACAGTGCGTCTGTTATTACATTGTCTCTGCCATGAATGTGCCTTATGTCTAATAAATATTCCTGCAATAGCAAGGCCCACCGAATTAATTGGGCGTATAGTAATCTACATGTCATTAAAAAAGTTATTGCTTGGTGGTCACAATATGCAATAATTGGCTTACCATAAATAAAATACCTAAACTTTTTTAATGACCACACTATGGCTAAAATTTCCAGCTCTGTAGTGGTATACATTCTTTCACAACTGGTGAGCATGCGACTTGTGAAGCATATAACTTTAATGGTATTAATATCTTCAGGAATATTGATTTGAAACAATGTTGCCCCTCAACCCATGTCTGAAGCATCAGTAGCTATATAAAATTGCTTATCCATCTGATGATGACGTAGTATTTGGACATTTAATAACGCGTGTCGTATTTTTTCAAATGCCTTGCAACACTCAGGTGTCCAATGCCACAAAGTGTTTTTCCTTAACAAATTTAACAAACTATCTTGGTTCAATACCTGATCTGGTAAAAATTTTCTAAATAAGGATACTAGTCCAAGAAATGATTTTAACTGCTTACGATTACCAGGGTATGGGCATTCACTTATGGCTTTTAATTTCCTAGGATTTGGAGTTATGCCTAAAGGAGAGATAATATGACCAAGAAATTCAACTCTTTCTTTCCTGAACTCAGATTTGGAAAGGTTTATGGTTACTGTATAATTTTGAAGCTTACAAAACACTCATCGCAACAACTCCAAGTGATGCTCCCATGTAACAGTAGCCACTAGGAGATCATCAACATACAATGTCACTTCATTAACCAAATCTGGGCTCAACACAATATCAAGTGTGGAAATGAAAACTCCACCACTGATATTCAACCCAAAAGGCATAATTTTAAAATGATAACTCTTACCCATAAAAATAAAAGCTGTATACTTCCTAGATTCTTCATCTAAAGGGACCTGCCAAAACAAACTATGGAGGTCTATGGAGGATAGATACTTTACACCATAGAAACGCTGTAACAATTCATCTAGATTTTCTGGCCTTATTTGGGCAGGTACTAAGATTTTATTAATATTCCTAGTGTCAAGTACCAATCTTACATCTCCATTAGGCTTTATTACTGCTAAGAGTGGACTACTGTATTCCAAGTTGGATGGTTCAATGATACCACATTCTAACATCCGTTGAATTTCTATCCTAACCGCTTCACATTTTGACCAGGGTATAGAATATGTGGTCTTACAATAGGTGTCATGAGGTCTCACATGCATTCTATATTTAAATCCTCTAATCACACCAGGGTGACTATCAAAAGCTGGAGCATATTCATGTAACAACTCTGATAGCTCCTGTCGTTGTACGCTAGACAAAGATTCTGATTCTCTTGTTTTATCTCGTATAATTTGTTCAAGATCTGGATTGGGATTAGCTACTGACAACTTCTCAGTGTCACACAATAATACATTACTTTAATTACATACTACTGATAGATTCTGACAATATTTATCAGGAATCCTCATTTCTTTCAATAGAGACAGCTCAACAATTCCATTGACTGTGTGTAAAGTACATACTCCTTTTTTTATGTCGATGACTGCCCGGTTGTCAGCCAAATAATTCCACCCTCAAATGCATGGTACGGATAATGATCAGGTAGGTGCTCTTAAGTCTTTCCTCCTGATTACATAGTTCTGCCATCACTTGAACTTAAATGGGTTTAACAGAAGCACCAAAAGCACCATAAACAGTACATCCCATAAAAAGTAGGTACTTTCTCAACTCTATTAATACAATTGAATAAATCGAATGACATCACATTTCTTGTAGCCCCTGTGTCTATCAGCACGTTTACAGGTATTCCATTTATCTTATCAACTATCACAGCTTGAACATGTTCTTCTGGTTCCAAACGTTGCGTAGTTGCCTCACTCATCAATTCATCTCTGATATCTATCCCTGCATTGCATCTTAGCAAACCTACACAATGATTGTCAAGACCTCCATTGCTCGTACCAGCCACACCCGGAAATCTAGGACTGCCTAGCCCTAGTTTGTTGGATTCACAGATTCACTACGCAGTTTTTCAACAATCTCTGCAACATGCACATTATGGTTTTGGGAATTATACAGAGGATTTTGGACCTCTGCTGCACCATTTCCTAAGGGAATGGCCGCAGATGCATTCTAACCTGAAGAATTTTGTATATTACCTGAGTTCATTTGGTTAACCCAACGAGAATGAGTCGGAACCCATTGGAATGACTGATTCTGATTTCCAGTATTATTTGGTTCTTGACTTATCTACGGTCTACTATCATTAAATCTTCTTTTTCAATTCTGTATATTAGATTCATTAAAACGTGTAACATTCACCTCCGATGAAGCCGGTCCTTGATTATACGTATTTCTATTGGTTTGGTTATTATAATTTTGATTATGGACATTTTAGTTGTTAAAGTTACACCTACATTGTATATCTCTGTTATCAGTTTTCCACTGTTTGTTGGTATTATTCTGAGAATGATTACCATTGATACTAAAATGCAGACTTTCACAGCCGGAAATGTCATGTCCATTATAATTATCCGGGCTGTTATGCCGTGGTCGGTTGATGAATTCTGTGTCAATTCCCAACATTTCATCTCCGACTGTGGGGGACATCTTCTACAGGGAGGCAATCGAAATCGCTAGACACCCTAATAATTTCAATCAAAAGGAGGAGGGCATGAAATTAAATGGTATATGGATGCCAGTCTTAAAGAAGATGTGTACCACTCGTCCACTACCGGGTGATGACAACGGCGATCAACAGCGACGGACAGCGGCCAATTGCACTGACGTTTTCAAAACACGTGACATCACGCCACGGCACAGGAGTGCGTGGACATGGAATTTAGTGGCAGTCAGTAGTGAGCCAGTGGGTGTGTTGGACCTTCCATCGACCTACTGACCACCTTGAAGATGACTCCCGCAGTCGGAGATGAAACATTGGGAATTGACACAGAATTCATCAACTGACCACGGCATAACAGCCCGGATAATTATAATGGACATAATGATTAACATTATTGTAATTATTACTGTTACCATTCTTATAGTACAGTTCTCTGTTATTTAAGTGACAGAAATCCTCCTGTATAATGTCAATAGAGTCAATTGCAGCTAGAAATTGTTCAAAGACATCATGTGGAGCATGAACTAACATCTCACAGATATTAATTGGAAGTCTTGTGTTCAAAACACAAATAACCTCATGATGTGATATCGGCTCCATCCAATACCAAGTTTTATTCATATATTTCTCAAAATATGAATGTAATGTTCGTCTTTTTGGATTGTAAACATCGGGATTGTATACTTCTTTATGCAAATGTTCCTGTTTACTAGTGGATCAATACTTAGCTAAAAACAGTTTTTCAAACTCATGCCAGGTTTGTCACATTTCACTAATCTCGCTGGCCCAGAGTGAAGCCTCTCCGACCATTTTAGAGACTATGAACTGGATCTTATCCTTTCTGTCCACACCTTGGGGAATATTCTCTTAAAACTATTGATACAGATCTTAGGATGAATAGTATTCTTTTCACATGAGAATATTGGGAATTGTCTGCTTTTAAAGATGCTATTTTCAATTTTAATCAAAGACAATGCAGTTTGTTGAGTAAACGATTCTGTATTGGGCAAAGAACTTTCCTCACTATCGATTCCTGCTGCTTTTGATTCATAACGTAATTTTTTTCAGGGCAAACATTATAGTTTTGACTTTTACTGGCTATTTCCCACCTGCTTTGGCTACGCTCCTTTACACTTTCGTTCAGAATGGCACCAAAACGACTGGTAATCTCCATTCCTATTGGAATTTTGTTGACTACTTTGTTCTTAATAATACGAAACTCCTCTTTGAGCTGTTCTAAGTCTTCAAAATTGTTGTTGTTGTTGTGGTCTTCAGTCCTGAGACAGGTTTGATGCAGCTCTCCATGTTACTCTATCCTGTGCAAGCTTCTTCATCTCCCAGTACTTACTGCAAACTACATCCTTCTGTATCTGTTTAGTGTATTCATCTCTTGGTCTCCCTCTACGATTTTTACCTTCCACACTGCCCTCCAATGCTAAATTTGTGATCCCTTGATGCCTCAGAACATGTCCTACCAACTGGTCCTTTCTTCTTGTCCAGTTGTGCCACTAACTCCTCTTCTCCCCAATTTCATTCAATACCTCCTCATTAGTTATGTGATCTACCAATCTAATCTTCAGCATTCTTCTGTAGCACCATGTTTCGAAAGCTTCTATTCTCTTCTTGTCTAAACTATTTATCGTCCATGTTTCACTTCCATACATGACTACACTCCATACAAACACCTTCAGAAACGACTTCCTGACACTTAAATCTATACTTGATGTTAACAAATTTCTCTTCTTCAGAAATGCTTTCCTTGCCATTGCCAATCTACATTTTATATCCTCTCTACTTCAACCATCATCAGTTATTTTGCTCCCCAAATAGCAAAACTCCTTTACTACTTTAAGTGTCTCATTTCCTAATCTAATTTCCTCAGCATCACCCGACTTAATTCGACTACAGTCCATTATCCTCATTTTGCTTTTGTTGATGTTCATCTTATATCTTCCTTTCAAGACACTGTCCATTCCATTCAACTGCTCTGCCAAGTCCTTTGCTGTCTCTGACAGAATTACAATGTCATCGGCGAACCTCAAAGTTTTTACTTCTTCTCCATGGATTTTAATACCTACTCCAAATTTTTCTTTTGTTCCTTTACTGCTTGCTCAATATACAGATTGAATAACATCGGAGAGAGGCTACAACCCTGTCTCACTCCCTTCCCAACTGCTGCTTCCCTTTCATGTCCCTTGACTCTTATAACTGCCATCTGGTTTCTGTACAAATTGTAAATAGCCTTTTGCTCCCTGCATTTTACCCCTGCCACCTTTAGAATTTGAAAGAGAGTATTCCAGTCAACATTGTCAAAAGCTTTCTCTAAGTCTACAAATGCTAGAAACGTAGGTTTGCCTTTCCTTAATCTTTCTTCTAAGACAAGTCGTAAGGCCAGTATTGCCTCACGTGTTCCAATATTTCTACGGAATCCAAACTGATCTTCCCCAAGGTTGGCTTCTACCAGTTTTTCCATTCATCTGTAAAGAATTCACGTTAGTATTTTGCAGCTGTGGCTTATTAAACTGATTGTTAGGTAATTTTCACATCTGTCAACACCTGCTTTCTTTGGGATTGGAATTATTATATTCTTCTTGAAGTCTGAGGGTATTTCGTCTGTCTCATACATCTTGATCACCAGATGGTAGAGTTTTGTCAGGACTGGCTCTTCCAAGGCTGTCAGTAGTTCTAATGGAATGTTGTCTACTCCCGGGGCCTTGTTTCGACTCAGGTCTTTCAGTGCTCTGTCAGACTCTTCACGCAGTATTGTATCTCCCATTTCGTCTTCATCTACATTCTCTTCCATTTCCAGAATATTGTCCTCAAGTACGTCGCCCTTGTATAGACCCTCTATATACTCCTTCCGCCTTTCTGCTTTTCCTTCTTTGCTTAGAACTGGGTTTCCATCTGAGCTCTTGATATTCATACAAGTGGTTCTCTTTTCTCCAAAGGTCTCTTTAATTTTCCTGTAGGCAGTATCTATCTTACCCCTAGTGAGATAAGCCTCTACATCCTTACATTTGTCCTCTAGCCATCCCTGCTTAGCCATTTTGCACTACCTGTTGATCTCATTTTTGAGACGTTTGTATTCCTTTTTGCCTGCTTCATTTACTGCATTTTTATATTTTCTCCTTTCATCAATTAAATTCAATATTTCTTCTGTTACCCAAGGATTTCTACTAGCCCTCGTCTTTTTACCTACTTGATCCTCTGCTGCCTTCACTACTTCATCTCTCAGACCTACCCATTCTTCTTCTACTGTATTTCTTTCCCCCATTTGTGACAATTGTTCCCTTATGCTCTCCCTGAAACTCTGTACAACCTCTGGTTTAATCAGTTTGTCCAGATCCCATCTCCTTAAATTCCCTACTTTTTGCAGTTTCTTCAGTTTTAATCTACAGCTCATAACCAATAGATTGTGGTCAGAGTCCACATCTGCCCCTGGAAATGTCTTACAATTTAGTACCTGGTTCCTAAATATCTGTCTTACCACTATATAATCTATGTGATACCTTCTAGTATTTCCAAGATTCTTCCATGTGTACAACCTTCTTTTATGATTCTTGAACCAAGTGTTAGCTATGATTAAGTTATGCTCTGTGCAAAATTCTACCAGACGGCTTCCTCTTTCATTTCTTTCCCCCAATCCATATTCACCTACTATGTTTCCTTCTCTCCCTTTTCCTACTCTCGAATTCCAGTCACCCATGACTATTAAATTTTCGTCTCCCTGCACTACCTGAATAATTTCTTTTATCTCATCATACATTTCATCAATTTAATTATCTGCAGAGCTAGTTGGCATATAAACTTGTACTATTGTAGTAGGTGTGGGCTTCGTGTCTATCTTGACCACAATAATGCATTCACTATGCTGTTTATAGTAGCTCACCCGCACTCCTATTTTTTTATTCATTATTAAACCTACTCCTGCATTACCCCTATTTGATTTTGTATTTATAACCCTGTATTCACCTGACCAAAAGTCTTGTTCCTCCTGCTACCGAACTTAACTAATTCCCACCTAGCCATTTCCCTTTTTAAATTTTCTAACCTACCTGCCCGATTAAGGAATCTGACATTCCACGCTCCGATCCGCAGAACGCCAGTTTTGTTTCTTCTTCAAAATTAGAGACATTTAATTTATAATTACTGATAGAAGTCAATCTATGTTCTACCGTATCATCTAGCCATTTTTTAATCTCTTCGTCTATCTAGTCGGACATCTCCTTTTCCCACTGGCTAGATCTTTTAACTAAGAATCTGCTTCAGACATCAGGTTTTTGTAACTGGATGCTTGTATGTGTCTTCTTGATTTAGCCTCACATTTAGTGTGTCAATTGTAATGGTTTCTTCATGATCGAGCCCCACATTATGGGCGGCATTTTTTTAAAATTTTTTCTTTGGATCTTTGGTCTTGGCCAACACTCAGCAGTAGAGCAATGAGATTGTTATTTCTTATGTATCAGTATCGACGTTACAAGCAGAACAGTGATGAACTGAACTTGCGACTTGTGTGAGATATTTACTTCACCAAATGTTGTAATTAAATTGTTTGTAATTGATGGTTTATCAGTCACTCTTTAAATATTAATGATAAGTTCAAATTAGTTCCAGTGACACCAAATTCCCTATAGACTGGTTGTAATCTCAAATCTATAATCAGTCGTAACAGTGTTATTAATTCCTAACATCAAGGAGTTTCTATGTAAGCGCTGAGCACTTCAGTCAAATAATATTGCAGCATGTTATCTCTATAAATAATATTGTAAAACTTAACCCTAGAACCACCAAGGTATTTTAAGTTACACGGAGCACCAACCAAGGGCAAATTTTGCCCGTGTTACAATAAGTTGTAAATCTTGTAATTTGTTGTAATATGTATTTATTTTATGTAATTCTGTTTCCATTGAGTTATTAGTTTAACAGGAAATAGTGGCAACGTAATTGAAAGCTTAATTTTTAACACTCATAGGGTGAATATAACAACCAAGAATGGTAAAATCTTGGTCAATGAAAGTTTGTGTAAACAAGATAAGAAGGTTTGTAATTGAATACAAAGGCTGTCTAACATTTCTATGCACTCTTTGATCTATTAACTGAATAATACAACTTTGTCATTGAGAGAAAGTTTCAAATACAGAAATGAAAACACTCTCTAAAATACATGTTATTGTACATTGAAAACTCTTGGAAAACTCTTTTCACTTGGAGTGAATATTTTCACTTACAGATGACATTTACCTCCTGCACACAAAATGGTTGATTCTGAATGAGTGTTACACAGACAGCGCTCACAGCTTCCACATGTTAACTTGGATTTTGTGATGTTGTCTCTTGCTCTCTGGTTACTTGCATTCTTCAAGCATAAGTAGCACCTTGATTTCCTAGCTGGTTCTTCATTTGCAGCAATTTTGTTTACCTCTAGTTTCTTTCCTAGGATCTCTCCCATCGCGCAAATAATAGCCAACTGGAGTCCTTTGAAATCCATGGCTCCCTCTTCTACGTATGGTTTCAAAAGGTCGTGGCCTAATTCATGGAGATACAGTTTTCTGGCGTTTGGTTTCCCTTCATTCCATTTAGGGACATTCATCTTGATCAGTGTGTATGAGTTAACTGCAGCTATATCAAGTAGGCTGTAGAACAATGACAGTGGCCATCTTCTCTAACACCTTTTTGTAGAGTATATCCTAATCATTTGATCTACTGCATCCACTCCTCCCTTAGTGGAATTATAGTAGAGGTTCATGTGTGTTTTCTTTTTTGGTGTATCAACCTGGTGTATCAACCTGCATGACGATGTTGTGTAGGCAACATCAACAGATTTTTCTTTGGTTTTTTCCTTTGTGATGTAAGAGACAATTGTTACAGGCGGTTTCTTAGAAGATGGGTCTGTGAATGCGGATTTGGAGGAATACAACTCTCTGCCTACTGTCATCTTTAGTTCCTGGGGTACATGTTTTCTGTTTGATTTGAGTGTCCCAACCAATGTAAGTTTGTAGTCTTGATAGAGAATGTCCACCAACTCCACAGAAGTGTGGAAGCTGTCAGTTGTGACATTGTAGCCTGTATTGTTTATTGGCTCCACCAGTCTCTTCACAATCTCAAGAAGACCTCGTTCACTGGCAAGTCTACTGTATTTTCCAGCATACACTTTCATTTTTATTATGTATTGTTCAGTTACACTACAAAGCATTCTGGCTAATACTCCATATTATCCAGGTTTGTCTTTGAGGAAACCTTTGAAAGGACAACGAGCTCTGAAAAGACACAACATTTCATCAATTGTATTGTCAGGTCCAATTTTGAAGTACTGTAGAAATAGTCCATTCATTACTTCATGCAGCGGTGCAAATTTGTCACGCACACATCTTTCTGACCTGGTGCCTTTATCATCAAAGCGAATAATTTTCAGTAGCTGAAATGCTCTTGTCTTACCCATAGCTCCTCTATAAATCGCTCCAATAAATTTGACCATAAATCAGATAAAGAAATATTGGTGTCCTGGTAAACTTCCATTAGAGTTAAAATTCCCATCAATGCATATATTTCAGAATCGCTAACGGGGAGCCTTCTTGGTTACCCAAGCCGGCCAACCCAAAATTTGGTATAGATTTATTGATGACATCTTCATGATCTGGACTCACAATGAAGAAGAACTCCAGAATTTCCTCTCCAACCTCAACTCCTTTGATTCCATCAGATTCACCTGGTCCTACTCCAAATCCCATGCCACTTTCCTCGATGTTGACCTCCATCTGTCCAATGGCCAGCTTCATACATCTGTCCACATCAAACCCACTAGCAAGCAACAGTACCTCCATTATGACAGCTTCCACCCATTCCATATCAAACGGTCCCTTCCCTACAGCTTAGGTCTTCATGGCAAATGAATCTGCTCCAGTCCTGGATCCCTGAACCATTACACCAATAACCTGAAAACAGCTTTCACATCCCGCAACTACCCTCCCGACCTGGTACAGAAGCAAATAGCTAGAGCCACTTCCTCATCCCCTCAAACCTAGAACCCCTCACAGAAGAACCCCAAAAGTGCCCCACTTGTGACAGGATACTTTCTGGGACTGGATCAGACTCTGAATGTGGCTCTCCAGCAGGGATATGACTTCCTCAAATCCTGCCCTGAAACGAGATCCATCCTTCATGAAATCCTCCCCATTCCACCAAGAGTGTCTTTCTGCCATCCACCTAACCTTCGTAGCCTCTTGGTTCATCCCTATGAAATCCCCAAACCATCTTCCCTACTCTCTGGCTCCTACCCTTGTAACTGCCCCTGGTGTAAAATGTGTCCCATGCACCCTCCCACCACCACCTACTCCAGTCCTGTAACCCAGAATGTGTACACGATCAAAGACAGAGCCACGTGTGAAAGCCCCCACGTGATTTACCAACTGACATGCCTACACTGTGAAGCCTTCTATGTGGTAATGACCAGCAACAAACTGTCCATTCGCATGAATGGACACAGGCAGACGGTGTTTGTTGGTAATGAGGATCACCCTGTGGCTAAACATGCCTTGGTGCATGGCCAGCACATCTTGGCACAGTGTTACACCGTCCGGGTTATCTGGATACTTCCCATGACACCAACCTATCAGAACTCCGGAGATGGGAACTTGCCCTTCAATATATTCTCTCTTCTCCACCATACCTCAACCTCTGCTAATTTCAAGTTGCCGCCCCTCGTACATCACCTGTCATTCAGCAACATCTTTGCCTCTGTACTTCTGCCTCAACTGACATCTCTGCCCAACCTTTTTGCATTTACATATGTCTGCCTGTGTCTATATGTGCGGATGGGTGTGTGTGTGTGTGTGTGTGCAAGTGTATACCTGTCCTTTTTTCCCCCTAAGGTAAGTCTTTCCGCTCCCAGGATTGGAATGACTCCTTACCCGTTCCTTTAAAACCCACATCCTTTCGTCTTTTCCTCTCCTTCCCTCTTTCCTGATGAATCAACCATGGGTTGTGAAAGCTTGAATATTTGTGTGTGTATTTGTGTCTCTATCAACATACCAATGCTTTCTCATTTGATAAGTTAAAGCATCTTTGTTTTTTATATATATTTTTCACACGTGGATTGTTTCCCTCTATTATATTCATAACATTATATATACACAGATACATTTCTCAAGTTGTCACAATAGTTTACTTTAATAATGTAAAGGGAATGGAACCTGCTTCATATTACTCTGTACTTTAACTCAAACAACTTCATTGAATTCCAGAGTCAAGTTTCTGGACAAATTTGCAAAAATCTACTTAGTATTTATCATAATTTCTATTTCATTGGCATCATATTCAGTCAACATACTCAAATCACTGATCCTCATTGCAATTAACTACACAATTGACAACAATTTTTAGTGATTCATCAAAATATTACTCTCTTATTAATTTTTTTTATTTTCAGAGTCATACATTGTGTACAAAATAACTAGTTCTTACTAACTTATGATGATGTTTCATTACATAAAATTCTTATGCATCTGTGCAAGTTAACATTTTATTCTTATTTATGCCTGTTATTTCCACCATTCACTTTTTATATAACTAGTCAAAGAGGGGAGTGTATTCACCACAGTTACTTCACTGGAAAATCAGGCTCTCTAGCCGTTGGTTCTGTACTTGATACATTTCTTGTTACTAATCCTAATTAATTCATTATTTAATCAGTGTATCAGTACATCATATATCCTTGTTTCATTATTGCCTCATTACTCCATTATCTAGGAAATAAGTACCGGCTTTATTCCATATACCAAAAATGAATATAAAGAACTACACCTAAGCGTAACTAATCCTAGTTCTATATGCAAACTTTACTTTCATTACATAACAGACATAATACTTACTCACTGATTTCATTACCTTACTTTATATCATTAAAATTCCACTGCTCTTAATAATTGTCTGTGCACTCTACATATAATATTAATTATTTCACACTACATAGAAATTTATTTACTTTTCCTAACATAATAACTGGACAGGATGCGCCTGCTTTGTTGCAAGTTGACAGGTAGTTACTGTGATTCCTGACAACAGTGATTGAACCTTCGTTTGCAGAGAGGCTGATTAAATCACAGTCTGTCTTGAGACTGCAAATGGCTGTTCTTCCTTCTGTTAAGAGCTTTATATTCTTGGGAAGGTACCTGGGGAAGGATGATGAGGCCAGAGCTTTGACTATCAATCATCATCCCCAGAAATGATGGGAAAACCAGTCACAATCCTTCTCACTCCTCCTAAACTGGTGTTCCATGACCCACCCAAAGGATTCAACATTGTGGTCCATTCCTATGGCATTCCCAATCCCAACGCTTGCCACAGGGGTCATATGCCTGTGGAACACACAGGTACAAGACCTGCTGCATTCTGTAAACACATAAACTGAAGAGTAAAATAGACTTGGGTGCTTATGGTAACCTAGACAAAGTTTTGAAAACAAATATTCCAATCTTTACAAAATGAAAGTTTATGAGTAGTGCATATTACCAATTTCAACTCGCACAACTGAAACTTTTAATACAAGAATAATTAAAAAATCATAGGGCTGCTCACTGAACAATTGAGAGATTTATACTGAGAATTACTAACAGAGATAGAAAAAGTGAAAATTAATCTGGGTACAAATTGGAGTGGAACATATAATTAATACTTCAGTTAAAATGAAACAGAAGGGAGTTGGATATGTAGTCAGATGAATGAATTTAAGTAGACCTAGGACACAAAAAGGCTGAGAATTATATAAAATGTGGGTAAATGACACTAGCAAACATGCACAAGTCTCCTGGATAAGGAGGATTTTATTCAAAAGTAGAGGTCGCATTGCTAATTCATATTCTGATCACAAAAGTGTGCCTGTTCATGTGTGTGTGTGTGCACGTTTGTGTGTGTTTTATTTTAAAAGTATAAGCTGTTCATTTCTAGATTTGGGCTTCCTGTATTATAACAAGTAGAAATCAGTGGATTTCTCAATATTTTGACATTTAATTTAATTTGTGGTAAGTTCCTAGTGGACCAAACCACTGAGGGCATCAGTCCCTGGGCTTACACACTACTAAATCTAACATAAATTAATTTACACTAAAGACAACACACACACACCCATGCCTGAGGGAGGACTAGAACCTCTGACAGGTGGAGCCACACAAATTGTGGCAAGGTGCCTCAGACTTCGCAGCTATCTCACATGGCTTTTAACATTTCAATGAGTGTCTAATGTTTTTCCATTGTTAATTATTATTACTTTATTGCCAGTTCTACATAATTCACCAGCCACGGCTGGACATACCAGATCAAGTTTACAATAATATTAGTACAATAAAATTAATAAAATATTGCAATTTAAACTATGAGGTAGAGCATTAAATAATTTTATGGTCACAATTGCGAAGCTGTTCTGCATCTTAGTTCATCAACATCTTAGCCTGTCTATACTGTGTTCATAGTGATTGCTGTGTTGACAAACTTCATTTCTCTTTCTGTAGGTCTCATGATTTGTCTGAAAATATATCAGCTGAAAATAATCAGAACTCCTTAATCTGGAAAAAATTTTGCTTGAGGTAATGATCCTCATTGCTTTCTCTTGGAATAGAAGCATATTCTTGCAACCTGTAGAATGACCCCACAGTAATAGTCCATAGATGAAGTGGTTGTGGAACAAGCATAGTAAGTCCTGTTGTGACACAAGACTTTTTAATTTCCTCAAGAGATATAGAACACATGAGAGTTTGAATGTACATGTTTACTGTCCTGTTGCAGATTAACTTGGAATCAATGAAAAGGCCCAGGAGCTTATCAGCTGCTGCGTCACTTGGTGCTCCAGTATCACTTAGGCTGCATTTCATCATCTGTGTTTTGTCTTCAATAATTGTCATCTAGTTCATCATGAACTAGGCCTTGGCCTCACTGAATAGGACTTCTGCTTGTTTAGTAGCCTGAAATACATTCTCCCCTTTTGAAAACAAAGTTGTGTCATCTGCAAACTGCAAGGTATGCCCAGTGGAGTCTATGTCATTAATAAAAATTAAGAACAACAGGTGCCTTATTAAGGATCCCCATTGCCCTTCCAAAATCTGCACTGTGCATCATAAAAGAAGTTATTTTCTTCAAAATAAATTAATAGCTGCTATTTCATTAAGGACTTCATCTCCCTGGATAGCACTGGTATTGCTGATATAGGCCTGTAACTTAACACTTGAGGTGGATTAACTTTTTTGTAAATTGGTACTGTGCATGCTACTTTCTGGAAGTCTTGAAATTTCCCAGCATGGAAGCGTTTATTTATTACTACTGACAGTGATTGAGCAGTTGACAGATTATAGTTTTTAATATGATACAGGATACGCCATAAATATCAAGGTTCCTTGTGTTTGTAGTCTTTTACTGTTTTTATTATGTCTTTTAGATACACTCCCTTCCACACTGCCATGCTGCATTTATTTTCAAATTTCACAACAACTGCAGGCTCTGTTCTGAAATCAAGAATTGCATCTACAGTGTTTTCCACCATGTTTATAAAATTCATCTTGATTGCAAGATAGGTAGGCTTTTGGCTATGTCCATTAACCAGATCCCACACTGCCTTGCAGGGACTGTGAGCTTCTTCAATAAATCTGGAATTGCTTTATTTCTTTGCTTTATCTTCTTCTTGTTTGTACATCCTTTTGGCCTAAAAATAACTGCAGTGTAGTCCATTCTTAATGTCAATATCTTCAGTGGCTTTGCCTTTACCATTTAGTAGTTCTACAATGTATTTTATTTGAACTAAGCTGGAGTTATACCAGCTCTTTATTTTGAAATTTTTCTGTATGTATTTTGATTTGGCGATCAGATATCTTTTGGGGTTTAGTGGAACATACTAAGTTCATAAAAGCTCCCTCTTTGTCTCTACCTCCCTTAATATGAGTGCTGAAGTCTCCGCATAAGGAAATTTTTGCTGCTAGGTGCACTAGATGACACGACAGCTTTACAGTTTGCTGATGAAGATTTCAAAATTACCATTAGGGGAACAGTACACAGAAACAACATTTAAGACCCATAGAAGCCAATTCTAGATCCAAGTTCACACAGAAGTTAATTACATCAATTTTCTTGGTACTTTTCTAATTATTTACATATACAGACACAACACCATGTATAGAAGTTTCTCTACATTATGAATTCATCATGTCCAGATATTCAATATTCCTGTGGCATTCTATTTCTCTTTGGGTTAGCCAGTATTACTATATACATAATACATCAGATCTCACTTCCTCATCGACAATGATAGTTTTGTCTGTTAAGGCACTGCATATCTGTGCTAGCTATGACTAAGCCTGTATTTTTTTCAGTGGTGACATATCTTTTTCTTTTATTTTTATTTGTTCATGGATAATTTCTGACAAGGATACTGGACATGTCATCTTTACATAAAGCTTACATATACATAGAGAACTACAGTGATATATACTAATTATTGGGAGGGGGGGAGGGGGGTTTGCATTAATTTGACTGGTACATATGTCTGCTAGTTACAGGTACATAGCTAAAAAAATATGCAATACATGCTACGGAAGTTTCACAAAAAAGTCATTAAAAGTATATTATAAAAGGCACCAATGATAATATAGTTCACTTTTCTGTAATTCCTTGTTCTTTACTCATCACTGCCTCTTGTCACTGTTGAGGAAATTAAGAAGATAATAATGACCATGAAAAATAAAAACTCAACTGGTATTGATGGTATTTCCATCAAAGTGTTGAAACACACACACATTTTCATTTGTGAAGTCCTGTGCCGCGTCTTTAATGAATCACTGAGACTAGGAATTGTACCTGATAGACTTAAATATGCAGTGGTGAAACCATTGTACAAGAAGGGTGACAGAAACAAAGTACCCAATTATCATCCAGTTTCACTCTTAACTAGTTTCTCCAAGATTCACGAGAAACTTGTACACAGCAGGATTCTTGAACATCTTAGTAAATACAATATTCCCAATAAAAGTCAATTTGGTTTCCAGAAAAACATCTCAACAGAAGATGCAATATATTCTTTCACCAATGCAATTCTTGAATTGATCACTAATAAAACGTCTCCAACTGGAAACTTTTGTGACCTTTCTAAGGCGTTCGATTGTGTGAACCATGACTGGGGAAGCAAGAATGTGGCTTGCCTCCTATTTAAAGGACCGGAAACAGAAAGTCATGGTAAATGACACTAATGGGGAACTAGTGTCCTCTTCTTGGGGCACAAGTAACTGTGGAGTCCGACAGGGCTCTATTCTGGGTCCTCTACTTTTCTTTATTTTCATAAATGACCTTCCAATGTGTACAAGGGCTAAGATAAAATTTACTTTGTTTGCCGATGACATGACAATTCTGGTAGACAATTCAACAAATACTAATCTTGAGATCACTGTAAATGCAATTTTTCAGAAGACTTTTAACTGGTTTACCTCTAATGGATTATCACTAAATTTTGAAAAATCTCAATTGATTCAATTCCATACAAGCCAAAATATCGAAGGTGAGATTAATGTTAAATACAATTATGGGAATTTAGCAAGAGTGGAGTCAACAATGTTCCTGGGTCTACTTGTTAATAGCAATCTAAACTGATCCTTACACATTCCTTACCTATACAAAAAACGAAGCTCAGCAATTTACGCTATTCATGCAATTGCTTCCTTCAGTGACTTAAATACTTTGAAAACTGCCTATTTTGGTTATTTTCATGCCCTGATGGAATTATATTCTTGGGAAACCAGCTAAAGGCAAACAAAATCCTCATAGCCCAGAAAAAAGTCATACAGATTCTGTGTGGCGTCAATTACAGACATTCCTGGAGGAAACTCTTCCAAGAACTGAGAATACTCACAACAGTATCTCAGTACATTTTCTCTATCATGTGTTTCTTGTGTAAAAACCATTCCCTTTTTGAAATGAACAGCATGTATCATAACTATGACACTAGGGTACAAAATGATCTACATCTTGAACAAAAGAATCTAAGTATGATGCAAAAAGGAGTACACAATTCTTGCATAAAAATATTTAATGTTCTCCCTCAGGCAATAAAAATGTCAGTTACTAATCCACCTACTTTTAAAGATCAACTTAGACAGTATCTTCTAAGTAAAACCATTTACTCACTGGACGAATTTATGTATGAGAATATGTGAATTGATTTTGATCTATTGTAAGTTAGTTCAATGTGATTTGTAACTTTTTACAAAAAAACAATTCTTGTAAACATTTTTTCTATGTAATATATTATTCATTGTACAAACTATTATTATAAACAAATATCTTAAATCTATGTAAATGACACATTCTACACCCAAGCGATTTATCGCTAATGGGTCTACAGAACACAAATGAAATAAACAAATAAATAAATAAAACAGAGGAAAAGTAGGAAATAGCAGCATTGCTGTTTTGATGTGAAATATTATTTCATACAGCTCCCATATTAGAAGTGTTTCTGTATATAGTTTTAAATTTTTTCTGTTTCCCTTTGCAAGTTATACTGACATACTATTTAATTTTTTACATCCAGATATTCTTTAACACTCTGATGGCAAATATTGATCAGATGGCTTTTTAATTTTCTTTTAAGAAGAGACATACTTCCTATCATCTATATACACTGCTATAAACTGTTGTACAGAAAAATTACAGCATTTACGGGTTCTTTATCTGTTAATTTTAGCCTATTTCCTTCTATTTACTTATTTATTTATTTATTTATTTAGCGCCCATATTATCACATTCATGATATTGGACTTGTCAGAATACAAAACAGTATAAAATATTATATTTTTACATCATGTACAAAATCTTATCATTCTGATCAACGCATCTTGATAACTAAAACATTATCTGCTTAATTAGATTATAAAATTATATACATACATACAGATAAAATAAAAGCTAGCACAACAACTTGGTCGATTTCATGAAAACTATTAAATACCAGTACTTTAGTTAAAAAGACATAGTAACATATGGCACAAAAGTCAGGTGCATAATTAGATATATACATTGATGAAAGAAATTTAGTTTTTTCTAGGAACACTTTGATAATTATGAATTTTTGATTAGAGAGATTATGAGGCAGACCTACAGATAGGATAGTCATTTTTTCTTCTTGTATTATGTTCATCGTATTCTATGTTTAACAATGCACTGCAATTATTCTACATGATATTTTTGTGATGTATCGTATGGCTCTCTTTTGTAGTCTTAATACCAGTTGCGTGCACACATTTTCAGCATTTCCCCAAACCAGGATGCCATATGAGAGAGCAGATGGATTAGTCCATAGTACATTGTTTGTAGTGTGTCTATTTATTGACTTTGACATTTTTCTCATCAGGAATATGCTTGAACCTATTCTGTTGTGAATGTTCTTTGTGTGATTCTCCCATGTCGTATACCTATCCACTGTTACACCTAGAAATTTATAGCTATCTGACTCCTTTAGTTCTAGATCTCCAAGCCTGAATGTAAAGTTGTCCAAAGTGTGTTTTTTTTTGCATGAATCTGTATATATGTTGTATTGTTTCATTTTTAAAGAGACTGTTCTCCATGAAATAATTGTTTCCACTTTTCGTCTTTAGCGAAGCCTTCTCTTGCAAGTCATCTGTTGTAGAACTAGTAACAACAAAAAAAAGTGTCATCTGCATCTGCATACATGACTACACTATCGGATACTGTTTTGGTCATATCTTTGACATGCAGAATGACAGATTTGGTCATATCATTGACATACAGAATGAAAAGTAGTGGACCGAGGATGGATACTCGAGGAACCCTGTATTTCACATTTTCAAAATTTTAAAAGATGCTTGTAATGTTATTTTTGATTTTTTGCATTATTTGTGCATACTGCTTGCTATTTTCCAAAAGCAATTTAATGATGTCTACTGTTTTCCCCATTATACCATAATAATGAAGCTTTTCTCCCCAGGATGTTGTGACTTACACAGTCAGGTGCTTTACATAGGTCAAGGAACATACCACAGACTTTCTTCTGTTCATCAAGTGCTTTCGTTACAAGTGTTATGATTTTAGCTGTTGCTGTTTTGGTAGATTTGCCCTTCCTGAACCCATGTCGTTCGTTGTTGAGAACATTGCACGATTGTATAAAATTTAATATTCTGCCTCTTATTATGATTTCTATTATTTTAGGGAGTACAAATGTGATAGTTATAGGTCTTTAATTGCATAGTCTTTTTTGCAGCCTCTTTTATATATAGGAATCACATTAATCTTTTTCAGGTAACTTGGAAAGGTTCCTTTTTCTATAGATAAGTTTATCAGACAAGCTAATGGCTTCACTATCCACTGCAAACAGCATTTCAATAGTTTAGTAGACATACCATCTAGTCCCTCCGTGTTGTTTTCAGACTATATATTATTTTTACAATTTCTGGTTCATTTGTTGGGGTCAGAACAAGCATTTTGTCTCGTATAGATTGTTTATTGTGTTTATTTTGGAAGTATAATTTTGACTTATTAATTTGTCCACAACTTCAATATCATATTTGTTTAACATGTTGCTGACATTTTGTGCATCCCTGAGTTCCCTTCCATTTATGTCAAGTGTTATGTTATCAGTGTTTTCTACACCTACACCTTTCCTCTCTTCATTTACGAGAGGCCATATGGTCTTAGTGATATTTGTTGAGATTGCTATCATTTTTTAATAATATGTTTGTTTTATTTTCTTTTATCAGTTTGTAGGCAGTCTGTAGGCATCCTTGTTTTCTTGAGTTGGCCTTAGCTGGCAATTTTCATACATACCTTTCACCTCTTCCCTCTTCCTTTTTACCTCTATTGTGGCCCAATTTTTATTTACTTCTCATTTATTTTCCTGTGTACTAATGGACATGTGAACACGTGACTGTGTTCCATGTGAACTGGAACACGTGAGGCAATACTGACCTTACGACTTGTCTTAGAAGAAAGATTAAGGAAAGGCAAACCTACGTTTCTAGCATTTGTAGACTTAGAGAAATCTTTTGACCATGTTGAATGGAATACTCTCTTTCAAATTCTAAAGGTGGCAGGGGTAAAATGCAGGGAGCAAAAGGCTATTTACAATTTGTACAAAAACCAGATGGCAGTTATAAGAGTCAAGGGACATGAAAGGGAACCAGCGGTTGGGAAGGGAGTGAGACAGGGTTGTAGCCTCTCTCCAATGTTATTCAATCTGTATATTGAGCAAGCAGTAAAGGAAACAAAAGAAAAATTTGGAGTAGGTATTAAAATCCATGGAGAAGAAATAAAAACTTTGAGGTTCGCCGATGACATTGTAATTCTGTCAGAGACAGCAAAGGACTTGGAAGAGCAGTTGAATGGAATGGATAGCGTCTTGAAGGGAGGATATGAGATGAACATCAACCAAAGCAAAACGAGGATAATGAAATGTAGTCGAATTAAGTCAGGTGATGCTGAGGGAATTAGATTAGGAAATGAGACACTTAAAGTAGTAAAGGAGTTTTGCTATTTGGGTAGCAAAATAACTGATGATGGTTGAAGTAGAGAGGATATAAAATGTAGACTGGCAATGGCAAGGAAAGTGTTTCTGAAGAAGAGAAATTTGTTAACATTGAGTATAGATATGTGTCAGAAAGTCATTTCTGAAAGTATCTGTATGGAGTGTAGGCATGTATGGAAGTGAAACATGGATGGTAAATAGCTTGGACAAGAAGAGAATAGAAGCTTTCGAAATGTGGTGCTACAGAAGAATGCTGAAGATTAGATGGGTAGATCACATAACTAATGAGGAGGTATTGAATAGAATTGGGGAGAAGAGGAGTTTGTGGCACAACTTGGCTAAAAGAAGGGATCGGTTGGTAGGACATGTTCTGAGGCATCAGGGGATCACAAATTTAGCATTGGAGGGCAGTGTGGAGGGTAAAAATCATAGAGGAAGATGAAGAGATGACTACACTAAGCAGATTCAGAAGGATGTAGGTTGCAGTAAGTACTGGGAGATGAAGAAGCTTGCACAGGCTAGAGTAGCATGGAGAGCTGCATCAAACCAGTCTCAGGACTGAAGACCACAACAACAACAACAATGGACATGCAGCATCTAGGTAATGGCCTAGTGTACTGCAGAATAATTCCTATTCTTTGTCTAGGGTTTCTGTTAAATATACTTCACTTAAGGCTACAGTTTCCAATAACTTTTGGTAGCCTATGAATGTTTGTTTGCTTAGTTTGTCTAAACTCTTTAAACAGTTTTTTTTCTGACCTTCCTGTGTTGTTTGCTACTTCAACTAATACCCCATAGTGGTCTGCAATGTTTGTGTAAATATGACCTGTACTGTCTGCACATTAGTGAGTATGTGATCTATTAATGTTTCTGTATTTTTACAGCACCTCATGGGAGTGTCTGCTGGTAAATTAAGTACATTAGTTTAAATCAGATCTTGAAAACTCCTTGTATGACAGTTGTCATTTAGTGTGTTAATATTTAGGTCACCTGCTACAATTATATAAGGGAATTCCCTGCTAGTCATATCTAACAGGACTAGTAACTCATTTAGAAATCCATTTATCTGTAGAGCCCATTATATGTCATCTGTATTGCTGCAGCTTCAATAGTATTTCTGTACAATTGTCTACTGACTGTGGAATGATACCCTCTGTTTTACTGTGTGCATCCCTCTGCCCTTATGTTTAGACCTGCAGAAATTATCAACTTTTTATATTCCTATATGTTGTAAACATTAATTTACTTTCCCATTACTTTAGTCCAAGTTCTGCCATAATAAATATATGTGGTAACTCTGCAGCTACTAGTGCTTCTATCACTTCTAATTTACTGGATTCATACTGTACATTCTCCTGCAGGATCCTTATATTAGAAATATTTGCATTAATGTTTTGATTTTCTATGGCACTTTTCTTTTTACCTGCTGGTACAAAAATTCTGCTCCTTGAGATGTTTTTGCTTCTTTTTTCTTCCTCCTCTCCTGTTATCTTGCCTGCAGGATCTCTGCCACAGCTACTTCTTCTGCAGGTGATGGCACAGCTTCTTCTGCTGCCGATGACACTTTTTCTTTTTCATCTTCATCATCATCTTCTTCTTCTGCTGCTGCTGATGCTGCTGTTGTTGATAACACAGCTTTTCCTTCCTTTGCAATGGCACAGTGATGTTTGCACTTCTGTTCCTTCATTTTGTGGCTGTTTTGAGTCCATTTCTGGATACAGTATTGTATCTTCTATTTCTTCCCTCATGGACAACAGTATAGGTCTATGTACCTGTTCTTGTGGGCTCTTTAATTTTTTCTAATATTTCTTTGCACAGAATTTTTTACCATAATTATTTCTGTGCAGGCCATGCTTTGTGGAAATTTTCTCCCTGAGATTGTTGCTTCAATGAATGTAACATTAGAGAAAATGCCACATATCTACGATGAAAAAATCTTCTTGGGTTGACAGCCTAGTCAATGCATCATTCTCTGGCAACATTTCAGCAATTTTCTTACCTGCCATCTTCAGACGACATGTCAGGTTCATGTCTCATCTGGATCTTTATACTCACTGTTCCACTGGCTTCTCTGCATCCTCAGAGCCAACTGAGCCAATCGGGCATGAGCGGAGTCAGTGCACTGGCATGTGGTGGGTGGGAGCTGTGGGCGCCAGGTCTCAGCGTCTCGTCTAGGTGCAAACTGTTTATTCCATCTGCTGCCACTGTCCTGCCTCCACCAGTGCCCTCTTGCTGTATTCTTGCTAATGTTGTGTCCCACGTGGTGCTGTGTTGGAAGTCACTACCCCAGTTAGCCAGGTTATCAGTGACTCATATCTCCACTGCCTCTTTAATAACAGAGTCCCATATTCACTCTGCACAACATCTTGGTTAGTTCGAATTAAAACATATCTTCTACACTGAAGCTGCGCTCTGCTACTGCAGACTTTTCCTTTTGTCCAAGGTGAATGCTTCTCAAATATCTTGGTTAGTTCGAATTAAAACATGTCTTCTACACTGAAGCTGCACTCTGCTACTGCAGACTTTTCCTTTTGTCCAAGGTGAATGCTTCTCAAATATGTAGATATGTGTTGTGTGATGCGATCTACATCTACATCTACATGGTTACTCTGCAATTCACACTTAAGTGTCTGGCAAGGGTTCATTGAACCAACTTTTTGCCTTGGACGAAAGAAAAACTCTGGGGTAGTGGAGTACAGCCTCAGTGAAGAAGTCAAGTTTCAATTTGAACAAACCGAGATGCTGTGCAGATTGAAGGGTTTCTGGGACACTATTATTAGAGAGGCAGTGGAGATATGAGTCAATGGTAACCTGATCAACCAGAACAGCAGCTTTCCACTCAGAACCACTTGGGACACAAAATTAGGAAGAATATGATGAGAGTGCACCAATAGAGGCAGGACTGTAGTGGTGGATGGGATAAATGAGCTATACCTAAACAAGATGCTGGGACACGGCATCTGCAGTCCCCCCCCCCCCCCCCCCCCCCCGTTAAGTTTCAGTCATAATACATGCAAATTATTTTCGACAACTTTTACACATTGTCTTGCTAAGTTTGTCGAAGACTGAGATGCTTCTTCACTTTGTGGCAACAACATTTCTAACCTACAGTTTCCAGTAATCACAGTATCAAGTTTTTCTTCTATTTGTTTGTTATAACTGGTGAGTTATTCCACTATTTTAATAAGATCACTCACTAATGCAACCAAATTGGCATCACCTTGCTGCCTAGCTTATAAAATTTTATCATATTTGACTGAATTTGCATCTTCTGATAATTTGTCTCCTAACATCACTTCACAGTTTTCCCAAACATATTGTAACTGTCCTTTTAGTCTTTTACAATAAGTTTGTTTGAGATACAGTTGCAACTGCTGCAACTGTGTGTATACGTTTGATGCAGGCATTCTCCCAGTTCCCGTGGTTTGTGAGTGAAGTCAATAGATGGTTGCAACCAGTTTTGACTGATCGGAAGCAATTCTTCTGACTGCCTCCAAAACCTGTAATAAGCCTGCACCAAAGTGATCAGCACACACATGTGCAGAGCTTTTTGTATTCAGTCTCACAGCATTCTCATTGAAGATAAGAAATTCCAGGTTCCTGCTAACCTTTTAAAGGAACTGTATATGTCAAACTTGTGATAATTCATCCTAGTGTAATTTTATTCCTTTAAGGGTTTTTTCTGTAGAAATGTGTTGCATATATAAAGCCTATGGTACCAAAAGTAAAAGGATCTGACTGCCCTTTAACATCACTTTCAAAAAGGAATATTTTTTTCTCTTTCAGACAAAGATTGAATGACAACAGCTGATAACTGGGGATCAATTACTACACACATTGCTACAAATAACATGGGCACATTAAGTTGGCTCACTTTAGAGGTCAGGTGGTGTTGGTAGAAATAAACATGCTATGCTGTTACACATACATTCGTGAAATTAGCAGCATAACAGATTATTAACTCGTGGGCACGTTGCGGTCACTCCCTGCCACTAAATCATGTTAATATTTCTTTAAATAAGATAATTTCTGGCATTTGTAACATTTGGGCATTTACTACCTTGTTGTTTATTAACATTGGTACTATGATCTGCAGTGTGTTGTCAATCAGCAACAAAAATTTTTTTAGCAAAATCAATGAGACAAACTGATCATTTTTTTAATCATATGCACATAATCAAAATATGTACACAAAAATAAGATGTTGATGAGGAAAGTGTTGTCAGAAATAATTATGAACATCTTCAGTTAACATTTTGTATCACTGGTTCTCCAAGGAGTGCCAACCACGAGTGGAAAGCAAAAACATTTGATTCAGTTTCATTCATGATAATTGATGATTGACAAACTCCTGCAACTGTCATTCATTCTTTAAATGTGATAATGAAACACTGCACCGCTTACATATTTTTTCATGCTTTGCACAATGCGTTTGGAGAATTTCTCATCATCAGGATCAAATGTTTACATCAATGTTTGCGTCTTCTGCTGCCTGTGTTGCACTGTAGCCATCTTTCTGTGGTTATAAGATACCTTGTCACATGGAGAAGCCACAGTCTGAGGTGCCTTGCCACAGTTCGCGGGTATCCCCCCCACCAGAAGTTCGAGTCCTCCCTTGGACATGGGTGTGTGTGTTGTCGTTAACATATGATAGCTTAAGTTAGATTAAGAAGTGAGTAAGCCTTGGGACTGATGATCTCTGCAGTTTGGTCCCATAGGAACGTAGCACAAATCAAAATCATCAAGATATCTTGCCTTCTCCATTATCTAGAAAATAGAAAAACCACATATCATCAATAATACTGTTTGTGAAATTTCACAGTGTGTGTGTGTTTTTTTCTGCATAATGTAGTAGGCACAGTATGGTACCTTCACCTCAAAAATACAACACAATACAGTGGAAGAGAGGCACAACACACATACCCACAGCACACAAAATATTCAAATCAATATTTTCACTTGACAATGAGAATAAATTCTCAAAGCACATAGTGATAAGCATGGGGGGAGAAGATACCTACCGGGTGCATTGTTTCATTATTTAAACCAGAAAAATTTGTCCAATGGGAAGAGACTAGAGAGTAGAGGTATCAACTATCACTACGGGTGGTCAGACAACGAAACACACGAAATATGTGTCAAGTAAACCTACGGGGTTCTGATGGTTGAAACTATGATGAAGTTGCATGTATGCAGTAGAGACAGTCTGAATATGGTTGCACTCAGCTATGACAGGTTTACTTGAATGAACCTAATGTGATCTTCAGTGTTTTTGAGAACAACACATTCAATGTGATACGTTTTTCTGCACCCAAGGCCACAAAACACTAAGTTCCTTAGTTTTAATATTTTTCTCACACTTTGAACAAAACAAGGTCTCACTTTGTACCATTTTGTCACATAATTGCTTATGAGTTATAAACTACAGAACTAGAACTATGGTGTGTACTACAATAAAACCCTTGTGCACAGGGAACATTTTCACTTGCTTCACTTACATAACAGTTTTTCTTTATCCTATCACAAAAGTATTTCATCCATTATATGTTCTGTAGGCCTAACACCAAAATTATTTCTTTCCTTTCTCAACTTTCTTGAGTTGGACAAATTTCTTGATACAGCTATACTCATATCTGTCTATATTGTTGATGTGAGGCTTGTCTGAACGTATCAGTAGTGTTTCATGTAGAGTTAAACCCTCATATGCCTGCTGCAGTGAGATCACTATAAGTAGGACAAATTCCTTTAGTACCATTTCATATATGCTTCTATTACATGGCATTAATAATCAGCTTTTGAAGAACAAAAGCAGTGTAACCTCATTCCCATTTCATAAGGATTAGCTTAAATGTGATCTCTGGATAATAAAACATGTCTGATTCCTTCAAAAGGAAAAAATTCTTTAAACTCACTGGTGATTAAATGCCCTCAATTGTTAGAAAGCATTCTTTAATTATTTATGGTGTTACTAAAAATCCTGCTTGGTGCACTAGTTACTGCACTTCCAATAGTGTGTAATTTTACCAGTATTGATGATGAACATATGTGCACTACCAATAAATATGATGCTCTTTTGTTTCCTTTTATATGTACATCAACATACATTGTCAGCAAACCGTTGTGAAGTGCATTGAAGATGCTGCTTAGCATGTATCACATATTATGGAGCCTTCCTGCTAAGTTGTGTATGGTGTGTGATAAGAATAACTGCTTAAATGTCTCTGTGCATGCTGAAATGAATATAATATCATCTTCACAGTCTCTACAGGTGTGAAATTTTGGTTGTGGAAAAATAACTCTGTAGTCTTCAGATAATACTGGTTCCTGAAATTTTGCAAGTATGCTTTTATGAGATGACCTGCATCTATATTCAAGCATCTGCAAATTCAAGTTTTTTAACACTTCTGTGAAGTGGCATCTCCAACTGAGGTGCTTTACAGAGAAAGAGCAGTTACTGAATCGCTTTAGGTGGAAAATCAGACAATCACAAATATTCACAGATGTTTACAGAATGTCTACAGACACTGGGAATTGGATAAAAGCATGATAAGCCACAAGGCAAAGTATCTGTTGTCAAGAGAACAATGAGAAGAAAATCTGTCAGACGCCCCATGGCTGTGACACCTGCAATGTTGCAGTGTGCAGACACACCAAATCAAGATGAACAAGGAATAAGAATCAAGTAACTCAGTGCTCAACTTGATATCTCTGTTGGCAGTGCTGACACACTTGCTGACCAGATAGCACATTCAAAGGCCTGTGCCCAGTGGGTTCCTCAAAGCCTAATGGAACACCATAAGGAGGAAAGAAAGAATATTTGTGTTTGTTATGAGGTTGATTGTGACAATTGCTTATCAAACATTGTTACAGGCAATGAAACATAGCTCTGCCACTTTGAACCAGAAACAAAATAGCAATCCAAGGAGTTGTACCACACAGTGTCTTCTGTGATGACAGCAAGTAAGCTGGTAAAGCCACGGCTACAGTCTTCTGGTCTTTGAAGCGGTTATTACATATGATACCCTCCTTTAAAATCAAACAATCAACACTGAAGTCTATTGTGAGGCTTTATGAAATTGAAGAAATGATTATAGCATATGTGTATTTAAAAATGTCAATACACATGACCTTCTCTACAACACAAACCCTTGCAAGACTGCGTACCAGAGAGGAGATCATGAGACTCCAGTGGACTGTTCTTCATTATCCATCTTTCAGCCCAGATCTCACATCTTCTGACTCCATCTTTTTGGTCCACTGAAGGATTGACTCTGTGCTGTGGGAAGTACTACAGCAATGATGGAGAAGTTATTCATGTAGGAAGAACTTGGCTGAGATGCAGATCAGTAGTATGGTTTCATGACAATGTACAGGCTCACACATGAAGATGGTATATGGCCCTAGAGTTGAATGGAGATTATGTAAAAAAATCAGGCTTTCATCATGAGAGAATTGGGAAATAGTATGGTGTATTTAAATCATGAATAAAACCATCCTGCTTTGAGAAAAAAATGTTGCATTACTTACTGAACGACTTTCATACATTCAATATCCTGTGTTAGTTTATTTTGTATGGCCTCCATATACTTGAGCAGTATTCTGAGGTGAGACTTGGAAGCACTCACCTGTGAGCACTCTTCTTGTTAGACCAATCACAGTTTCCCAACACTGAACTGAAGTCTGCCACCAACATTATCTACAACTGAGCCTATGTTATCATTCCCTCTACAAACTGTGATTCATTGATGTTTAAGAGAAAAGATACTCTTTGTCTGTGTTTTGTGAGAAAATAGTTTTACATTTCTGTATATTTAAAGCATATTACCAATCTATGCATCACTTTCAAATCTTATCAGGATCTGAAAATTTTGTGCGGAGTTTTTGAGATAGTAATTCATTATGGATAACTGCATCATCTGCAAGTGTCTGAGGTTACTATTAATATTATCTGCCAAAGAATTAGTATGACAACAGGAAGTCCATATTGGAATATCAACAATTGTGAATAGTATAGATTGCTTCTCACCGTAAAGATGACACACTGAGTTGCAGACAGCCACACTAAGCTATCAGCTAAAGCCTTGTTCAGAAAAGAAATGAAAATAAACAAATATTTACTGAAAGAGGCATGTCTCATGCTCACATGATCATGCTATCTTGCCAGTCTAGCTGGACTTCTAGTGGTCATGTATGCATGGGGCCTTCCTGCTCCTGTAAATGTGTGTGCGGTTTCCTTTCCTTTCTGTATTAGTGTGTACCAATTTTTTTTGCTATGCGTGTCTGCAGCTCGGTATGTCATCTTTATGGTGAGTATCAGTGTATCATTTTCACAATTGTAGATTATTAATATACAGCATCAAGGGCAAGGGTCACAAAACCAACTTGAAGTAATTTCTACTTCTGTCATTAACTCTCCTTTAGAAATAACATGTTGTGTCCTCCCTACCATGAAACCATCAGCCCAGTCATAATTTTTAAGACCCCATATGATTATATTTTTACTAAAAATATTCATGTCGTACTGACTCAACTCAAGTAATATTACATCCACCTGGTTACCGTGGTTCATGACTTTCAGGTTATCAAGTGAGAAAAGCACAAGTTGGGTTCACATAATTGATGTTTTAAGAATCCATGCTGGTTCACATGGAGAAGCTCATTCTGATTGTAATACATGATTATGTTTGAGCTGAGGCTCAGAATAAGTACTAGGATTTTACACATGATGAATGTCAGTGAGACAGGACAGTAGTTTTGTGGATCCCTCCTGCTGCCTTTTTTTCTAGGCAGTAGTGACTCGTACTTTATTCAAATCTTTGTGCACAGTGTTTTTTGTGAGTCATCTGTGGTATATTATGGTTAAAATGGGAACTAACCCTGCTACAAATTCTGTATAGAATCAGGGACAGGAATTCCTTTCGGCCCTGGTGTCTTCTTGTTCAGTTCTAATGATTTAACTATTTCTCAACATCACAGACGCTGAAATTTATATCATTCATTATATCTTCCCATGTGTAAATGTTTTGCTGTGCTCCTTGAGATGTGATGAACAACCTTTTTACCTAACTTACTGAATGTATAAATCTTCCCCTTTGGTTTAGCTGACCGTTGTGCTTCAGTTATCATTGTTGCTGCAACTTCTTGATGTAGACTGATATCATTTTCAATAAGGATATCCTGAAATACGTCAGGTTTACCTATTGCTTCCAAACTGTTTGTTCCAGATAAAGTATTTAGGTTTACTTCACAAACTGTTTCAAAAAACACCTACTTCTTGATCCACAGGACTCTCACCTGATATTTATTTCTTCCAATGAAAGTCAGTTTCCTTACTGCTGTATTATTTTCATTTTTGTTTTTATTTTGGTGCTCATCTCTTTTAGGTACAATAGACATCAAGAGAATCTTGTCTCATCTTAAGGTACCCCTTAGGTGTGTTTCATGAATTAAGTAACATAAATATCGTAACTATTATACCATCAAGGGTATAATGTGTCTGCCATACTTGTTGATAATTTGTATCAAACAGCCTCTACTTTCTGTGTTGGTTTTGATACAGGGAGTAAAAGGTGTCTGACTTGAATTATCACCCTATATGGCATATTACAGGGATCTTCCCTGATGAAATGACAGTTTCAACATTCAGTTCATGAGGCACGACTCACAAATAGGTACCTGAAAATGAGACAATATTGTCTTGAAATTGTTTATAATTAAATGAAATACACATCAAAATACAATAAAATGTGCAGCTGTAAGGGAATTGAATTTTGTTGTAATCAAACTGTTAACCATCCCCATTGATTGCTGAATGATTAAAGTCACCATTAACAAGTATAGTATGATTCAAGAACATATGTATTAATGAGTTATGGGTTACTCTAAATTTTTCAGTTGCATATGATGCAGAGACTAGTTGTTATTAAAAAAACAGTTATTAATTTATGCCCACCCATAATACTTAGTTTGGCCCAAACAATATTGAATGCGGCTTCAATTTTTATATCAATAGTTTTGAGTTTCTTGTCTACTGCAACAAACACATGATCTCCACTTCCCATTGGCCTATACTTTTGATACCAACATAGGTTTACTCTAAAATTCTCATTGTTGCCAATTTTGGGTTTTAGGCACCTTTCTTTTGCTAATATTATATGAGGTCCACTGCTTTTTAGGACTGCTTCTAACTCTCAGAATTTATTGTCAGTGCTTTGACAATTGATCATTAGGATTTTAACCATGTTGTCTATGGGGCAGTGCACATTTCTTTGGTTCTTACACCAATACCTTGGTGTCTCCTTCAGTTCTTATTATCTGGAATGGGTGGGGGGGCCACTTAAGTTAAGAAATCTTTGTGTGTCTACACACAGTCAGATACCTGGGTAGGAACCTCTGATGCCCTGTGCACACCTGACTGATTTAGGAGGAACCTGCATTTTTCAACTTAATGATGTAATTGCCAGATGTCACAGCATAGCTTGCCACAGAGGCTTTTAAGTATCTGTTTCTGGCTTGAAACCAGAAAATGTGGTATAAAATTTACAAATTCCCTGAAGTTCATTTTGTGTCTCAGCCTTTTGTCAAGATTATGCTCACTAACAATCAGATATAGGAAAAACACTGCAGATTGTGAGTCTCTTTGAAACTCTGTGTGAGGCTAGTCAAGCACTCTCTGTCAGTATCTCGAATGATTCAAGATAAGAAGTCATTTTCATTCCAGTGTGGGCCAATATCTGCAGTTGGTTGCACTTTGATCCCTCAATGGTTTTCAGAACAGCCTCTCCACCATGTTAGATGATGCATCCAGACATATACAAAGACTATATAAAGTGATCTTTCTCATACTTTGCTGCCAGTTCCCTAAGAGGTACCATTATTCTTCATATGTTTGATGAACTGCTGATGTTCAACAAACCATGACTTATTTGAAATTGGTACTCCCTGATACTGGGATACAGCAGGCTGCCCAGAAGGAAAATCTGGCTCACTGGCTCCATGAGTTTCAGTGGAAGACAGCAACTCAAACATCTTACTTAGAGTGATGACTGTAATATCCTGCATCCTCCCTGGCCTCTGTCTTCTCTGTACAGGGCCACTAGACCTACCACTGACATGCCATTCATGGTCAAATGGATTAGCAGTGATTGATCCTGTACTTTCTGCAGAGGAAACATTTTCAGTTGGAGAAGACAGAACTTGAGGTAACTTCTATATCCCTTTGCAGTTTTCTCAATACGTTCACCTGCAGAAGCTTCCATTCACTTAACAGAAATAAGAGTGTTTTCAAGTGCTTAAGCACAGAAAATAACTTATCTTGCATTCACAGTGCGGATGCATCCTCACTGGTGTAATGTTTATCTGAACAATAAGCAAATCACTTTAAATTAACCTTACTGATTTTGTTTTAATTTTAGAATCTGTTTCACTGCAAGGATTTCATGCTCCTGTTAGATCTAAAGTTACCACACCTAATAAATGGGATGTGTGATTATGAGAGGAAAATGTGGTATAAAATTTACAAATTCCCTGAAGTTCATTTTGTGTCTCAGTCTTTTGTCAAGATTATGCTCACTAACAAATGCGTATAACTATGTCTAAAACAGTGCACATGCACTGAAAATTTCAAAAATAATTAAGTTTACATCACAGTTGCAGAAATTTTAAATACCGACTTAGAAGAAACGGGGCAATTAGTGGAAAATGGTGAAAATATTGCACTAACACCATAAGTGCATTTACTGCAATAAAGGGAAAATTATTTTTTGAAAACACATTGCTGCCAAGTTTTACAAAATACAGAACTTTAGCTGACAATTTACTACAAAATACTAAACATGCAATACTTGTAAGCATCCAAAAATTATAAAAAATATACTTTTTATCACATAAACACACAATGGAATTTGTGGGGAAACAATTATTTTTAACAAAGACACTGTTGCAAAAAGTTCTAAGAAGTACCAGTGTAGTTCAAAACTGATGATACAGGAACTTTACTTGACAATCACAAATGTTCAATAATACACCAATTATCATGATGTACACAAGCCTCAAAACAATGAGTAAATGATTACAGGAAAAAAACCACAGTTAATTAAAAATTTATGTGTAGAATTTTAAGACACTCAAAATAATGAAAATCATGGAGCACCACCAGAGCAGACACATCGGTCCAAAAGTATACACTAGTATAATGTCTCATAACCCCTGTGAAACAAGGTATGCTACATTGTGTGTCTCATATGAATGGAAGAATATGGGCTGGGGGGAAGGCAAAAGGGGAACTTTCTGGTAGAATGTAGCAGAATTTAATCAATCACAACACTTGCTTTAAAAAATCATAAAAGAAAATTGTGAATATGAAAGAGACATGGGCAGTATCAGAATACATCAAAGTAAAACAAAGATTTTGAAATCATATTGCAATCTGCTAAACATTTCCAGGGCAGACATGAACTCTGACTATAATTTGTTTGTTATGAAGTTCACATTAAAACTGAATAAATTGCAAAAAAGTAAGAAAATAAGAAGATAAGAAGATGCAACACAGATAGATTGAAAGAACTAAAGGTGTTGAGACTTCCAAAGTTATAATTGGGTAGGAAACATGGAAAGGAATTAAATAGAAGATGAATTGGTAGCTTTGAAAAATGAACAGTGAAAGCAGCAGGTCGAATAGGACCAGTAGAAATCTATGAATATCACATAAAATATTGAATTTAACCAAGGAAAAAAGAAATTATAAAATTTCAGCAAATGAACCTGCACAAAGGAAAACAGATGTCTAAAAAGAATATTGACAGAAAGTGTAAAATGGTAAAACAGAAGTGTCATGAGCAGAAGTACGAAATTGTAGGAGCATGAATGACTACAAGAAAGACAGATGCTGCCTATAGGAAAATAAAAGAGGCTTTTGAAATAAGGATCTGTATAAATATTAAGAGCTCAGATGGAAAGTCTGCATTAAGGAAGAAGTTTGAAAGGCTGAAATAATACATAGAAAGTCTGTAAAATGGAAACAGACTTGAAGACAATATAAGATGGGAAAACATGGGAGTAAATGAAGATGAGATGGGTATACAACAGTGAGAAGAATATGATAGAGTACTAAATAAAGGTCTTCAATGAAACAAGGACTTTGTAGTAGACACCATTCCCCCAGATTTATTGAGATTGTTGCTTAAGTCAGTCATACAAAACTATTCCACCAGGTATGTAAATATATGGGAGAGGCAAAATACCATTAGACTCTAAAAATAATCTAATGATTACAATTCCAAAGAAGGTAGATGCTGGCAAATTTAAATATTTAAAAAAATCACCAGTTACAAATGAATGGTAAGACTGGTAGAAAGCTGTATTGGAGAAGATTAGTTTGGTTTCTGGAATAATGTAGGAACATGTGAGATAATACTGACTGTATGGATTACTGTAGAAAATAGATTGAAGAAAGCCAATCTACGTTTATTGAATTTGTAGATTTCGAGAAAGCTTTTGACAACAATGACTGGAGTACACTCTTTCAAATTATGAAGTTCTCAGGTATAAAACCCATGGAGCAAAATGTTATTTCAATCATGTATAGAAACCAGGCTCTATTTATGAGTTGAAGGACAAAAAGAGATGCAGCAGTTGAAAAGGAAGTTAGACGGGGTTGTAGCCTAGCCTGAATGTTACTCAATCTGTTCATTGAAAAAGTTTGAAGGAAGCAAACAAGAAACTTGGAAAGGGAATTAAATTACAGGGAGAAGAAATTAAAAATCTGAGGTTTGCCATTGACATTTAATTCTGTTAGAGTTGGCACACTTCAGGGGCAGTTGAACAAGGTTGATAGTGTGTTGAAGGAGGTTATAAAATTAATATCAACAAAAGTTAAACAAGGATAATGGAATGCAGTCAATTAAAATCTTGCAATGCTAAGCAAATTAGACTAGGAAATGAGATATTAAATGTGGTTGATAGGTATTGCTGTTTGTACATCAAAATATATTACAATAGCTGGAGTAGAGAAGATATAAAATATAGGCTGGCAGTAGCAAGAAAAACAATTCTAGAAGACAGACATTTATTAATATCAAGTGTAAATTTAAATATGGGGAAGTTTCTCCTTAAGCATTATATACAGTGATACCTTGTACAAAAGGGAAATGTGGATAATAAAGATATAAGGCAAGAATGACATGTCAGCTTTGAAAGGTACTGGAGAATGCTGAAGATTGGATTGGTAGATCTGACAGCAGATGAGGTGATACTGAATCAAACTGGAGACAAAGAAATTCATGGAACAACTTGACTAAAGGAAGTCTCTCTCTCTCTCTCTCTCTCTCTCTCTCTCTCTCTCTCTCTCTCTCTCTCTCACACACACACACACACACACACACACACACACACACACACACAAACACACACACACACACACGCACACACACACACACACAAAGTCTGAGATGCGCTCTGCAGATGACACAGCACTGTCGTGTGCATGGCCTTTTGGAAGTATGCACCTGTATCACTGCATTACTCCTCACTTAGGGAGATCAGGGATTCTTGAGATGTCCATGCTGTCCTCCTCATGCTGTCCTCCTCATATGCTGGGCTCTGGCTAAGGTGGCTTGCTGCAACAGGAGCATATGGTCTGAAGCACTTCAGACAAGCACACATTCTGCACCCACATAATAGACGGAGAACCTCCGAACGAATGGCTAAGGGGGATCACTATCTCATGATCTATGTCTAAAAGCTGAACACCATCCACTACAGAAAATTGATAACAAAAGTTGTAATAATTATGAAGGGGGCCAGACACCCAAGAAGGTGGTGAATCTGGCCAACCATGTAAGAATGTTATGAAATTCTGCAAAATGGGGTACAAAGCTACAGCCTTTGTGATCTATGTACTAGTTACAGGAAAACCATCAACCATTTGCTGTGTAGTGACATCAATGTGGAAAAAAAGCAATTTCTCCTAATCAAATCCTGGGTTATAACCAGTCGGCAGGTGGGGCAAAGCATTGGTACTTGTTAGTTGATTCACAAGGCAGAAATGAATCTCATATTTGTTACATGAAAGGAAAAGAACACAACACTGAATTTGATGTGCTGATTTATCTGATAATGATGCAGGAGGACTGAGCATGGAAACCAATGGCTATTTATCAGTGACGAGGTGGAATTTGGTACCATAGAGAAAAACATGGAATTTCTTCACAGCATAGACAATCACCAAAGGTACCTTTTCTATCACAGAGTATCTAGTCTGAAGAGGAGTCAGCATTTTTGAGGCATAAGCAATAGGCCATTCAGAACCATTGGGATATCGATGAGCCAATACCATCCCCAACCTGTACTGTGAAGCATCTGTCACATAGACCAAATGGGGGGTTGGTACATCATTAAGCAGGGCGCAGACCACAAATGATCTGGAGAGTGGAAAATGCAGTTTCACAAGTTGGTGATCAACAAAACAGTCCATTTGTGCAGCAACACATGTAATGGCTGTGCAGTTGTTGCTACCCAAGGCAAACATTTATGGTAATAAGAGACTTTGCCCAGGAAAACCTGAATTTCTCTGAATTATGTAGGGTATGGAAGTGACAGAATAGCATAAATATGATGATGCAAGGCTTTGAGACCCTTACAAGAAACTTCAAGCCCAAGGTAAATGATAGAAGGTTGAAAAAATTGACAATTTTCTGAATTACTCTTCAATATAGCCACTTGGAGGTTGGAAAAGAGTGTACAGACATGTAGTAAATGTTCTTCATTGGGGGTATCAGAAACTACAATGTCATCTAAATAGTTTGGACAACCCAGCACAGATGTACAGCATCTGTGCTTAATAACTTACAAGTTATTTTTTTTTTTTTAAAGGGAGTTGTTATATGCATCTGAGAAGTCCATTTTTCAGAAATATTGACCACCTGATAACTTTTCAAAGAGTTTATCTGGGTGTGGTACCGGGTATGTATCCACAACAGATTGTGCATTGTCAGCATCTTTAAAATTGCCACTAAGGTGTAACCAGCCAAACTGTTTCTTTTCTATAACTAGGGGAATAGATCATTCACTTGATGCACTAGGATAAACAATGCTGGATTCCATGAGGCTACCTAATTCATCTTTGACTAGTTTACTGAGTGCCACTGGAACCGGACAGACTGGAAAAAACAAGACTGAGCAGAAGGTTTCATGGTTGTGTGCACCCAAAAACTCTTGGTACACCCCACTACTGGAGAGAAAAAAGAGGAAAACTCAGAACATAATGCATCTAACTGTGTATATGGCACTTCTCCAGACACTAAATTCACTTCATCTGAAATGGTAAAACCAAACAACTTAGAAGCATTTAACCCAAAAAGATTCTTTGTACATGAATTATCAACATAAAGAAATGTAAGTGACTGGACACTACTGAGTTGTAGGTCACTGGGGCAGAAACTTACCAAGATTAGGAATACTCTGTTTATTGTAATTTATTAATTTTTGTGACACAGGGAGATGAGGATTGGAGCCCAAGTTCATATAAGTTTATAAGTATAACAAGGTTACAGCAGCTCTTATATCCACTTGCATGTGTAGAACTTTATAAAACACCATAACATCAGAGAAAAGCTTGTTTGGTCAAACAGAAATAGCCGATACAATGTTTATGTCTATATTCACACCAGGATTGTTGTGCTGAATTTTTGCACTACAAACACAATCAATGTGACCATTTTTTGCTGTAATTATGACAGGTAGCCCAGTGGTTTGGGCAGTCTGGGCACTTTTGGAAAATAATAAGGGCAGGACAGGGGCATGGAACATATACATTGTTGTTTACTGGCCCATTTACTTCATTGGCATTGCTGCTTCTGGGAGCGAGGCCAGCCACCATCATGCTGTGATCATGTGTTGCCTGCCAGAAGCATGTTTTCCCCCTGTAAACTATCTGAAACCTGGTGTGGAGGAGAGGGTTGGATTGCTGATACCTCACACCATGACTCAATTTGGTTACCCACTGCTCGAGACACTTCGAGCGATTGTGCGATAGCTAAAACCTTGGAGCATTATGGATTTTCACTCTGGAGAGCACACTCTTGCACCTCATGATCCAGTACTAAAGGAATGGTAGTATATCTCATCATCTGATGAGCATACAGTTCTTTATGCACATCAGACTCAAAATTACAATGACAACTTAACCCTGGAGTTCAGCTGCCCATGCTTGATAGGAGTGATGTGGTTGCTTAATACAGTGGTAAAACTCAACCTGGAATGCAATAACAAGGGTGTGCTTACTCTAGGATTTTGAAAGAAGTTCACACAATTGGTCAACATTAAAGAAGATGGATCCTGCAAAGGGATCAGTTGGTAGGACTTGATACACTCTAGGTAATATCAATGAAAGGAACAAGGCATGGCATAAAATAGCTTTGGTAATCCCAAAAATTTTTCCCGAGGGCATGCAGCTTTACTGTATGATTACATGATGATGGCGTCCTCTTGGGTAAAATATTCCGGAGGTAAAATAGTCCCCCATTCGGATCTCCGGGCGGGGACTACTCAAGAGGATGTCGTTATCAGGAGAAAGAAAACTGGCGTTCTACGGATCGGAGCGTGGAATGTCAGATCCCTTAATCGGGCAGGTAGGTTAGAAAATTTAAAAAGGGAAATGGATAGGTTGAAGTTAGATATAGTGGGAATTAGTGAAGTTCGGTGGCAGGAGGAACAAGACTTCTGGTCAGGTGACTACAGGGTTATAAACACAAAATCAAATAGGGGTAATGGAGGAGTGGGTTTAATAATGAATAGGAAAATAGGAATGCGGGTAAGCTACTACAAACAGCACAGTGAACGCATTATTGTGGCCAAGATAGATACGAAGCCCACACCTACTACAGTAGTACAAGTTTATATGCCAACTAGCTCTGCAGATGACGAAGAAATTGAAGAAATATATGATGAAATAAAAGAAATTATTCAGATTGTGAAGGGAGACGAAAATTTAATAGTCATGGGTGACTGGAATTCGAGTGTAGGAAAAGGGAGAGAAGGAAACATAGTAGGTGAATATGGATTGGGGGACAGAAATGAAAGAGGAAGCCGCCTGGTAGAATTTTGCACAGAGCACAACATAATCATAACTAACACTTGGTTTAAGAATCATGAAAGAAGGTTGTATACATGGAAGAACCCTGGAGATACTAAAAGGTATCAGATAGATTATATAATGGTAAGACAGAGATTTAGGAACCAGGTTTTAAATTGTAAGACATTTCCAGGGGCAGATGTGGACTCTGACCACAATCTATTGGTTATGACCTGTAGATTAAAACTGAAGAAACTGCAAAAAGGTGGGAATTTAAGGAGATGGGACCTGGATAAACTGAAAGAACCAGAGGTTGTACAGAGATTCAGGGAGAGCATAAGGGAGCAATTGACAGGAATGGGGGAAATAAATACAGTAGAAGAAGAATGGGTAGCTTTGAGGGATGAAGTAGTGAAGGCAGCAGAGGATCAAGTAGGTAAAAAGACGAGGGCTAGTAGAAATCCTTGGGTAACAGAAGAAATATTGAATTTAATTGATGAAAGGAGAAAATATAAAAATGCAGTAAGTGAAACAGGCAAAAAGGAATACAAACGTCTCAAAAATGAGATCGACAGGAAGTGCAAAATGGCTAAACAGGGATGGCTAGAGGACAAATGTAAGGATGTAGAGGCCTATCTCACTAGGGGTAAGATAGATACCGCCTACAGGAAAATTAAAGAGACCTTTGGAGATAAGAGAACGACTTGTATGAATATCAAGAGCTCAGATGGAAACCCAGTTCTAAGCAAAGAAGGGAAAGCAGAAAGGTGGAAGGAGTATATAGAGGGTCTATACAAGGGCGATGTACTTGAGGACAATATTATGGAAATAGAAGAGGATGTAGATGAAGATGAAATGGGAGATACGATACTGCGTGAAGAGTTTGACAGAGCACTGAAAGACCTGAGTCGAAACAAGGCCCCCGGAGTAGACAATATTCCATTGGAACTACTGACGGCCGTGGGAGAGCCAGTCCTGACAAAACTCTACCATCTGGTGAGCAAGATGTATGAAACAGGCGAAATACCCTCAGACTTCAAGAAGAATATAATAATTCCAATCCCGAAGAAAGCAGGTGTTGACAGATGTGAAAATTACCGAACTATCAGCTTAATAAGTCACAGCTGCAAAATACTAACACGAATTCTTTACAGACGAATGGAAAAACTAGTAGAAGCCAACCTCGGGGAAGATCAGTTTGGATTCCGTAGAAACACTGGAACACGTGAGGCAATACTGACCTTACGACTTATCTTAGAAGAAAGATTAAGGAAAGGCAAACCTACGTTTCTAGCATTTGTAGACTTAGAGAAAGCTTTTGACAATGTTGACTGGAATACTCTCTTTCAAATTCTGAAGGTGGCAGGGGTAAAATACAGGGAGCGAAAGGCTATTTACAATTTGTACAGAAACCAGATGGCAGTTATAAGAGTCGTGGGACATGAAAGGGAAGCAGTGGTTGGGAAGGGAGTAAGACAGGGTTGTAGCCTCTCCCCGATGTTGTTCAATCTGTATATTGAGCAAGCAGTAAAGGAAACAAAAGAAAAATTCGGGGTAGGTATTAAAATTCATGGAGAAGAAATAAAAACTTTGAGGTTCGCCGATGACATTGTAATTCTGTCAGAGACAGCAAAGGACTTGGAAGAGCAGTTGAATGGAATGGACAGTGTCTTGAAAGGAGGATATAAGATGAACATCAACAAAAGCAAAACAAGGATAATGGAATGTAGTCTAATTAAGTCGGGTGATGCTGAGGGAATTAGATTAGGAAATGAGGCACTTAAAGTAGTAAAGGAGTTTTGCTATTTGGGGAGCAAAATAACTGATGATGGTCGAAGTAGAGAGGATATAAAATGTAGGCTGGCAATGGCAAGGAAAGCGTTTCTGAAGAAGAGAAATTTGTTAACATCCAGTATTGATTTAAGTGTCAGGAAGTCATTTCTGAAAGTATTCGTATGGAGTGTAGCCATGTATGGAAGTGAAACATGGACAATAAATAATTTGGACAAGAAGAGAATAGAAGCTTTCGAAATGTGGTGCTACAGAAGAATGCTGAAGATTAGATGGGTAGATCACATAACTAATGAGGAAGTATTGAATAGGATTGGGGAGAAGAGAAGTTTGTGGCACAACTTGACCAGAAGAAGGGATCGGTTGGTAGGACATGTTCTGAGGCATCAAGGGATCACCAATTTAGTATTGGAGGGCAGCGTGGAGGGTAAAAATCGTAGAGGGAGACCAAGAGATGAATACACTAAGCAGATTCAGAAGGATGTAGGTTGCAGTAGGTACTGGGAGATGAAAAAGCTTGCACAGGATAGAGTAGCATGGAGAGCTGCATCAAACCAGTCTCAGGACTGAAGACCACAACAACAACAACAACAATCCCAAAAACTTGAAAGTGTTATCACAGGCATTTCTTGTATGTGTCCCATTCCTCAACAAACTCATCATATGTAGAAAAGGGAGGCAGATAAACTGTAGGGTCTTGGAGGGCAAAACAGTGAGTTACACCAACTGCAGAGCATGCTGACTAGACAAAACAGAAGTCAGTGATTGAATCGCCTGAGTTTGACTGTCCAGTGGATGTGATTGGTGGTGCAATGCCATGACAATTGATTCTCACTGTTCAAGTAACTGATGTAATATGTCCTCCATAACATCATCAGCCTTTGTGAGAAAAAACTGACGACCAAACAGAACTGAAATTAGCATCAAGAACAAGAACACATTCATTACCAATCATGTTGTAATTAGGTGTAAGTACAACAAGACCAGCAGACTGAACACAACGTTATTCCATGGAAGCATTGGCAAATTGAACACAGTATTTAAGTAGCATTCAGCAAGAACCAATTACATACACAAAGAGCTGTAGCAATACACATGAGAACTGAGGTCAAGTGTACCTCAGCTAGCCTTAAGTAGACTGGGGTCCATGGTGGGCTCTGATGGTGATCTCACACATGCGTGCGCCCCCACACACACACACACACACACACACACACACACACACACACACACACACACACACACACACACTTGTCTGAAGTGCCCCCACAGATGATGTAACCGTGCAGCATGTGTGGCCTTTTGAAAGTGCATGCATGTGTCACTAGAGAGGGTAGTTGAGGAGAGGGGGAGGTGGGTGGAAATGTAGAGATAGACGACTAAGACTTTACTATAGTTATCATGTTTAAATGGGTATAGGTAGCAGCAGTTATTCAGAGATGAAGAGGCCTGCATAGTATAGACAAGGATGAAGAGCTGCATCAAACTAGTTTTTGGGCTGAAGACCACAACAACATTGTCTCTTACAAACATAGTACACTAACCCCATTACATGCTTTTGAAGGGCACATAGAAGCTAAGTATGACTCTGTAAAGTTGATTTCTTGAATAACACATTATTTTTGATTAGCCAAATCACTTACTGTTCCTTCATGCTCTCTCTTTTCTCATATTTATCTAAAATTATTGTACTTACAGAATCTTCTTCCTGCATCTAAAGAAAGTAGTTGCCTCATTCCTTCTTATGTCTCTTTTCTCATATTTATCTAAAATTATTGTACTTACAGAATCTTCTTCCTGCATCTAAAGAAAGTAGTTGCCTCATTCCTTCTTATGTTTCACATTTAGGTCTACTCTCAGATGTTATATATGAAGTTTACCACACTCCTTCAAATTATAGTCTTTCCCATATAGTTCTAATGATAATCTGGGTAGTGAAATGGCCATTTTTCTCATTTCTTTTGGTAAACTTCACTTTGAAATCAATTCTTGAAAAGTAGGGTCTGTCTTATTCATCTGCTGTTTTCTTTTCACCAGGTCTGTTAAGGCCTAACGATCCATAAAGTCTATCAGTTCCCTCCCAAAAAATGAATATTTGAACTTCTGAAAAGTTCACATAATTGTCATAATATTTTCCTTTTGTTTCTGTGTATTTTACATCATTCTTTGTATGCTTCAACTCACAACCATATACATGTAGTGCATCATATTGCTCTTATATGCCATATCTTAAAAGACATCACATCTCAGTTGACACTTTGATTTGTTGCCAGCTACACCACAGTAATGACTAAAGTTTTGCTTTTGCTACATCAAGTGCTTCAAACTCAATGAGATTAAGATTAAGTACTCTGCAGTCAAAGTAAGGAGGGTGATACCAATGCTGATGCACTTGTCAGCTCCAGCCTTATACACCTACACTGCTAGTTGTGACATCACTTTACCACGTGACAAGGATCAAGGTAACACTGATGTCATGATCAATGGTGCAGCTGTAAAAGAATGGTACCACCAAACACTTGACAATCAATAGCTGGAACTTAACAGTGCCAACATAGTATTTGTCCACAAGCTCATGGAGTTTGAAACATCTGATGTAGTTGGAAGTCTGAGAATGGTTGTTTTAAAAATATGGAGCATGTTTTCCTCTAATTTGAACAACAAAGAAAGAACTTATTTAGTAGTGTAAGAAGTAACTACACCATTATTTGTCATCACTGTGTTTAGTGATCAGCATGTCTGCTTGCCAGATGGAGGGTGCAGATTACATCACCAATAGTGCCAAATATTTTTATGTGGTGGAAGGTTTGGAACACGACCACAGAACTTTTTAGTGCTGACACATGGTGAGCTAGTTAAAAACAAATAGTGATAACTGTTTCAAAATTTGATGTGAATTGCAAGAAGAGTAATATCCTAACCATGTATCACTTCAACAGTCCCATTCATTGCCACCTCAGGAAGAGGATGGGGTGACAGTCAACCTGAATCACTCAGTTTCCCAATCCTGATCACAATGTTAGTTTAATTTTAATAACAACAGTCCTTACTTTCGATTTGATTTTAAATCTTCAAATTCAGTACAGAAATTGTTCTTCCTATCTCTGACCCAATCATCAACCTTTCCCCCCTCACACTCTGTCCCCTTCTCCTTCCATCTCTCTCTCTCTCTCTCTCTCTCTCTCTCTCTCTCTCATGTTTGCTTGCTTAGTTGCTATCATGTTGCAGACCCTTGTTTAATTCCCAGCCAGGTTGAAGATTTTTTCCACTAGTGGACTGGGTGTTGTGTTGTGCTCACTGTCATTTCATCATCACCAGCATGCAAGTCATCCAATGTAGTGTCACTTGAAATAAGACTAGCAACCCAGCAGCCAATCTCCCCAAGATGGGGCCTCTCAGCCATCAACGCCACATGATCATTTCATTTTCATGTCTTTTTCTCTCTCATGGTTTCAGCATGGGTGGAACATTAAGCCACAAACAACCATACCTTCTTGCAGTTTATTCTTATGCTTATAGTAAGTTCTTCTTTCCTTTGGGTTTCAGTTTTGCTCAGTTACCGAGACAAGAAATTTAGAATGTTGGGTCAACCAAGAATACTGGCATATTTCAGTGTGTTGTTATAGAAATTATAGTTCAAATGCATTACTATTTTGTTGTTGTGAACTCTGTTACAGGTCCACTTGTTGATATATTGGGTGGTGCAACTTTGATATGTGTCAGATCGATGGGATCCAAATTAGTACCATCAGAGGAACTTGGTAAGTTTAAAAACTAAGTTGGGTGTTTTGTAGAAAAATATTAAATATATTACTGCAATAGCTTTCAGTTTTTGTATATTTTATGTAAAATGTAAATACTTTTCACAAAACAATAATATGTATGACTTGTGTTTAATGTTGCAGTTGCACATAGCCACAAATAAATGATCAGGAAATTGCATTATCTGCTCCTGTTCTTGTAACTTAAGTCCATACTATTACACTCCCTTACATTTACATGGGCGCGCGCGTGCGCGCGTGTACACACACACACACACACACACACACACACACACACACACACAAACACGACTGTAATGTCAAATTGTGACCTCTCACTCTCTGTGCACAACTTTCCCTACCTTAAGGTCTAGTTGCCAGTCATTGCATCAGGATGATATTTTGTCAAGATTTGATTATTATTATTACTCTATTGCTATATCTTCATCCTTTACCAGCCATGGCTGGACAGACTGCGCCACATATACAATGTTTATCAACTAACATTTATACAACACCATATACAAAATTTATATTACAAATAAAAGAAAATATTTATGCAGTGTACAAAAACATATAGAACATAGAGAAAATGAAATATAACTAAACAGGAAAGTAAAACTTCATAGCAGCAAATGAAAATACCATAAAGCAAAATGTTTACAAGACCATGTCGATCACAAACATAAAGTTTCATTTTGGCAAATATGTACTTTAAGTAAAACACAAAATTAAATGTGCAGTTAACTGGGAACATAAAAATAAGATTAAATTTAGGCAAAATTATATATAAAACATAACAATATTTATTATTTTGTCCATTCACTAGAACCACTGTTGAAAAACTCTTCCAAGGAATATAGTGGATGTTGTTTCAAGTCCTGAGCAATTTTTTTCCGAAATAATTCAGGTGTAGGGATTTCACTTCTGGAGGCAGTTGATTCTACATTTTTAGGGTGACTGTTGGAAAGCTGTCTTGTGTACTTGATAGGCGATACCTTGGCACTTCAATGTTCCTCTTACAGCGAGTGTCAAAATTATGTATTTCTTGTCTAATGCTAAAATTCCTTTGATTTTCTTTTATATAAATGAGGCAGAAAAACATATACTGGCTAAAAATAGTCATTATGCCTAGCCTGGTGAAAATGGGCCTACAGTGGTCCAGTCTTTTGCTAGAGGATATGATCCTGATGGCGTTTTTTGTAATAGCAGCACATCTTTGCTGCCTGAGGAGTGTCCCCACAACAACAGTCCATAGCTAATGTGGCTGTGGAAGAGTGCATGGCAGACTATTGTGAGAAACTGGTCAGTTATTACCCTCTTCAGCTTCCTCAGGAGGTATATCACATGAGAAAGTTTGGTGCATACATATGCAGTGTGATCATTCATGGAGAGTTTGCTGTCAATCTTGAAGCCCAGCAGTGTGACAGCCTCCATGTTTTCTTGGTCTTCAATGTTGGTTAGACTGCATCTCAAATGTTGGGTTTTTTCTTCATTGATCTTCATTTTGTTTATTTCTTCAAACATCAAATTTGATGCACCAAGAGCTTCTGCGGCTGTATGTCCTTTGGCAATAAGGGTTGTGTCATCTGCAAACTGCAACATTTGACTATTACAGCTCATATCATTGACAAATATGAGGAATAGGAGAGGTCCTAAGACTGATCCTTGGGGCACTCCATGTTCCAGTTTTTGTTCAAGAGAAGTTGCTCCGTGCACTGATACTACCTGCTTTCGGTTTTCCAAATAAGATTGCAGTGTTGATAGAACAACACATCCAACACCATACCATCTTAACTTGGCTATTAGTGTTGTGTGTGAGATGCAGTCAAAGACTTTTCTGAGGTCACAGAGTGTCAGTGCCACACTCTCTCTCTCTTCAAAACTCTGTCAAATCGTTTTAAGAAGTCCAGTGTGGCTGTCACTGTTGATCTCCCTTTGCGGAATCTGTGCTGTGTGTTTTGGAATAAGTTGTTTTCCTCAAAGTCATTCAATACCTGGCAGTGCATCACAGACTCAGTAACTTTGGCTAGTACTGGTACCACTGAGTTTAGTCTGAAGCTGGACACCTCGCATGGATCCCCCTTCTTATATATTGGTACTGTGCGTGCCAGTTTAAGGAAGTCTGGGAAGACTCCAGAAGATAGACATTTGTTTATTGCTATGGCTAGTGGCTGAGCTATTTCTGCAATAATTTTCTTTAGCAGTGTGAGGGCATGCCATAGATGTCTGCACTTTCTGAGTGTTTGTAGGAGTTCACAATTTTTTTCATGTCATCAGGGTGTACTTCCTTCCAGTTTTGAATACTGCAACTGTCTGCACTTCTTATGTTTGCAGTCGGATCTAGGTCAGAGTGTGGAATTTCACTCACTGTCTTTTCCACTATTCTGACAAAATATTCATTGAAGTCATCAGGGCTACATGAATTTAAGCAGGAGGTAGTCTTCTTTCTGTTCTCATTTACAAGATTCCAGGCAGCTTTACAAGGATTTTGGGCCTCTTTAATGTATGTATCGTTATATTTCTTTTTTGCTTCCTCTACTGCCTTCCTATAAGCTTTTTTGGCTTTTAGGTAGTTGCAGTGATGTAATTCTTTAGCTGGAATCTCTAAAGCTGATTTCATTCAGTCCTTGCACACTGTTACAATACACTTCAATTTATTGAGCTTGGGGGTGTACCATTGTTTCACACTGATAACTTTCTGCCTGCCTTGTGATTTGTGCACAGGATTCTTCACTGGTCTTACTGGAAACATGTCATCAAATATTGCTTTTAAGCTTTGGAACAGACATAAGAAAGAATCACTGCCTACTAACTCTGCAATTTTCTGCTGCTAGTTTACACAAGACAGAGCTGCTTTGAGATCATTTAGTCTCTCTTCATTAACAAATCTTCATTTGAATGTGTAGTTTGAATGCCATGTGCTTATCTGCAGTTTGCTCCTCATACTGGTTTCCATTACTAGTGCACAGTGATCTGCTATCATAGGTTCAACTACACTGAGTTTATAATCCCAGATGTTGAGGTTGCTGGTTATGGTGTCCAGGCATGCAACACCCCTTGTTGGGAGCTTATTTGCAATAAATAACCCATAACTGGTAATTAATCTCATAAAGATCCTCTCTCTGGCATCTCCATCACCTATGTGTATGTTAAAATCTCCACACAGTGCGATTTTTGACTTTAGGCATGTTAGGTAACACAAACAGTTCTCCATATGTCCAATAAAATTTTCAAAGTTACCACTGGTGAATGGTACACAGCAACAACAACTAAATCAATATTTGTTAATAACAGTGCAGCCAATTCAAGATCAAAATCCACACAAAAACTGCTTAAATCAATTTCCTTGATGCTATGATCTCTGTTGGCCTACACAGAGACCCCACCGTGGGATGCAGTTCTTCGAAACCAGGCCATGTCTAAGTATTCAACAGATTTATAGAAATCACCTTCTGCTTCAGCTACCCAGTGTTCACAAATACATAAAACATCTGGTTTAATTTCTTCTATAAAAAATGATAGGAGATCCATTTTGGTTCTTATGCACTGCACATTTACACTTGCAATGATTCCAGGCATATGGTTTCCAGTACTAGCAACATTCTTGTACAGTGATCCTTGATCCTTGTTTTTAACTTCATAATCTATTTTATTGGCATAATGGTTGGTCTCTGGAACAAGAAACACTTGATTACAACATTTTTGGGCCATAAAGCAGTTTCCATTAGCTTGTCTCTTAGATGAAAGTCAACACCAATCTTAAAACTACTATTTACACCCTTAGATTCCAATTTTTCAACGTGAAAATTGCTATGACCTGCTAGGATTTTCTTCAAAAAGTTAATTACGTTTTCTGCTGTCGATCCACTTTTCACCTTTCCTAAATGAAACCATGCTCTCTTTTCCCCATACAGCATTCCTTGGTCATCACCAGTGCCTATTATTTTATTTTTCCTGTCACTAACACTTGAATTTCCAACTACTGAGATGGTATTGGTTCGAGGAGTTGATCTGATAGTCACTGTCTGTGGTAGTTTGCATGGTATAGCTGTATTTAGCACTGCGTTATTTGTTTGTTGTTCTGCAGAAGTTGTTGGGGTTTTCTTGTCCCTATGGCGAACACTTCTTTTCCTAGTACTTACTAAACGCCACTCTGTATTGGGTGAGAGTTTATTTTCTGAGGAATTTGCAGAGTTGTAGAGACTATTTTCGTCTTTATTAACGCCAGATCCTGTTTTGTTGACCGATACATTGTTTACACCAAAACACTCGTTTGGTTCCATTATATCAGTTTGATTACAATTTACAGTTGGAGTTTTTTCGTCTGGAATGATCTGTCTTCCTTGTTGTAGAAAGGGATTTTAACAGTTTCTGTCACTACTTACATTATTACAGCATTCGTCAGCGCCGTTTTCTCGATCACTGACAGTAGTTTTGGATGTGTGAGTCGGGTTGCACAGCACATTAACCACAATATGGTGTTTATGTTTATCTGCCGCCAAATCCGTTTGTTTACTGTTTGCAGTACCAATGTTTTCCTGCACAAATTCACTTACTTTGCCATAACCACTTTCCAAGGAGTCGGCACCGTTTACAAGTGGTTTTTCACATATGTTTACGTTATATTTTGGAGACTGCAAATCTTCAATCTTAGAATCAGCACTGATAATTGCATCCAGCTTTTTATTAATTGATAGGTTATCTTCCGATATATTATTTGTTAACTTGAGTATATTTTGCAAGTTTTCTAATAATCTTACGTCACCGTTCACTTCAGCATCACTTTTGTGTTTCTGTACTTCAGTTTCATGTAAATTTTCACTACTTAACCTCTTTTCACAGGACACACAGTGAAACTTAATTATGTCACTACGATTTTATTGCATATGATTGCATCATATATAAAAAGTCTGAAACTGTATCTGTTTCTATCCACTAAATTACATATCAATAACAGGAAATGGTAGAAAAAAAATAAAAATAAATGAGGAAATGTAATCATTACCTTTGTTTTGCTTTTATTGGTAGTCATCTTATAACCTCTTTGAAAACACTCTCCATTCTTTTCAACTAATCTTCCAAGTCCTATTCCACCTCTGACAGGATTAAAATGTTATCATTATATCTGAAAGGTTTTATTTCTTCTTCTTCAGCTGCCACTGCCTTTCAGGTTTGTCATTGGTTTTCTTTGCTGTTAGCTCAATGGATGAATTCATTGACATTTGGCATAGGAAACAAACCAGTCTCACTCTCTTTTATATCATTCAACATTTAAAATTTCAGTCTGGTTTCAGAGCATGCTGTGGATAACTTTTTGAGTGTTGCTGACTACTGAATCTGTGGATGTAACATGCATAATTATTACAGATTTAAAGCAGGACTAGAATGATATATTAAACCATTGGAGTGAAGGAAGTATTGATTCACAAATTCCTAATTTATCTCTTAAGCTCAAACAAATTAAATGCATACAACTTCTTACAAATACTTCTACTGCTTCTGACATTTTGCTGTCCTGTAACACTAGCATTATTAGTGAAGCAGACTACACAAAATTTCTGATGCAGCTTGTGGACAGAATACCGACATTAAAGGCAAATATTCATGGCCTCATTGTTGGGAATAAATATGTTTTTTTCTTTGCCAACGCCATGTGTGGTAGTGTGTTGTTTTTCCATCTTGGGTCTGTTTTGCAAATATATCACTGAATAAACAGTGTCTGATAATCTCTGTTCCTGTCAACACAGTACATGCAGTTTTATTCATCAGGGTTGACTTTATGATCTCCAAAAAGGACTAATTGGAGACAGTATCCAGTAGGTTATGAGTCCAGGAAGAGATTAGGGAAGTTTTTGTGCTGATAAAGTACCACCTGTTCAGAAACTGATAAATTAAGCTCACAAGTATCAGCATGGAATCAATTGTGACTCTTATTATGATTTTTCTAGTGTACTGTCATGTTTCGGCTAAGAAACTTTCAGGATTTCTCTATTGAATTAATTAAATATATTGTATTGAATTAATTAATTAATTAAAAATGAACTAAAGATATAAACATTCTTAGCAGTCTTACAATTGCAATTACTCTTTGTAATTAATTAATTGTATTGAATTAATTAAATATATCAAAGATGGCTTTCAATGGGCAATCACTGTTTAATTTTGAAAAACTGACTGGTGTGACTAACTATAGTGACAGGAAATTTCAGCTGAAAATGAACCAAAAAAGGAGCAACTATGGGAAACAATTTCTGGAATTGATAAATATCCAAAGAATGTAAAGGAATGTGGTTAACTGTAAATTCTTCTGTTCATCCAAAATGTCATGGAGCAATGATAGCTGAAGAAGTGTGGCAGATTTTACAATCTGTGTTTGGAGACAAGAGTTTATCCAGTTATAATGGGCTGTGACAATGTTTGATGAATGTACAACTGGTTTCTGAGAATAATATGGAAGCATATTTATTGAAAATTATGTCGCTTGCTCAGCAAGATCAAAGCTTTGGAAAAAAAAGGGTGATGATTTCATAGTAACAATTATACTAAGTTGACTTCCAGCAGATTTCCAACCCTTGATTATGGTGATTGATAACTCAGGTGTCAATATTACTGGTGATGTAGTAAGTCAGTAATCAATGAAACTTCAGTTTGCTTCAACAGATTCAATAAATTCAATTCTGGCAGCTAGTAAACAGAACAGTAAACACTACAAGTCAAACATCAACTGTGATGTGAAACAGTCCAAGTCATTTAAATGTTAAAAATGTCAGAAAGTTGGTTCTAAGGCAAGTGACTGCAGAACTAAGGAGAAGCCAAAGAAATCTTCAAATCTGTGAATACTATGAACACTGAAATTGAAAATACATTGATGGCTCTAACTACATGAAATGGTTGGTATGTAGATTCTTGATGTACATGACATGTTGAACATGATGTGTTCAACAATTTCCAGTTGGCCACAATGACAAAAGTTATAGTAGTAAATAACAGAAGTCTACAGGCAGTTGCAGGGGAGAATGTTCATCCTGAAGTTACATGTGATGACAAGAAGGAGCAGGTAAATTTTAATGATGTTGCATATTTTTCAGGCCTTGGATACATCTTGCTGTCAATTAGTGAAATGACAAGACATGGATTGTGCACATTGTTTTATGATGTGCAGCATGGTATACATGCAAATAGTGATATGAACAGTGAAGAATCTGCTAAATATTTTGTGTGTGCAGTGTGAACTCTTCAATTTCCTGCACTGCCTCTGAGCTAAATATGAAGTAAAGATATAAACATTCTTAGCAGTCTTACAATTGCAATTACTCTTTGTAATTAATTGTTAGTTGTGTGCTTAGATAATTGTATTAACACATAACAGTTGGTTACCCAGAATTTTCCAATCACATGCCCTAATGGTTTCATCACACACTAGAAAAATTGAGACACACTGGAAAAAATGAAATGCATTCCAGAATCATAAAACACATCATACATAAGTTTTTATGACAAATGCATCAAGGTGAATCATTTGTAGGCAGCTGTGTTGCATAATCAGTGTCTACCATGACAAAAAATGACTTGCCAGTGGCAAACATGATACATAGTCTGATTGCAATGCAACCACCTCTCTTCTGGATGGATAATCCAATACTGTGGTTCACCCAAATTGAGAGTCAATTTGTGTTGGTCTACATCACCTCAGATTAAAGTAAATACAGTTATGTGGTGGCTGCACTTAATGAGTAAATGACTATGGAAGGTTTGATGCCCAGCACTGAAAAACACACCTCAATTAAGTGTGTGCTTGTAATGTGCTCATCACAGTCAGAAGCTAAGTGATTTGCTCTGCAATGATGAAAATTGCTCTTCACAGAAGAACTCATTGTCTGCACACCATCTTAACTACTCCACAGTCATTGCACACTGGAGGACAATACAATTAATGAAATCTCTTACACATTCCCAGTTATTTGTTGTCATCTCCTTGTGGCCTGATGTCGTTCCAGTGGTACACATCTTCCCAATATTAGATTATTTTGATGGCACAACACAACTTCTTGACCAGATGCTTGCTGAGACTGAAGTACAAGACATCAAACATTTGATGTCTCAAGGAACACCTGATGAAGACATCGAGTTATGGTGTTGAAATATCGTGTTGTGAAGACATGGACCACCACCAGAACATCTTATCTTAAAAAGAAGGCAACACAATTTATGACAATATTCTGTGTAATATTTAGCAGTCATTCTCACCTGCAGGTACAGAGAAAATACTCACATTTTGCACTGGTGACCTTGATGCTATTGCTGAAACTGCTGAGCAAATGGTTGAGCTGTGCCCATTGAAAGTCATCACAACAGAGACTTCTCTAGAAGCACTGCAAGCACAAGTAGCTGAATGGTCTTGGCAAGTCACAGCCCTAGAAATGTAGCACTCACAACAGTTATACTCTTCCAGCAGAAACAAGGATATGGCCACCAGGGGGAATATCTGCTGGTATCACAATAAATGTGGACCTGAAGGTCAGTAGTGTCAGTCAACCCAGAAATATGTAGTGATGCCAACTTATTTCAAACTGGACAGCTGTCAACTGTTTATAACAGAGAACTCTACTAAGCTGCAATTTCTCATTGACACAGGTGCTGATCTCTCAGTTTGCCTTTCTTCTTGCCTTCCATGGTGGTAGTGATGGCAATCACCTATATGCTGCAAATGGATCTTCCATCAAGGCTTACAGCTATATCAACTTCACATCTAAACTTAAATATTTGATGAGAATTCGTGTGGAGATTCATTGTTCTTGATGTCTTATACCTGATTGTTGGAGTGGGATTCTTATTATTTTACAGTCTATTCCAAGGTCTTCACAGTCGCCAGCTGCTTAATTCGACAGCACAGTTTAATAGTCATGGTCACCATGCTATGCTATCCTTGCAGGCATCAAAGTGATTACAGGTGATTCGCCATACAACAATCTGCTTAGTCAGTTGCTTAAATCACCTATCCATAGCCTGCTCCAACACTGGTATGTTGCCACTACACCAAGACAGCCTGTTCATACTTGGTCTCATTATTTGCATCTGGCCAACTAAAGACTGCTAAGCAAGAGTTCTCTTTTGTGTTAGCACATGGAATCTGTCACTCTTAATGTAATAGCTATGTCTCTTTATTTCACTTAATTCCTAAGAAGAATAACAGGTGGTGCCCATGTGAGGATTGTCATCAGCCTAATGCCACAATGTCTGATCATTATCCTGTACCACTTATTGAAGACTTTGCTATACTTCTGCACCTACATCTAAATTTACATCTACATCTACATCTATACTCTGCAAATCACTGTGAGGTGCACGGCAGAGGGTACATCCCATTGTACCAGTTATTTGGGTTACTTCCTCATTTGGAGCATGGGAAGAATGATTGTTTGAATGCCTCTGTGCATATTATAATTGTTCTATAATCTTATCCTCATGTTTTGTATGTGAGCAATACATAGGTGGTTGTGATATACTCCTAGAGTCATCATTTAAAGCCAGTTCTTAAAACATTGTTAATAGACATTTTCGGGATAGTTTATGTCTGTCTTCTAGAGTCTTTCAGTTCACTTCCTTCAGTATCTCTGTTACCTTCTCCAATGGATTAAATGAACCAATGACCATTTGTGCTACCCTTCTCTGTGTACATTCAATACCTACTGATAGTCATATCTAGTATGGGTCCCACACATTTGAGCAATATAATATTCTAGAAGTGATTGCACAAGTGATCTGTAAACAATCTCCTTTGTAGACTGATTGCACTTCCCCAGTATTCTACTAAGAAACTGAAGTCCACCACCTGCTTTGCCTATGACTGAACCTATGTGATCATTCCATTTCATATCCCTAAAAAGTGTTACACCCAGGTATTTGTATGAGTTGGCTAATTCCAAAAGTGACTCATGATGTTATAGTCATAGGATACTATGTGTTTTTTGTTTTGTAAAGCACACAGTTTCACATTCATGATAATTCAGAGCAAGTTGTCAGTCTCTGCACCATGCTGAAATCTTATCAAGGTCTGACTGAATATTTATGTAGCTTCTTTCAGATAACACTTCTTTATAGATAACTGCATTGCCTGCAAAAAGCCTGGTTTTACTATTAATATTACTGAAAGGTCATTAATATACAATATAAATGACAAGAGTCCCAACACACTTCACTGGGGTACACCCAAAGTTACTTCTACATCTGGTGGTGACCCTCCATACAAGATAACATGCTGTGTCCTCACTACCAGAAAGTCCTCAATCCAGTCACATATTTCACTTGACATCCCATATGACCATACTTTTTACAATAAATGTAGGTGTGGTACTGAGTCAAATGCTTCTTGGAAATCAAGAAATACTGCACCTACCTGGCTGCCATGATCCAAAGCTTTCAGTATGTAATGTGAGAAAAGTGTGAGTTGGGTTTCTCATGATCGATGTTTTTGAAATCCATGCTAGTTGGCATTGAGAGCATTCTGTTCAAGATACCTCATTATGTTTTAGCTCAGAATATGTTCTAAGATTCTATAACAAATCAATGTCAAGGATACTGCATCTTAGTTTTGAGGATCACTTCTAATACCCATCTATTCAACGGGTGTGACCTTTGCCTTTTTCCAGGTACTGGGCAGAATTTTTTGTTCAAGGGATCTACAACAGATTATAGTTAGAAACCACATATTCAGTGTAAAATCTGACAGGGATACCACTGGGGTCTGGAGCTTTGATCAGTTTTAATGCTTTCAGCTGTTTCTCAACACCACTGACAATAATACTTATTTCATTCATTTTTTCAGTGGTATGAAGATTAAATTGGGGCAATTATCCAGGGTATTTCTTTGTAAAGGAACATTTGAAAACAGGGTTGAGCATTTCAGCTTTTGTTTTGCTACCCACAATTTCAGTTCCTGTCTCATTCACTAGGAACTGGACACTAACAATTCTTGGTAAGACTCTTTACTCCATGACTGCCTACATCCTCACTTTTTATCTTTTACCACTTGCATCAACAGATATACCCAAAACTACTGTTTACACTTCATTCAAACTTTACACATCTGTGTGAATGTCATTCAGACTATGCAGTGCTGCACAGATGTAACAGCATTCCATTGATGTAGTAAGTTAACTAAAGACTTAGAGTTTTGTTATGCATGAATTGATTACTACTTGTAATGTTGTCTAGTGAAGCAGAGCATCTTGCACATCTACAGCACCTATTCACTAGATTACAAAAACATGTTTCAGCAATTAACCTGCAAAACTATGTCTTTAGAGTGATGGAAGTATAATTCTTAGGCTGCCTTATCAATGCACAATGAACCCTACCACCTCAATGCAGAATGGAAGATACTTCTCAATGACCCCAGCCCATACAGTATGATAATTCCATTGTTTCTTGGGCTTGATGGATGTATATTGAGATTATGTGTGCTGTCATGCACTATTGGCAGCACCTCTCTAGACCTGGAGTGACCCTTAGAAACATTATGGTCGTTATCAAATTAAGCTAAATGCTAGTGTTATTTAGATGTCTATAGAATTTACTGGGTATTTTGCATATTCCAAGCAGGACTGTAATCTATGGATTGTAAACACATGCAAATAAGAATATAAGTTCACTATTATTCTACTATGTAAGTTTAGGTATCGCAGATAGTATAGCAGATAGTATAGCAAAGTTTGTTACTTTAATTACGAGCATTATTCACTGAAACAGAGAGAGGAAACTTCAACTGAAGAATCCAATCCCCTGCAACGTGTGATTCAGTGTTCAATAATTGACCAAGATGGTTGATGTCCCATCTAAAGTGCTATAACCTGAGGCTGAAATATATAATAAAAAATTTTACAAGATGACAAGTGTGTTCCCCTATGGCAGTAATTACAGCATGCTCTGTGTTCACCACATATTCCTAGCAAGGTTTGTTTTTCATTTTGTATTTTTAGTAGCAGTACCATGTCTGTGATGATTTCAATGTAGATTTTTTTAAAGGGTTCTGATTGGAAAAATTATCTTGAAACCTTATTTTGATCCTACAATTTGATCTCAGTAAGTGGTTTTCCATCACATGTGGATAAAGACAGTAGGACCCTAACTCCTAACTGATAATGTTGTCTTTGATGAAGCTCAAAGCAAGAAAATTACCTTATAGCAAGTAACAAATGCTCACTTTGATCATGATGCTCAATTAGTTACGATAAATGAGATAGCATATAACATTAGTGACACTCTGCCATGAAAATCAGGGAGAATGATTAAAGACTCTGGAAGGGCTATAAACAGTCAATCACAGGTAGCAAGTATATTTAATAATAATTCCTTAAATTTAGTAGGAAGTATATGAAAAACAGTTTAAGAGGTAAAGCACAACAGTATGTTGTAAAAGCATCACAAAATTCAGTCATGTGAGTATATCACTATCTTTCTTCTGAAATTAAGAAAATTATATTTTCTCTAAAAGTAAAGCTCAATTGGATTTGACAGTGTTTCCAACAGATTACAAAAGATTTGTTCCCATGTCATAAGACCTGTCTTATGTGAAATACGTAATGCATCACTAATTCAAGGCATTTTCCCAGAGAGATTGAAACATGCCATTGTTACACCCCTCTATAAGAAAAGGAATAGAAGAGATGTCAATAACTACCAATCTGTTTCAGTACTGACATTATTTTCGAAAATTCTTGAATTTGGATGTATTCTAGAATAATATATCACCTGAACAACAATAATATCCTTAGTAAATCACAGTTTGGATTTCAGAGGAGTTGCACTACTGAGAATGCTATTTGTTCTCCATACTTAAAAAGCAATAAATAACGAAAATCACAACAAATTGATATTTTCTGGAGTCTAAGCCATTTGACTGTGTAAATCACAATATTTTCCTACAGAGACTGAGGTTTTGTGGGGATTGTGGTGTAGCCAACCAACGGACAATATTAAATTAAACCAAAAGAATGCAGAAAATTGTAGTCAGGGTGACTGACTTGAGAGAAATCACATAATGGATTTCCTAAGGTTCAATCTTAGAACTGCTATTGTTTCTAATGTATATAAATGATCTTCTGTCTAATACAAAAGAAGCAGAATTATTTCTTTTTGCAGATGAAACTAGTATTGTAATCAATTCAAGCATACATACAGCAGCAGAAGAAATGATGAACAATGTTCTTAAAAGTGTCATTATATGGTTTTCCGAAAAAGGGCTCCCTTTCAATTTTAAAAAGACACAACATATTCAGGTCTCCACATCTAGAAGTACTACACTAGTGATCAGTGTAACACATGGTGAGGAAATAATAAGTAGGGTGGAAACATAAAATTTTTGAAGTCGTCCATAGTGATGAGAATTTTAACTGAAAAAAATAACACACACACACATTTTGGAGTTCTTAAACAACTTAGTTCAGCCACGTTTGCACCCAGAATAATTTCAAACTTTGGGGAGAGAAATCAGTATGTTGACAAATTTTGCACATTTTCATTCAATGATATCATATGGAATGTTCCTGGGATGAATCATTTTTAAGAAAGAAAGTTTTCTTTGCTCAAAAACTAACTGTGAAAATAATATGTGGTGCTCATGCATGATCATCTTGGAGATATCTCTTTAAGTTGTGCATTTTGATTACTTCTTCACGGTATATTTATCCCTCATGAAATTTGTTGTAAATAATTCACTGCAATTCAAAAGGAACAAGATGTACATAATTACAGTACAAGAAAAAAATGATATTTGTTACACCATACTAAGGTTATGTGTTGCACAGAAAGGCTGCACAGCACTGAAACAAAAATGTTTGATCCCCTGCCCAGTGATGTAAAATGTCTGACAGGCAGCAAAATAAAATTTGGAAACAAACTGAAAAGGTTTGTCCTTGACAAGACCTTCTATTGCATGTAAGAATCTCTATTATTGCAATATACTAGGTGATGGGTAAGAATTAGTAACTTGCATCTGAATTATAGAAAAAATATGTGGTGACCATCAACTGCCAGTAAGTGACACCTGCCAAGTGCAAAGTAAATTGTCTTTGGACTCAGTGTTCTTTGGACTGTGTGTGCTTTGGACTCTGGTGTAGGTATTTGAGTTGCTATTGTCTGTAATGTTTCTCCTGTATGTGGTGTAATTATATGAGCCATAGCAAAAGTACCTGATCATAATCGGTTGAAGTTTTCAATGTGCAATCAATTGCTGTAGCTAGAAAACACACATTGGTGACCCCGAGTCACAAAAATACATTGCATTCACTCACTATGTATCACTGGTATCATGCCAATAGACAATGTCACAACCTTCAGTTCTTCTAGCAGTACAGGACACCGTGACCACGGAATGGACCTTTGACTGTGAAGCACAACACTTTACACCATGTGCTACTAATTCACTGGGAATGTTTGCATCTCCAGTGTTTGTTTAGACAGGCCAGATGGCCCTAACCTCCACTGGCACATCACAACAAGTGTTGTACACATCAGGGTGAATGCCTTCCTCAGCATTCTCCACTTGAGAGGATGCTTCTCCAGCACAATATTCCAGATTCCCCTCACCTGAGTTTCTAATGCACTCCAACATGGACCATGTGGCTGTCCAGTTTTGGGGTTCAATTGCATGGCTGCCCTCTCCTCAGAGCAGTCCTTCATTTAATGTTCCCCCTCTGCACCAGTCAAAGGGACACTCATGTGAATTGCACCGGGCCATGTATATGCCTATCCATCCTGCCACCCCACACACATTTTGGGCGACGCCCCTGCCGTGGTTCCGCCCTGTCGCTAGGTGCTCGATCATGATTTTGCTCCTATGGTTGAGATTTGATCTGTATCGGCCTTCAATCCTTCCATGCCTGGTGCACTATGCTCATCGTGTGGCTGTACAGATTTCCTCCTAACAAGGACTGGACACCACGTCTCACCTGCACAACTAGCAGACGTTCAACACACCACATTGCTTATCATCAAGGCACAGTTCACAGCAGTAAACACTGGACAGTATTCCCACATGTTTCGTGTCTTTCCTGTGCCCCCACAAGCACAGACTTCAGGTTGTTTTCTGAAGCTGCCGCCATTACAACCAGACAACCCAGTGATGTGGTTTACCTTGGTGGACATGTTGGACATCACTTTGTGTTTTTATTGTACCATCTGCATGACCACCCTGATTTATCAATGAGTTGTTGCTAAACCCACCCAAGAGCAACAAATATGCCTCTACATGTGCACTACTCATTGATCACCTTTCTCGTCCACCAGTCAATACTATTCACAACATTATTTATGACGAGACTTTAGGTGACAGAACGCCCTCCCAGCATGCGCAGGTCCTTACCAAGATCTTGCCAAACTTAGCACTCTGGGGATAGTGGTTAGTGAAGCTGCTACAAGAACTACAATTACATTTGCTTTCCCATACCGCGGTGCACTCGAGGGCTATGTCTAGCAAACCAGGCATACGCCATTATCCGGCACTGCCATCTCCCTTTGCATAGCACAGCAGCTAATACTGCCAAGGTTGGTCATACTGTGACTATACTTCCACCATTGGGTGGTAGAGAATGGGTGCATGCGTATCATGGGCAGCACACAGAGCAGCAGCCACCTAGTAGCCAAGACGGAATTGCCAGTGGTTCAGGGCTGGCCTCTCCTCAACCAAACCCAGCTAGCGCCTGCCCTCCCCACCTTCCCCTCACCTGGTGCTTCAGCTGGTGGGATGAGTACAGCTGACTCATGCATATGCTGGTTCCAGTCCACTTACATGAATGCCACTCGCAACTGCCACCTGCCCTGCACATTCCCAAACACGCACGCAAACTGCAGTACGTGCCATGGCTCATGGGTATATGGATGGGTGCCCACAGATGTTGCATTCAATCAGATCCTTCACCTCACGAGGTCATCTGTACACCAGGATTTTCTTGTCGACACCAGAGCAGACATTAACATTAAACCTTCCTCGTTTACTGTAACAGACAGGACATCAGCCAAACTGTTTCTTGGAGCAGCAAATAAATCATCACTTCATGTTGACCCTTTTATGGAGTTACCTATTGTACTTATACCTGGCAAACATTTCACTTGGTCCTTCTACATGGCTGATGTAGAAGACCCAATATTAGGCATTGACTTCCTTTTTCACTTCTTTCTTCTCCAGATCTCCAGTTGACCACATTATTGCACCATGCCTCATCTACTCATGTTGTGTGTTCAGTCACCTCCTTGTCTCCCCCTCCCCCTCAGCTTCCTGATGATATCAACATGGTTCTCATCAAGTGCTCTTCGCTGGCAGACATTCGTGCAGCTTCCATTGCCCAGCTTCAATCTGAGTGCTCTGGAGTCGACAATCTCTACACTTGCAATGCCAAACTGAACTGCACAATACTCTCAGTCACACAAGCTCTAGCTGAGGCACAATGCCATCTACAGTGTCTGTCAATGCTGCTACCCCTTGACACAGGTGATGCACCATGTGGAACTTTGATGCCATGGCCCCCCAACACCTCATTTAACTTTGACACCACCACTGTGGACAGATTAGTGACAATTGTGTGCTACTGATGGCCCCCTGAGCGAGTTCATCAGACCAGCTGAACACTATCATGGATGGAACAACACAAAACATTGTCACAACAGATAGGCCACCTGTGCGTCATAAAGCATGCTGACTTCCATCAAATAAACTATGCCTTGCTAAGGTTTCAGTGGAGGAACTTCTGCAGACAGGTATTGTCCATCCATTGGACAGTAACTGGCCTTTTCCCATACATTTAGTTCCCAAAAAGGATGGCACAGTGCGCTCCTGTGGCGATTATCGCCACCTCAATTTGTGGACCGCATTAGACAATTACCCTGTATGTCATATACAAGACTTTGCATAAGTACTCAGTGGAGCACTAATCTTCAGTGTCTTAGACTGCCATAAGGCATATTTACATATATCCAAGGAACAGAGTGACATACCAAAGACAATGGTGATCACGCCCTTTGGCTTCTATGGATTTTGTTATATGACTTATGACCTCAAAAACATGTGCCAGACTTGGCAACATTTTATAGACCCACTTCTGTTTAACAGCTCATATTGTTATGCATACCTCAATGATATACTCATTTTTTCCTCCTATGACAGAGAACACAAACTCCACCTGGCCATGATTCAGGACCTATTGACTCGCATTGGAGTCGTGATCAATAATAACAAGTCACAACTTCGATGCACTGCTGTCACTTTTTTGGGGTTCACCATCTCCTCTGAAGGTATATGCCCCCCTCAGGAGCAGGGTGACTGAATTTGTGATCTACCTCTCTCAGTGTAATTTCATGAATTGTGCCGGTTTTTAGGAGCCATTAATTTCCATCATCGTAGCCTACCGACGGCGGCAGCCATTCAAGCCTCTCTAACTGAAACATTGGCCAGTGAAAAAAACCTCTGGTAATTGCCAGGTACAATGGACTGACAATATGGTGAGAGCTTTCAAAGATCTTAAATCAGTGTTAGCACATGATGTCGCTCTCACCTACCCTTTGCCAGGTGCCTGCATCTCTATTACAGTGGATGTGAGTGATTTTCCAACCCTCCAATAGCTCGTCATTGATATGACTCAGCCACTTTAGTTTTCTTCCGAAAAACTATCTGTGGACCAACAAAAATGGTCAGCATTTGACAGAGAATTGATTGCAAATGTACAAAGCTGTAAAATGTTTATGCGCTGACATCAAAGGAAGGAACATAAAAATTATCACAGATCATCACTCCCTCACAGATGCTATCCATAACCCTGCTGTTGATCATCCTCCATGTAGGTTTTGGCAGATAGATTTAATTTTCCAATACATAACAGACACCCATTACATCTGAGGTTCAGCAAATGTGGTGACTGACTACTTATCATGTATCAATGCAATTTTGTCCCCCATTAATTTTGACAAACTGGTCCGCTTACAGGACAACGATACTGAGCTGCAAAACTTCTGACAAGGCCCCACTACTTCTCTCCAGATCATTTCCTGCAATTTATCAGTCTTGGTCAGGCTACTGTGGTATGATATGTCCATGGGCATCACCCAGCCTATTGTTCTATCCACATTGCATTGCCAAGTATTCAGTACGTTACATAAACTTTCACATTCTGATGCTAAGGCTACTATGCAGATTGTTACAGAATGCTTTGTGTTACCGGATGTGAAGAGGTACTCTCTTGCTTGGGCCCGTGCTTGTATAATGTGCCAGCACAACAAAGTCGGCAGGCACACACAACCCCCTCTAGGTAAATTCGACATCCCGAAAGACTGCTTCCAACATGTGCATCTGGACCTTGTAGGACCATAACACATGTCTGATGGTTGCAGGTACATCCTGTCTGTCATTGACCATGTTACATGGTGGGTGGAAGCGATACTCCTGCAGGACATTACAGCAGAATCTGTAGCATGAGCATTCATATCCTACTGGATAGCTTGATTTGGCTGCCCTACATCCTTCATCACCGACCAGCATAGGCAGTTTGCATCCCTGCTGTTTAACAAACTCTGTGTGCTCTGTGGGGTGGATGGATTCTCCACTACTGCTTACCACCCACAGAGCAACAAACTGGTAAAGTGTTAGCATAGGGCTCTGAAAGCGACCCTCATGTGCCACAGTGGTGAGTGGTCCAACGGCTTTCCCTGGGTTATGTTAGGAATATGCACAGCTTATAAGGCAGACCTCCAGGCTTCACTTGCTGAGCTCTTGTATGGAGAAACCCTAGTCCTCCCTGCAGAGTTCATCAATGATGAAGCAACTCTCGACCTATCTGACCTCCCCGCTCTAGTCAAGCATGTCCAGTCCCGCATACCCACAATCCGCATGCCCCTTCTGTGACCACACACCCATCCTTGGGTTTTCCTGTATTTGGCTCTGGACTCTTGTGAGCTTTTTATGTTATGGGATGACACAGTCATACCAGCATTACAGCCACCTTACTCTGGCTCGCATCGAGTATTGACTCACACAGACAATATTATGGACATTCTCATCAATGCCCTTCAGCAGACAGTTTCTCTTCAATGTATGAAACTGACCTGGACGATCAAGGAATCTGTACCACAAATTATTGAGTCAAGTGCTCCTCTGTCATGCGATGGCTCCAATCTCACACATACTGCCTACTCCCCTGCGCCCCACCCTGATCATATGTGCACAGAGCCTACACCTTTGGGTAGCTCAGATGTTGTGTGTCATGATATTTAACCTTGCTTCATTCAGGCACTGCATGTGATGAGCCACAACCTCAGGCCCAACCACATGTTACCTGTGACATTGCCCCGACACATGAGTTGGCACCCAAAAAGTTTGCTAGTGCTTCCCCTGAACTACATTTTTCCCCCTGCCCCACCCCACTGTCTATGAAATCTGCATCTCAATCAACACATCTGGGTGTCCAAATGACAAGCTTTCCTTACAGCTCCTATACTTAGGGGATGCTTCACATGAGTCCACACTCAGGTCACATACCTCCATTCTGTGCACAGTCCATATCCCAAACAGGCTGGATATGGATGGCATAGCTGCAATATTCAGCATCGATGAGATGCTCAAGATTTGCGTCCCCCTCTCCCCATGTACTTCAATGCTGACATCTACTGTGCCAGTGCAGGTTGACCAGTCTGTCCTCCCCAATGGATGGTGGACTATCCCATCACTAGTCCACCCTCCACAGACAGCATGGACTCTTCGCACATGCCTCTATCAACTGGCAAGTGTTCCACAACACCACTATATAGGAAGAAATCCACGTCCTCTCCCAAGTGCTCCGCACTTCTGGGGCAGGGCGATGGGGGGAGGGGGGGGGGGGGGGAGGAGTTCTGTGGTGACCATCAACCACCAGTGGTGCCTCCTGCCAAGGGCAGAGTAAATTGTCTTTGGACTCGTTGTTCTTCAGAATGTGTGTGCTTTGGACTCTGGTGTAGATGTTTGAGTTGTTATTTTCTGTAATGTTTTTCCTACATCTGGTGTAATTATACAAGCCATAATAAAATTGGGCAATTGTAAACAACTAGTTTTTTCTATGCAAAGTCAGTTGCTGTAGCTAGAAAATTCACAAATGTAAGTGATCTGAAGGTAGTCATATTCACAAAATAATTTTTGAGGTGAATATAAAATATATCATTCCTTATCATTGCAATTTATCAAGTAAATGTTCCATCAGAAACAAAATTAACTAACTATGCTTTCTTATAAATTTCTATTGTAATATGTGCTCTACAGGTAAAAACTGTAATATAAAGCATGTCTGGATTCCTATCTCATTCCTTATCATTACAATTTATCCAGTAAATGTTCCATCAGAAACAAAATTAACTAACTATGCTTTCTTATAAATTTCTATTGTAATATGTGCTCTACAGGTAAAAACTGTAATATAAAGCATGTCTGGGTTCCTGAAAACAAGTATTTATTATTTTCTGATATAAGAGAAGTCAGTGAATTACTAAATAGACCTTGAAAGAAACTTTTTTATTTATTGTCAGCACTTTCTCCATGCTTATGAACTGCTGCACCTAATAATATTTTTAGCACCTGCTGTCTGTCTCACTTTACATATAGCTTTCCTTCCATCCACCTTTCCATATTCTTTAACTATAGATACCTCTGCTTTAAGAGCTATTTCCTGTTCATGAATGTGTACAGCCACTTGTACTTCAGTTATTACAAAGTAGGAGCTACAAAGATGTTCATGTTGGATTTTAATGAAGTTACCACAAAATCTGCATATGTCTGCTATGTATGGATACTGACTGTTAATTGCTCTCCACTTCTTAGCAGTGTACATACATTTAAAGCATAGGTGTGAAAGCTGTAAATTATACAGATAATCATAAAATGTTGTAATTATAAACAAGTGAATATATAAAAGTGTTGTAATAATGACAACTGTTTTAAATATTTAGTGTTGAATGTTTGAAACTTTGAAGGAGTAGATGAAACTTATTCAGATGGCTCAAATGCATGGGCAGTGTTTAAGAAAGCCAGAAGTCATGGTTTTAGTTCCAGTATCACTAACTCAGTTTCCCACTGCTATCAAAATAATGTTAGTCATATTTCCTGCAAAATAGTTTTATGGAGGGCATTCACCTGCAATGTGTTACAAGGTTTCAAGTGTAATCTTCTTCTTCTTTTTAATCCAAGAAGTAAGCAATTCATCTGTTCTGGTCAAAATTAAATCATTTCTGTTTTCTTGGTTTTTCAATTCCTCCTTTATCATTTGGTCTACTATGATATAACTTATTTTGGTATTCTTCTTTCTTCCATTCCATCCACGTGTAAGACTCATCTTTCTTGATTTTCATTTAGTCTGGCTTTAGTTTTAAAAAGATTCAGTTCTCTCTGCACATGGTAATTTTTAAATCACTCCCATTTTATGCATCCTGTTTTGATATAAGGATCTCATTTCTGATCCTTATACCTTGCCAACATATTTAGTATTCATCACCCAAGCCTCTGAATTCTGCAGTAATTTTAGCTCAGTCATCACTTTATAAAATTTAATTATTGTTTCTTTTCTCACTTTCCTAGATAATGCTCTTTAGATTGTTTCACATATGGCCTCGTATTTTTTCAGTTTGTGATCAGTATGAAAATCATTTTTTTAAAGTTATATCACAGCTAAGGTATTGGAAGTGAGCCACTTGTTTGGTAAGTCTATTACCTATGACAGGGCTTTACGGAAAATGTGCTCCATGAGCAGGTGGTAAGCACAGGCTTTCAAGCAGCGAGTGTTGTATCCCCTACATCATCATAGGGTATGGTACTGGAGACTTGCATAACATGAAAATCTGCTCTGAGGGAAATGCTTGTAGAAATGTAAAATGTCTTTTTATTCCCCATTGCATTGCAGATCAATTACTTCAAGCTGCAGATTGTGTGAACTTTTCATTTACCCATTCAGTTGTGCTGTGGATCATGCTATACTTCCCAACAAGACTGCTGTTCTGTCTGTAACCATATAAACTAATCAATTCCATGAAAAACCTACATTCTCAACACTTTCTTCAACACTGCTAAGAATGCCACATCCAGCTGTCTACCTTTGATCTCTACCATTTCACAGAGCATTAAAGAACATGCAACAAACTGTTTACAAAGATTCTGCAAGCTGGCAATGACTCTCTTCTGCCTTGATCTGTGTGGGTTGTATGATTGTCATGTTTGATAACTGCGTGACAGAAACTGTTCAAACTGAAGCAGACATAAATGTTCAGCTACAGTTAGCAAGTATTTTTTTCTTTTTTATTAAAACACCAAACGTGAAACGGTGCATAGACTTTGCTAAAAGCAGTGTGATTTTGAAGTTCACCTGAATCACATCCTCTTTGACTTTTCTTCCTCTTCTACATCTTGCTGAAAGAGTTCCCTTTTAAATTTTAACATCTCTTATACGCTTAGGTACTTTACATTTTCTGTGTCTGGTTGTTTGATGTGGGAAGATCTGTAGTGCCTTTGTAAAGTGACTTCCTGAAGGTATTCAGTGTCTTATGATACACTAAACATTTAGAAAACCAAATTTTTTGTTCAAAAAGATAAGACTTATTAAAATATTCTGTGATATTATGCCAAGATTGGAAAAACCAACATTTGATCCATATGTGTGAAGGACATATTCAAAGGGGGTTGTAGCTTTTCTGAAGGTGCACTGCACATCCTGGCTCACTACAGTAATGATTAGGCTAGTATAGAGAGCTGCATTAAACCAATCTTTGAACAGAAGACAAAAATAAGAACAAAATAACGGACCATATCCTCTAATATTTTAGTAAGTGTGACACTTTTGTCCATGAAAGTTTACAATTTACAAAAAGATAAGATTCCTTGCATGTGGATTGAATTTCCAAGACAGTGTCAGTGTTACACAATGCAGGCTTACCATTATTGCTGTTAGAGGGCACTGCTGTCTAAACTAACCGTCAGCCCATTTCACAACAGCCACTTCTCTCATGTTGTTGCAGCCACACACTGCATGCACATTTCCCTGATTCCCCTCCATGCCACAACCACTCTGCTCACAAGCAAGAGCCTGAACATGTGCAAGTGCTCATGCGATTGTTAAGCACTGATTTAAGGTTATCAATCACTCGTCTGTATTAGGATATCCCCTTGTTTATTGGCTTCAAATTTTTTTAACCAAAACACCAGTTTTTCATTTTATTATGAAATGTGTGTGTATAAAATTTTTTGGTTATCGGAATGTATTAACTCATGCCAGCTTCAAGATGGACATGTTCAAATTTATTGTCCATGCTACCACTACATGCATCTGCAGGTCATTACAGTAGCATTCAATCACATGAATTATGCAGTGCCAGGCCATGGAACATCAAATAACTAATCATAAATTGCCTGTTATTCAACAAGTTTTTTATATTTTATTTTGTAACATTCAAGAAGTGAAATTAACTTTCAGTGAAGATGTGAATCTTGTAATTATATTATTGGAAGAAAGTAAGAATTCCAACCAGATATCTTCCCAGTTGTAATAAAAAATGTACTGGCTTGCATTAAAAATGGAGACAGCTGCAGAATAATATAAAAATGCTAAACAATATGCCAAACAGTATTGTTAGCCACTGGAAGACATATTTAAAAAGAATTTGGACAATTTATTTGATATTGCAAATGACAATGATCCACAAGCTATTGGAAACAAGAGCATAGAGTCATCTTACTGTGACAAAGAGTCAGGAAGAGTAGGTTAATTTGCAGATAGTGGTGTCATAATCAAATTTAACTTGTAATATGTAATTATAACAGGTAATAGAATTTTAATTGGGTAGCATATTTTTGAAAAACCTATTTCTTAATAAATCACTCCAACTGCACATGCCCCACACCATTACAGAGCCCCCACCAGCTTGTACAGTCCCCTACTGACATGCAGGGTCCATTCATTCATAAGGTTGTCTCCATACCCTTACACATTCATCCATTCAATACAATTTGAAACATAAGTAAAAATTATCAATATACTGTAATGTTACATGCAACTCAGGAAGACAGAACTACAAAAGTTGAAGATGAAACAATACTCATCCAACCAGGCAACATGTTTCCAGTCATCAACAGTCCAATGTAGGTGTTTTCGGGCCCAAGTGAGGTGTAACGCTTTGTGTCATGCAATCATCAAGGGTGCACAAGTGGGCCTTCATCTTCAAAAGCCCATATCAGTGATGTTTCATTGAATGGTTCATACACTGACACTTGTTGATGGTCCAGCATTGACACCTGCAGCAATTGGTAGAAGAGTTACACTTAAATCATGATGAACGACTCTCTTCAATTGTCATTGGTCCTGTTCTTGCAGGATCTTTTTCTGGCCACAGCAATGTCAGAGATTTGATATTTTACCGGATTCCTGATATTCACGGTATACTCATGAAATAGTCATACGGGAAAATATTCACTTCATTGCTACCTCAGAGATGCTGTGTCTCATCGCTCATGCATCGACTATAACACCATGTTGAGATTTAACTCTTGATAACCTGCCATTGTAGGAGCAGTAAGCGACTTAACAACTGTGCCAGACACTTGTTGTCTTATAAAGGCATTGCCCACAGCAGCCCCATATTGTGCCTGTTTACATATCTCTGTATTTAAATATGCATGCTTATAGCAGTGTCTTTGGTGCTTCAGTGTAGTTTTCTTGCCATCATGAAAATTTTAAACAGGATTCCCAAAATCCAAGACGGTAAGAATAATGTTTCAGATCACAAACCGTTCCGACATACCTTGTCTCGAAAACCTTAGTGAAATGTGAAAAATATTAATGCCAATAATGTGCAGTGTGGTAAAAATAACATGGAAAAGCTGTTTAATGCTTAATATATTAATGGGATGCTTGAATACCATGAACACATAGAGCCCTCTATAATATTTCATGGACGAATACCTAATAAGTAATTAAAAATAAGGCCGCCTGGTGCAGTGCATCAGGCAAGGTATTTGGGAAGAGCAAGCTGCAGGATAAAATGTTTTTATTGTGATAAGAACTGATAATGTATGTGGAAGATGAGAATGATTTTATCGATGTTTCAGTGTTTATCACAATGAATTATGCTAAACCCTAACTATTGCCAAAAGTAGTCTCAAAATACCTAATCAAGATCTGGTAGTCTTAAAATCACTGCAACAGTACAAAATGAAAGATGCAGTTCTTTGTAGAGCAGTATTCAATAAATGTAGCACATTTGTTATTTTTCAGAAGGATTGTTACTCTTTCAATCTTTAGTGTTGGTACTGATGTGCCAAGAAAAATTAAATTGGTGGGTTATTCAGAGCGGGCAACTCAGCACACAGAATAGAGATATGTCTGCCACTGACTGGTACTTCATGATAAATTTCTCATCTGCAGCTAGATACAGCTTTACTCCAGGATTACTCCCACACAGGAATGAGTAATTTTTCATATGTAGAAGCCAAACAGTTAGTATGATGAAAGTAGTTAATAATATAATAGTTAATAATATAGCTGAAAGAGCAGTTAAGTTAATTTAGGGTTTTCATGGGTTGTTAAGTGTAGAAAAAAGAACATCATTGAAGGCTATACACTAAGAGAAAATTGGGAAACACTGAAGGAAAAAGATGTATAGTAGATATAAATCACAGAACATACATCTCCAGCAGAAGAAATCAACAGTATGGTGATATAAAACATATTAAATACCCCATTAATTTTAAATTAAAACAATGGAAACTCCATGTAGGAATATCAACAATGTAGGAAAAAGACAGATTGCTACTTACTGAAAAGATTACACATTAAGTTGCAGACATGTGCAATTAAAAGACACTTACCCATAAGCTTTTGGCTGCAGCTTTCATCAGAGAAAATGAAACACACACCACTCATTTACAGAAGGAAGCACATGTCATGCACACATGACTGCAAACTTGTGTGAGTGTATGGCAAATTGTTTTTCTTTTTCCGACAAAGATTGTGGATTAAATTTGTAATCTTACCCTCCCATAAAGTACTCATTCTTTGAACAAATTTTTAAAACTTTGAAATGATTAAGACTTCAAAAGAAGAACTTTTTTTACTTATCTTGATTATTTTGTTGTTGTTGTTGCTGGCTCAAAATCTTGTTGTGTCTAGGAGTACATTCTGACTGCTGAAAATTTTGATTTAACATTGCGGTTTCTTGAAGAGAAAATAACTGATGAAGAGTTCCTGTTGCTATGAACATCTTTTTATTTTATCCCACTCTTCTAAATCACACCAACTTTATAATTTCCACTTTCCAAAAATGAATAATTACATTGACAAACTGCCTATTGGCTTCTGTCTCGGGTTCTTCGGCCGACGTTCATCTAATGATTTTTCTGACGTTTCGCCAGCACTAGTGGCTGGCATTGTCAAAGCTTCACCCTCCATTGCCGGTGGTGAAGGAGAGGGTGAAGCTTTGACAATGCCAGCCACTCGTGCTGGCGAAACGTCAGAAAAATCATTAGATGAACGTCGGCCGAAGAACCCGAGACAGAAGCCAATAGGCAGTTTGTCAACAAGTGGCCACGAAAGCCTTAACAATTTTGTAATAATTACATTGTTGGTGTCAAATTTATAAAAATTTCTACTTCCACCTGAGGCATTCCCACTACTACTTAAGTCAGGGCATTACTTAAATAGAACTTGATGGATGAGTGGTTAGCTCAATGGAATATCATGCAAAGGGGCCCGAGTTCGATTCCCTGCTGGATTGGAGATTTTCTCTGCTCAGGGACTGGGTGTTGTGTTGTCTTCATCATCATCATCATCATCTCATCGCCATTGGCACACATGTTGCCAAAGTTGCATCAACTAAAAAGACTTGCACCAGGCAACCGGTCTACCCAATGGGAGGTCCTAGCCACACAAAAGAAGGCTACTACTTACATTCAGCAGTACTCACAGGTTCCAATGAGTTTACAGACTTTCTTGACAGAGAAGAATCTTTACCAAATTATATCTTTATTTCATAAATAAATCCAAAAATAAATTTAATAATTAGCGTTTGATTGTGCAATTAATAATACGAATTTTCAGTTTGCCAGAAATTTTGTAATTTCAATTATTCTTTAAAGAAGAGTAATTTTAATTGTTAGTACATATCTATGGTTACAAGTTAATTTCTTTTTTTATACATTTTAGCCTGAAATATAATACATTGTATACAAAATCATATTAATTTTTTTAATGAAACAGCTGAGATAATTGTAACCTACATCAAGAATAAATAGTATACATGGTATCGGTTATCTCTATTTTTTAAAAAAGTTAATGTCAGAGGAGGATGATTCATTATAAAGCTTATGTGTAAGTGTCTTTTAATTGTGCCTGCTTGCAACTTAATGTGTAATATTTATGGTAAGTAGCAAGTAGTAATCTGTCTTTTCCCACACTATTAATTTTAAATTCAGTTTTTTGTTTAAAGAGCATCATATTAAACATACTTGACATTTAATTTTCACTCACAAGTTGGCACAGATTATCGTTATCCAGTTGTGATGAAATTTCATTACTGGATGCTTCTCACCAAATGTAAAAAAAATTGTGGTGGGCAGGGGGGGGGGAGGCACAAAGTATTAATTATTAAATTTTTTTCTAAAAGACAATGAACAATGGACACCATAATTTATATCCATCCATGGATATTAGACACACTCTTCTCTTTTGACATTGACTCAGCTATTTATAATACACCTACACAGTTCTTAGTACTAGTAGTGTCTCCTTGTTGTTGTGGTCTTCATTCAGTATTCTGTGCTAAAGGTCTCATCTGTGCATAACTATTGCAAACTACATCCATTTGAACCAACTTATTGACCCCCATACTCTCTCTTATAACCAAACTATCTATTCCTTCATGACTCAGAATGCATCTTATCAACTAATATCTTCCTTCACATGAGTAGCCTCGTAAATTTATTTTCTCTCCAGTTTGATTCATTATCTCTCCATTTATTATTTTGATCTACTAATCTAATTTTCAGCATTCTTATGAAACACTGCATTTAAAAAGCTTATATTCTTTATTTCTATACACTACTTACAGTCCACATTCCACTTACATTTAAGAGTCCACTACAGGCAAATACTTTCAACAAAAATTTTGTAACACTTAAATTTACAAGGGTGAGCTGAAAATTAGTACCTCTATCTTTTTATGTCAAAATTCTTAAAGCTTTCTAAATAAAACAAATATTATTAACATTTCATCTTTATTCATCATGTCTACATATTTATTTCTCAACGTAGTTATCCTGGTGATGGACACATTTCTCCCAATGAGAGTTTATTGATATTGTCACAGTACAATATGTGACTTTGTTGGCAGAGCCAGAACCTCACCTTTGCTTGCACAACTACATCACTATTGAAATGAAGTCCTCAGAGGTGTTCTTCATGTTTTGGGAACTTATGAAAAATGGATGAGTTCAGGACTGTATGGAGTCAATAGATGACAGTGAACCCAAGGCATCAGATTTCTGCTGTGTTCTCATGCTGAAGGAGAGGGTGCTCCAAGTCTGGATGAACTCTTCAGATTCAAAATTTGATTACAGCTTGCTGTTTCTCACGCACTGGTATAGTTATGTTACACACTGCGATGTTACATGCTACAATTCAGAGCCATTTAGTGGCAGAGGACTGCAAATGTATAGATATTACAAATAAATGTGTAGAATGTTAATAACACTTGATTTATTTAAATTCTCTTTCTACTGTCAGTCTGCATTTCATGTATTTTTTACTTTGATCACTGTCATTTATTTTGCTACTCAAATAGCTAAAACAATCATCTACTTTCACTGCCTCACTTTCTAATATAATTTGCTCACATAACCTTATTGAATTTGAGTACATTCCATTATCCTTGTTTTACCAATGTTGGTGTTCAACTAACATTTTTTTCAAGACACTGATTAGTCCTTTCAAACATCTTCCAAATCATTTGCTATTTCAGACAGAATTACAATGTAATCAGAAAACTACAAAGTTTTTAATTATTCTCTCTTTACAAATTTCTCTTTGGTTTTCTGTACTTCTCACTCAGTTTACAGACTGAACAATGTGGGGGAAATGCAAAAACTTTATCTCACACCCTCCTCAACTGTTGTCTCTGTTTCACGTTCTTCAATTGTACTTAATGCAGTGTTGCCCCTATACAATCTGCAGATAATGTTTTGCTCTCTGTATTTTATTGCTGCTTACATTTTTTCGCCATATTTTAACATAAATTCTGCTGCAGGATGATTCCTTCCATTACTGTCTTTCCACCGGTGTGACTACATAGTTAATACTGATAATGTTTGTTGTTGTTGTTGTTGTTGTTGTCTTCAGTCCTGAGACGGGTTTGATGCAGCTCTCCATGCTACTCTAACCTGTGCAAGCTTCTTCATCTCCCAGTACTTACTGCAGCCTACATCCTTCTGAATCTGCTTAGTGTAGTCATCTCTTGGTCTCCCTCTACGATTTTTACCCTCCACGCTGCGCTCCAATGCTAAATTTATGATCCCTTGATGCCTCAGAACATGTCCTACCAACCGGTCCCTTCTTCTTGTCAAGTTGTGCCACAAACTCCTCTTCTCCCCAATTCTATTCAATACCTCCTCATTAGTTATGTGATCTACCCATCTAATCTTCAGCATTCTTCTGTAGCACACATTTCGAAAGCTTCTATTCTCTTCTTGTCCAAATTATTTATCATCCACGTTTCACTTCCATACATGGCTACACTCCATACAAATACTTTCAGAAACGACTTCCTGACACTTGAATCTATACTCGATGTTAACAAATTTCTCTTCTTCAGAAATGCTTTCCTTGCCATTGCCAGTCTACATTTTATATCCTCTCTACTTTGACCATCATCAGTTATTTTGCTCCCCAAATAGCAAAACTCCGTTACAAGTTTAAGTGTCTCATTTCCTAATCTAATTCCCTCAGCATCACCCGACTGTTTGAAAAAATATCAGTTGAATTGTTATCACATTATCACTAAAAATACCGAATACCATGTAAAACTGTAGCACACACTGTACATATGGCTATGATACCCTTTTAGTTATACATCAAATATCTACCAAATTACTTAATGAATCCAGTGCAATAACTTGTGGTTGAACCTAAGTGCATCACTTTCCTTAAGGAAACTTTTGAAAGGTTTTCCTTCTTAATGTGTTTACACTGTATGCATTAAATTTTAAGAAATATCCTTCTTTAAATTGTCTGCTTTGGTAAACGTTTATATTGATGGGTTCACAACAAATGTAGCTATGAAGTTAATAGTGCTCATTTAGAAAGTAATTAATTTTAAAGGATTCAACATTTGTCAATTAAGATACAAACTACAGCATGAAAATTTGAAGTTTTGATAGTTTTGTGCTATTTTTATTCTTGTTAACACTTAGAATCTTAATTTTTTTACAGGGAGGATGAATTCATTGTTTGGCATATGTGAAGCATTTGCACCATTTATCTATGGACCAATGTTTGCTGCTGTTTATGCCAGTACTCTTAATACAATGGCTGGAGCATTCCTTTTGTTTTCATCTGCCCTTACAGCTCCAGCAATAGTATTTTTTGGGTATGTATAAAAGCTAATGTTTATTTGGGTTTAATATGATAGTTTATTAAGTTGGATTGCTCAGTTTTTCCCCTTTCCTTAAGTTTTACTTTCTTATGTAGCATTTTCCTTCTTTTCCTGCTTTCTTTGAGTGTGTGCTTTAGTTTTCTTAGGTCTGTCCACATTCGTTCCTTTTAATGTGTGTCAGGGCGCTGATGACCTCGATGTTGAGCGCCCATAAGCCCCAACACACCACCACCACCACATCCAGCAGATCTGACTTGTCACCTGAAATATGCGAGTAATGGAGGGAGGAAGAGGGCTAAAACAGATGTAGTGGGATGTTGTGTGCAATATTTACTGCACAGTTTCACTTCTAACATCTTTCTCTAAAGTCTTTCAAAATAATAATGTACCATGCAGATGCAGAGGATGCATGGTCATGATAGACATGGTGTGGGCACATATGGGGAATGTTCAACTAGAAGATTATGTTTTTCAAGGACAATAAGGAACTTGAAACTTCCTGGTGGATTCAAACTGTGTGTCAGACTGAGACTTGAACTTGGACCCTTGCCTTTCACTGGCAAGTGCTCTACAGACTCAGCTACCCAAGCATGACTCACAATCTTTTCCTTCCACCAGTGTGGCTGGTTTTTGAGTTGTGCTTGGGCATCTCAGTCAGTAGAGCACTTGCCTATGAAAGGCAAAGGTCCCAAGTTCAAATCTCAGTCTGGCACACAGTTCTAATCTGCAAGGAGGTTTTGTATCAGTATGCACTCTGCCGCAGAGTGAAAATTTATTCTGGAATATTGACTTTCATTCTTTTCATGTAATAAGTTGGGGATGCACAGGTTCATTAAGAGCCTCCATATTGTAGAACAGGCTAAGTGAAGCTGGATGTGCATGTCAGTGATATACACAATTCCTCTCCATTTCCCCTTGTGGTACAAACACTGGTAATTGCTGCTACAGTTTTTATTCCAATCAAGATCAAATTGCATTCTTTTTATCTGCCATCATATAATGCTCTGGACGGAGAAATACTGTTTGATCTTCTAAAGAACCTCACCTGCCCATTACTTATGTGGGTTCCCTTCTTCTCTTCTTTAATGTATGGCTATTATGACGGGTTTCAACTGGAGGCTCTCCACTGTGTCCTGCTCTTAGTGTCTTCCTCCATCTGTTTATAAGTTCATCCTCTCATAATCCCTTTCCTAGCTTTTCCTATCATTCCTGCCACTTTTCCCTCTGAAATTCTTGTTGCAGACAGTTCTTACATAGTATATCACCCAGATAAGATTTTTTGCTGCTCGTGATCACTTCCAGTAATCCTCTTTCTTCACATATTTTCCTATTCTGAAGTCTATCAGTCCACATCACCTTAAGCATTCTTCTCTATAGCCATATTTTAAAACTTTATAAATACCTTTCTTCTTCCTTTTTAACTGCCCATGAATCACTGCTGTTCAACACTACACTCCACACATAACATTTAGCAAATCTTTTCCTCAGCTCCATTAGAATTCTTTGTGTTGTTAGTAACTGCTTCACCTTTTCAAATGCTCTTTTTGCCTCCTTATTTCTGCAGTACACCTTTCATTCCTCATCATTAAACTTCCGAGGCACAGAAAGGATTTTACTTGCTCTATATTTTTCCATCCAAGAATATGTTAACTGGTGTTTGCTTCTTGCATATTCTCATCACTTTTGCCTTTCCTATATTTCTCACCCTCCCCCCATGAACCATGGACCTTGCTGTTGGTGGGGAGGCTTGCATGCCTCAGCGATACAGATAGCCGTAATGTAGGTGCAACCACAATGGAGGGGTATCTGTTGAGAGGCCAGACAAATGTGTGGTTCCTGAAGAGGGGCAGCAGCCTTTTCAGTAGTTGCAGGGGAACAGTCCAGATGATTGACTGATCTGGCCTTGTAACACTAGCCAGAACGGCCTTGCTGTGCTGGTACTGCGAACAACTGAAAGCAAGGGGAAACTACAACCATAATTTTTCCCAAGGGCATGCAGCTTTACTGTAGGGTTAAATGATGATGGCGTCCTCTTGGGTACTGCTTACTGCCTACAGGAAAATCAAAGAGATCTTTGCAGAAAAGAGGATCACCTGTATGAATATCAAGAGCTCGGGTGGAAACCCAGTTCTAAGCAAAGAGGGGAAAGCAGAAAGGTGGAAGGAGTATATAGAGGGTCTATACAAGGGTGATGTTCTTGAGGACAATATTATAGAAATGGAAGAGTACGTAGATGAAGATTAAATAGGAGATATGATACTGCGTGAAGTGTTTGACAGAGCACTGAAAGACCTAAGTGGAAACAAGGCCCCAGGAGTAAACAACATTCCATTAGAACTGCTGACAGGCTTGGGAGAGCCAGGCCTAACAAAACTCTTCCATCTAGTTAGCAAGATGTATGAGACAGGTGAAATACCTTCAGACTTCAAGTAGAATATAATAATTCTAATTCCAAAGAAAGCAGGTATTGACAGATGCGAAAATTACCAAACTATAAGTTTAATAAGCCACAGCTGCAAAATACTAACACAAATTCTTTACAGATGAATGGAAAAACTGGTAGAAGCTGACCTCGGGGAAGATCAGTTTGGATTCCATAGAAATGTTGGAACACGTGAGGCAATACTGACCTATTGCTTATCTTAGAAAATAGATTAAGGAAAGGCAAACATATGTTTCTAGCATTTGTAGATCTAGAGAAAGCTTTTGACAATGTTGACTGGAATATTCTCTTTCAAATTCTGAAGGTGGCAGGGGTAAAAGACAGGGAGCGAAAGGCTATTTACAATTTGTACAGAAACCAGATGGCAGTTATGAGAGTCGAGGGGCATGAAAGGGAAGCAGTGGTTGGGAAGGGAATGAGACAGGGTTGTAGCCTATCCCTGATGTTATTCAATTTGTATATTGAGCAAGCAGTAAAGGAAACGAAAGAAAAATTCAGAGTAGGTATTAAAATCCATGGAGAAGGAATAAAAACTTTGAGGTTTGCTGATGACATTGTAATTCTGACAGAGACAGCAAAGGACCTGGAAGAGTAGCTCAACAGAATGGACAGTGTCTTGATGGGAGGATATAAGATGAACATCAACAAGAGCAAAATGAGGATAATGGCATGTAGTCGAATTAAATCTGGTGATCCTGCAGGAATTAGATTAGGAAGTGAGACATTTAAAGTAGTAAAGGAGTTTTGCTATTTGGGGAGCAAAATAACTGATGATGGTCGAAGTAGAGAGGATATAATATGTAGACTGGCAATGGCAAGGAAAGCATTTCTGAAGAAGAGAAATTTGTTAACATCGAGTATAGATTTAAGTGTCAGGAAGTCGTTTCTGAAATTATTTGTATGGAGTGTAGCCATGTATGGAAGTGAAACATGGACGATAAATAGTTTAGACAAGAAGAGAATAGAAGCTTTTGAAATGTGGTGCTACAGAAGAATGCTGAAGATTAGATGGGTAGATCACATAACTACTCAAGAGGTATTGAATAGCATTGGAGAGAAGAGAAATTTGTGGCACAACTTGACAAGAAGAAGGGTTCGGTTGGTAGAGCATATTCTGAGGCATCAAGGGATCACCAATTTAGCATTGGAGGGCAGCTTGGAGGGTAAAAGTCATAGAGGGAGACCAAGAGATGAATACACTAAACAGATTCAGAAAGATGCAGGGTGCAGTAAGTACTGGGAGATGAAGATGTTTGCACAGGATAGAGTAGCGTGGAGAGCTGCAGCAAACCAGTCTCTGGAATGAAGACCACAACAACAACAACATATTTCTCATCCTTCCATACTCCTTACTACTTCTTACTATACCCCTCAACATCTTCTGTAGCTCTTCTTATGATTCTGCTAGCACTACTTGATCATCTGTGAATTTTATATCCATTGTCCTTTCTCCTCAAGTTACAATTCCCCTTGCATCTTCTATGGCCTTACCTATCAGTTCTTCCCCACGTATGTTGAATATTCCTTGCTTTAGACTCCTTTTAGTCCTCATCTCTTCTATTTCCTCAGTCCTTACTTCAGCTGTCACTTCTTGTCTTTTGTACATCTCCTTTATTACCCTTCTATCATTTCAGTCTATACTAACACCTTCCAAAATTAACAATAGTATATTCTTGTTTTTTATTTTATTTCCACTCAAAAAGATTCACATTAACACTGAATGAAGTATGAAAAAATACAAAGTCTCATAACTACAGAAAACATACATATAAGTCTCATCAGTGAGCATACAGTAAGTAAGTAAACATAAATGAGGCTGAGATTCTGACACATCAAGCTCATGTTTGTTTGTATGGTTTTTTGGTATGTGTTTCTGACACGATTAAATAAAATCAAGCTTATATTGGGCTATTTGCGTACATGGCACAGCACTTGTTGCACCCACTGCCTATTCAGGTTGTGAGGTGGCCTCTCTAGGCAATCCATGGATGCACTTGTATCATGTGCTGTTTGATTACACTTGCTCATATTATAGAGTTACTACACAGCTGACTTAGTCAGAAGCCTCTGTCTCATTGATAAAAGAACTATATCCTTCTTTCTTCATTTCTATCCCTCTTCCTCTAAACATTCTCACACATCCTATAGCGTCTCTTGTTCCATTGCCTTTCTGAACATGAACTTGTCTTCACCCATATTTTCCTAATTTTTCTTTCCATTCTCATTGGTATGACTCCTTAGAGCATTTTTAAAATAAAACAAATTGTGCTATAGTCTTTGTATTCTTTTACATTCAATTTTTAAAGTGAAGGTATTAGAATGAACTCAAACAGCTCTTGATGCCAAATTTCTGTGACATAAGCTCTGTTTACTACCTCTGTCATTTGGCTACTGAAATTCAACCTAAGACTTTCAGTGCTTCCGATGGTATTCTATCACAGGCTAGTGATTTCTTATCTTGGAACTCCTAAATTGTTTTTTTTTTTCAATATCTTGGGATGTTGGTCTTTTTCATTCTGTTCCCCTTCATTTTTCAAAACCAATCTAGTGTTATCCATCTGTGAGTCATATGACTCTTCCACATAATCCACCCAAACTTTCTTCTCCTCTTCTATACGCACTGCCTTCTTCCCATGATTATTTAACTTTCATCGTTTACTTATTTCTCTTATATGTCTTTGAGTTAAGGACTCAATGTTCTGTGCATTTCTTCCAATTTTCCTTTTTTTCTCATTCTTCTATTTCCTTGTATTGTTGCCTCATCCAATCCTCTCTTGCCTGATCAGTTAACTTTCTTATTTCATTGTTCAGTTTTCTGCTCTGTCTTCTGCCTTCTTCCAAACTGTCATTTTTCCATATCCTGTGCCCATCTATTTTATCAAGCATACTTCCTGTTATCAATTCTTTCTGATTTCTTGTTCTATTAACATTTCCAGTATCTATCTCTAATACTTCCAACACCAAATTTTTAACAATTTTCATTTTTCAGTGACATCTGCACTTTGCTTTACATGCTCCAATCTATTTTTGATTAAGTGACTGTACTCTTTCTTAAAGTTTTCATAATTGATTTTCTCACTATCCCATTTCTCTATCTGTTGCTTTTTCTTAATATCCTTTGTATGGTCTGTATCATCATTTGCACCTGGAAAGTTTTTTGCTATTTAAATGCCATTTTTGTATCTCTACTGTTTGATTAAAGCACACTCTGTTTGATATCTAGCAAAATCAGCTGGGACTTTCCATGTATATAATCTTCATTGATGGTGCTAGACTCAAGTATTAGCAATCTAGTGATCAAATCATTCACATAGGACTATCAGGTTTTCTCCAAATCCATAACCTCCAACTACATTTTTTCTTCTTCCCTATTCCCATTTTCTTCACAGAATTCCTCAGTCTGCTCGTATATTTTGTCCATTTTCTCTTTGTTTCCATCTGATGTTGCCATATAAACTGGAATAATGAATAATCAATGTATCCACAGGGTTCCTCTATAACTTCACTGGTAACTTTCTGTCACTAACTGGAATAGCCCTCACTATGTTCTTGTCTAGATGTCTCCTGTATATTACTCCAACTCTATTTTCCCTAGATTTTGATCCTATTTGAATTACGTTGTACTGCCAGATTCAAATTCTCCTTCTCCTTCCCACTGAACATTGCTAAACTTAAAAGACTGATATTCTGTCTCTCCATTTCTTTCTTCATGTTTTCTAATTTTCCTTTCTTATTCATCATCTTCATATTCTATGCAGCACTCATCAATAGAGATTTTTCCCTTTTCCTCCTCTTATCCTGATATAATTCAGAGTATAGTTTTTATGGGTAAGTGCCCACCCAGAGATCCAATTGTGGGCCTATTTTGGAGTATCTCTTCTCAGGAACAACCTTACTTGAGAGTACAGTCCAGTGGGTCTGGGGATACCATATGAGTCTTTAACATGGTGATCTCCCTTGCCTTCCATATTTTGTGCCATTGGCCTTGTCAGGTTTATCCATCTTTATGAGTGATTTCTCATTCTAAGGACAAGAGAGTGCCCTGCCTTCTACCTGCTCATCAACTCTCCTAGGAGGCTGTTGACACTTGGCAGAAGAGGTTTCCTTATCCTGGGAGATATTCAACCCATGAGTCATTAGCCGCTTGTGAGGCAAGAGTTGCCCCATTCTCTACTATTTGTAGGTGACATTACAAATTTCCTTTCATCAAGTCTAGGACAAAATGGCTTTCCATAGACTCTCCAGTACCTTCAGAAAAGTGGGCTCTCATCTTAATGTGATAGGTTATGAGACACACTTACTATCTGTACCAAGGGGTGAGTGATTGAGAGAGGGCACCTCCCTTGCAAGTTCAAGAAATTGACTTACTTCAGGCTATATCAATAATCTCCCATTCTACCCTCATGCACTTGCAGATACTACTCATTAGATAGTGTGCACTTGTTTACACTTCAGTGACCAGTTTACAGTCTGGATCCATCTCAGAAACAGAGCCGTGTGTGACAAGAAGTCACAAAAAATAGGTGATCATCTAGTCACTTTGGCATTATACATCGATTTGGATATATATGGTCATCAAGATGGTGTTCAAGAAATGATGGATCATATCAATAGTGTGATTTATCAGGCCACTATAATCTAGTAAACGGTTTAGTAGATAACTCACTATTTAGGAAAACACAGAAAGCCACTATGCAAATAGGATGAGGCAAGTGGCTCTGCATCAGTTATAATGTAGCTTTTCAGCAGAAAATTGATCATAAGCACAAAATGACAATAAACAGAACAAGAAGGTATATCAGAAAGGTTAACTGAATTTCATTGACAGTCCCACATCTCATACAAAGCAAGGCAAGATCAGCACACCTCCTGTTACTGCCAAATAAAAGAATTGCATCTTGGTGGATATGCAGGTTAAGATCCAAGCAGCTGCACTACATTATTGTAATATCACCATTTCAGTCACGCAAAGTCCAAAATCCCAGGACATCTGCATTAGTGTGAAGATGGAAAAGTTTAGCTTCTTTAGCAATGTAAAATTATCTGTTCTCCATGTGGGGGCTGGAACCCACTCAGTCTGTGACAAAAGGAATAGCCTCTGGACCAGACCAAATCCACTAGGCCATGCTGTTTTATCTTTGTTGGAGACATTAATACATAGGCCCTAGTTGTTTTATAAAACTTGGTCTGTTGAACAGTATCCTGACACTTGGAGAAAGGCAGTTATGTTTCCTCTTCTGAAATTTACTGAAAAATATGGCACAGTGGTTGACACTGGACTCACATCTAGAAGAAGCAGGGTTTAAATCCCCATGACAATCCAGATTTATGTTTTTCATGAATTCCTCATCTTAATTTAAGATAAATCTGAGGAAGGTTCCTATGAAAAGCACATGGCTGTTTGCTTCCCTCACCTCTTCTAGTCTAAGGTTGTGTGCAGTATTGAATGACTTCATTGTAAACTGGAAAAGAAACGTAATTGTACCTTTTTCCTTGTTGAAGTCCGGTGAGGATCATTATCATTTCAAAGAGTTGTGCAGTTATCTGCCTCATCTGCAGCAGGTCAAAGATTCCTGAGCAAGTGATCAACCACAGCACTGTAGGAGTTTTTGTACCCCAAAACCTTGTGTGCTGCTTTGACCATGGGTGCAGATATTTTCACTCCTCATTTAATAACATTATCCTACAGGAAAGGATGACCATTCAAGAATATTTCCTATTCCAAAATCCATTAGTTGTTTTTCTTTCCTTTAATTTCATGCCAGAAAAAAAAGAGTTGAAAATCATGAGTGTAAGTTCTGAATTCATAGTTTTCTGGGTCTCATGGCTGCATTTAACAGCCAAATCGCTTTTGAATCCAAGTTCAGTTGAACAGAATACATAGAATCTTGTGGAATTGGGAAGATATAAAAACAAATCTTCTGGGACTTTCAGCCTTCTCAGTCTTTTGACCAAGCTCTTCTCAATCACTGTCAAGTGGTTACCAAGACATTGCCGTTATATAGCCACACTGCTGGTTGTGACATCACTGGTGCTCTCTTCCTCACCATTTATGGCATTGTCTTTGTCCCGCATCTGTTGCACTGGCTTCAACCTCCCAATGGTCAGGGCCCCAGCTGTTATCTTTGTTGATGGTATTTTCAGATATTTTTATTTCTAGTGCTTCTTTTATGATTCTATCCCAGAATCCCTTCAAACTTATAATGAAATATTTTTCAGTGAATATAATTTGGTGTTGATTTTCTAAAGTGTGTTCTGTAATGGCTGATTTTTCAGGACAGCCTCAGCATAAGCACCTCTTGTGTTCCAACCAGCATTGCGCCTCAGTGCATACTGTTTGGTCAGTGTCATAACAGCCACACTGAAATGATATTTTGTACACTCCAGGATGTCAAGCAAGGCCAATAAACCACCCATTTCTACTTCCTTGTTTAACTAATGAGGCCGAAGTATCACTTTACTGTGCCTTCGTATTCTGACAAATCCAGAACTTGGAAATGCTAGTTAAAAGTTGGTATCACATAAACTGTCTGAGATCTGTTGAGTTGGCTTTACAGTCATATTTACGCAGGAATTACTTCACTTTTTGTTCAACCACTTCAAAACATACCTTTTTATTTTGATATATTTGTTTAAAATATCATGATGTTAAAAACAGTCTGCAATTACCCTGATAGTCTACCATCTGATCCCTCAAAATTTTTGTTTTTGTGCATTTCAAATCTCCTTTTTTCTTAATTTTTCAAGTTCTTTTTGGTGTATTTACATGCAATAAGCTTCAGTGTTACAGTATGCCACCTTTAGTTCCCTAGATACAGCAAATACATTATACAAAAATATAATTATATAAAAATATTTATAAATTATAAAGTATAACATCATAATATCTTTAGTTAATTTTTTTTTAATGATCGTACATCAACTACATTAGACTGAACCAAGTGAAAAACACATGTGAATGTGTCTAGCATAGTATCAAAAACAATAGTAAAGGACTATGATATGGGTTTAGTAAGAGCAGTATGTACATAGGTGCATACATATGAATGGATGTACATAGGGTTATACAGTACAGTCTCAAACTTATCAGGCTATATTAATCTTACAGGAAGGACTGAGTCAATCACATAAAACAATTCCATGCTGTGGTGTGTATTGCATCACTTGCATGGTGTGGGGGATGATTATGTAATAAAAGACATTTAGTTAAGGTAGAATGCTGAAGATTAGATCGGTAGATCACATAACTAATGAGAAGGTATTGAATAGAATTGGGGAGAAGAGGAGTTTGTGGCACAACTTGACGAGAAGAAGGGATCGGTTGGTAGGACATGTTCTGAGGCATCAAGGGATCACAAATTTAGCATTGGAAGGCAGCGTGGAGGGTAAAAATCGTAGAGGGAGACCAAGAGATGAATACACTAAGCAGATTCAGAAGGATGTAGGTTGCAGTAGGTACTGGGAGATGAAGAAACTTGCACAGGATAGAGTAGCATGGAGAGCTGCATCAAACCAGTCTCAGGACTGACGACCACAACAACAACAACAGTTAAAATTTAGTCACTTGGTAGAAAACCTATCTGTATAGGGTAAATATATTGTTAATAGTGCAATAAGTTGTACTCATCTGTGTTCCACTTATTTTATCTGACTAGGCAAATTTGTGAGCTGGAATGGGACTCATTTCATTTCGTTTTATCATCTTCTTGTATATCATTTACATGATGTAGGAATTGTCACAACAAAGTTATCATACTAGTACAAGTACTACAGACATAATCATGGAATATCACTTTCAAGGCATTTTTTAAAAGTACAAATTTAGACATGTAAATTAAAATTTTTGGCAATAAATTTACACACAATCAAAGTACTCATCTACATCATAGAAAGATTTGCTTAAAAGGTAATTTTTAAGCTCAGTCTTAAATTTTACTTCATCTATTATTGCCTTCATGTACACTGGCAGAGCATTGTAGAGTTTTATTCCAAAATAACTTACATGCTTTTGGGTTTGTGTTGCCCTTACCCTTTCTACATACAAATTCTTACCTGTACATGTAGCATACCATCTTGGACAGTGGTTCCCAACTTGGTGGTGATTCCCCCTGATGGATAAAACGAAATTTGATGAGGAGTACAGAAAAAAGTGTTTGACTGTGTTTTGGTCACAATAAATAATTTTTAATACATCCTTACTGTTATCATTATTTTGTAGGACTGAAATATTGACTATTTAAGTCATCAATAATTAACATTTTTCCTAATACTAGCATTAATGGATAACATAGCATGATGGAGATTACAGCTTGTAAATTGAATGTATGAACAACATCTTCTTCACATAGTTCACCCCTTACAAATATATTTTGTACAATGGCGGCCGGTGTGGCCGTGCGGTTAAAGGCGCTTCAGTCTGGAACCGTGTGACCGCTACGGTCGCAGGTTCGATTCCTGCCTCGGGCATGGATGTGTGTGATGTCCTTAGGTTAGTTAGGTTTAATTAGTTCTAAGTTCTAGGCAACTGATGACCTCAGAAGTTAAGTCGCATAGTGCTCAGAGCCATTTGAACCATATTTTGTACAATGCATCTGTGACATTTAGATTGAGTCACATATATCACATGTGCTTAAAAATCTCATGAAAATTACTTCTCCGAGCTGTAGGTAGTTCCCGCAATGGACCAGAAATTGTTTCATTATATACTTAGCAACAGATATATGAACTGACTGAGGACACACTGTAATAGTAACTATGTAATAGCACTTCACTGCTGTAGAGCGTACTGGTGAGACACAAAGAAATGATAGATTGAAGTTTTCCAGTTTCTGCCAGTTCATAAGTAAGGAGCCCAATAATCAAGTGATTTAACAACAATAAGTATAATGCACACATTTTAACTTGGTTGGACATGGTGTTGGGAAGCAAGTGATGGTAGAGGATGGTGGAGGATGGGTGCAGAGGAATAAAATTTTGTAACAGGTGTCTACTCTCACTGTGAATAGTCAGCTTTCTTTTCTAAGATGTGTTGCTTCATCATACTGTAAAATAATAAAGATTATTAAAAGTAAGCAGTACCAATTGTCTGATTGACTCATTAATTCCTCATTTAACAAGATACCTATAAAAACTATCATTTATCTTTCATCCTTTCAAAAATAAAAGTGTTCAAAGAAAATTCTTTTCCATTCTAGATTTAATTTGGCTGTTAACAATGATAACTGGCGGTGGAGGGTGGGGGGGGGGGGGGGGCAGAAGGAACCAGCTGACATCTGATTGCACTTATGGGTAATTGTGTCAGAAAGGTCGAGAATCAATGTTCTAAGGGCTGAAAGTGGTGTACTGAAACTCCAAAGAGGTTGAGACTGTTAACAATGAGTCAGTAGTCAATCTATTATGTAACTATGTACAATCTCTATCATAGAGTAACCAAAAAGCAAGGAATAAAGAGCACTGTTGCTACAACATTACAGTCCCACTAGACAAATGTGATGACAACACACAGAAGTCAATGACAGATGATGATGATGTGTCACTAAATCAGTCTCCATGGTGGTAGTGGAGCATCACCTCTGAAACATGCAGGGAAATCACATGCCATACAGAGTGGCTTGTCGCCACTTGTTGTGGAACTGAGTGAATGCTTGTTGAACTTGCAGCTGCAGTTGAGTTTCAGGTCGAGATTGCAGTTACACTGCTGTCACAGAAAGATGAAGCTGCCATCCTGAAACAACAGCCAGCAGTACATGGTGAAAGATGTACACTGGTTTGAAATGGCTGATGGAGACAGTTGTGGTCTTGCCTTTGGCGGAAATATCTAACATCTTCATATGTCTCTGTAACACACAGTGTGAGCCCATGTATGGAGCTTGTAGAGAAGATTTCATGCTGTCTGCACATAGCATTATGTGTGAACAGTTGGCCAAATAATGATACACATAGCATGGTGGTGTACCATGTGAGGATCATTAATGCAGACAAAAACAGGTGACGGGGTGACGCAAGTGACATAGAAAGTCTGGCTGATCTTACATGACAGATTGCAGAGAATTGGTGTCAACAAATCAGCACAGAAGACATATTATTTCACTGAAAACCAATTCTGTCAATGAAGTATCTATCTTGTGTTTGTAAACATTTCATAGACCAATTAACACGATCAGCAGAGCAGTCGTCCCAAGGTGACTTACAGCATATGAGAGCAGCTTTGAGCAAGCAGTGCCATTGCTCTATCACACTGTTGCTTGCTGGATGTTAACATGTGGTTTTATGATGGACATACTCAAAGAAAATTGCAAGCTTGGTGAATAACTCTGATTGAAATTGCTGGCCATGAACTATTGTTACATGCTGTGGACAATCAAATCTTTATAACCATGTGGAGACAATGGAAGGGGCTAATGTCTCTGAATTGGTGTTATCTAATGGTACTATCTCCAGCCTTCAAGTGAAATGATCTGTCATAATCAATAAGTATTGTTGACCATTTGATGGAAATAATGGATCGATAACATTGGGATGTACGTGCACGGAACATGAAGTGGTGTCAGAGAATTTGCCCACTGGTGCATGTATGTGTGAGACACTTTGGTGCATTGGCTTGGCATACATGTGTGCATCCACTCATGAGAGTATTTATTGATTGCTGGCCAGACAAAGCACTTCAACATCAGACAGAACATCAGATGACCCTCGGGATGAACGAAGTTGTGTAAATTGTCAATGGCTTGCCTGCAAAATAGAGCAGACAGGAAAGCTTGGGATCTTTGTTGCAAGATGTCACAATATAGTTTAATATCTGTGCCAGGGACACTAATGAGCTACAACTGTAGTGCTGAGTTGACGTCATTCAGGAAAGTGTGAAGTTCTTGGTCAGTCCATTGTGCCTGGGCAAATGTGTTGTAGTCAGTGGGGCTCAAAACACTGTTGACTCATGAAAGGCAGTCACCTATCACATTGTCCATATCATAGTCATGCCTGATGGTGGTAAACTACACCATAAATTCCATATGACTATATTGTCATAGTGAACAGTTCATATTCCACCTCAATTCATATGTTAAAAATTGTTGGTCCATATAGATAGTGAAATCTCTCACTTCTATCTGGGGCTAGAAACATTTGGTGGATTTGTATATGGCAAGAAGTTCTCAATAGTAAGTATTCCACTTTTGTTGTGATAAAGAAAGCTTATGAGAATAAAAGGCCAGCAGCTGCCATGAGCCATCTGTCCATTGTTGTAATACAATACCTATAAGTGCCAGGCTTGAATCAATGACCATCACTAAGGGTGCATCAAGTGCAGGATGCACTAGAAGTGCAGTTTTTACCATATTTGTTTTGTGGCATCAAAGGCAGAGCTCTTTGCCTCAGTCCACTGCATCAGAGAGTTTCCTTTCATGTTAGAAAGTGCTGCAGTTAAGGGTTCTTGTAGCTCTGCTGCCTTGTCTGGTAGGGGATGGAACCCTGCAGAAGATATATGATGAGCAAGAAAATTGGCTTCAGCAGCTGAATATATATTTGTTTGTGATCAAAATGACACCATACTGCTCCAGCAGTTTGAACACATTTATTAGGTATTGTTGATATTCTTCTTTGCTGGTCAAAAAGATCAAGACATCATCAAAATAGGCAAAGCAGAAGGTTAGGTCTTGTAGTACAGAATCAATAAATCTTTGCCAGGTTTGGGTTGTGCTGTGTAAACCAAAAGACTTTACCATGCTCTCAAATAACCCAAATGTTGTAATAATTGCTGTTTTTGGTACAACCTCTTCTGTCACCAGTGTCTGAGAATGAGTCTTGGCACAATCGAGCACATTAAAGATCATTGCATCATATAAAGCATGATTAGAATCTCATAACAATGGAATCAGTAATGGTCTAGTATGGTATTTACATTAAGCACACCATAATCAGCACATGGATGCTATGCTCCACTCTTCTTGGGAATTGGGTACGGTGGAGATGACCCTGAACCACTCAATGGTCAGATAATGCCTTCTTTTAACACAGTGCCAAACTTGGCCTTAGCTACTGCCAGGTGATTCGGTTCTAAACGTCTAAGCCTGCATGATACTGGAGGTCCATCAGTGGTTTTGATAAAAGGCACAGTATTAGGCTGCATCTGTTTCAGAGCTGCAGTGTCCTAGTCAGAGCAGGAAACTGGCATAATACTATATAGAAGTGTACTAACAGTCCTTTGCTTGCATCAGTTTGGGACGTTGTACAGTCATGCTGCAGCAGAACCCTTGTGTAATCAGGCCAGCCACACTGTTCATGAGTCAGGAATTTGCTACATACAGTATCTGCTGGTAGTATGTCTGGAAATCCACACCATCATCTAGCTCTGAGACATTGGTGATGATGAAGTCCCAGGTCAATGCACAGTGTATTTCCAAGTCCAATTCCATATGCTGAGTTACATATGTCAATGTTGTGGCATTGTTAGCAGTTGACAAGCAGAATGTGATCACTGGGTGACAGCAATGCCACAAGGTGCATGGAATATGCTCAATTCAGAACCTGTATCTACTACACTGAAGAGCCAGAGAAACTGGTACACCTGCCTAATATTGTGTAGGGACCATTCGAGCATGTAGAAGTACGACAACATGACATGGCATGGACTCGACTAATGTCTGAAGTAGTGCTGGATGACACCATGAATCCTGCAGAGCTGTCCGTAAATCCATAAGAGTATGAGGTGGTGGAGATCTCTTCTGAGGAGCCCATTGCATATCCCAGATATGCTCAATAATTTTCATGTCTGGGAAATTTGGTGAGCAGCGGAAGGGTTTAAACTCAGAAGAGCATTCCTGGAGCCATTCTGTAGCAATTCTGGACGTGTGGGGTGTTGCATTGTCTTGAAGAAATTGCCCAAGTAGGCCGGAATGCACAATGGACATGGATGAATCCAGGTGATCAGACAGGATGCTTACTTATGTGTCACCCATCAGATTCATATCTAGACACATCAGGGGTTCCATATCACTTCTATCAATGATGTTTCATTGAATGATTTGCATGTTCACACTTGTTGATGGCCCAGCATTGAAATCTGCAGAACTTTGCAGAAGGGCTGCACTTCTGTCATGTTGAGCAATTCTCTTCAGTTGTCATTGGTCCCATTCTTGCAGGATCTTTTTCTGGCCACAGCAATGTCAGAGATTTAATGTTTTACCGGATTCCTGATATTAACGGTACACTCGTGAAATGGTCATACGAAAAATCTCCACTTCATTGCTACCTCGGAGGTGTGTCTCCCATTGTTCATGTGCCAACTATAACACCATGTTCAAACTCACTTAAATCTTGATAACCCACCTTTTTAGCAGCAGTAACTGATCCAACAACTACACTAGACACTTGTTGTCTTATATAGGTGTTACCAACTGCAGCACCATATTTAGCCTGTTTACATATCACTGTATTTCAATATGCATTCCTATAACAATTTCTTTGATGCTTCAGTGTACATATTTCAGGCCATACCTCCTGTCACTAATAAACAGGCACTGTGATCCTGCCTGGCAGTTGTCTGTGCCTAAGATTGTCTGACATTGGTGCTTGGGAGTGAGCATGGACTTACTCACTTGTCTACCTGTTCACCAAATTTTCAATAGCACAAGCATAATGACTGTTCTAAATTAGAAATTGAGCTCACTCCTGGAACTGGAATGATAATGTCTTCTGCCCCTGTTAGACCTTGTCGAAAAAGTAGTTTGTAGAGCTGTTTGCATAGAATGTCTTATCTTCTCTGCCAGTGAATCACAATCAGTAAGCATGACTACTGCTGCTGTACTGCTGCATGGCTCTGCCACGGCACTAACTCATGTGGGAGTGATAGCCTCTTGTATGCAGTCCATAATTTTGGCAAAGGAGTCCAGTGACATTGCTGTTTGGGATGCTATGATTGCCTTCACTTGTTGTGATAGACAGTTGTCCATATTGTATGTAGTATGCAACAGGTTGTCAGGAACACTACTGATGTCCACCTTGCTCTGAAAGGGCCAAATGTAGTGAAATGGCTTCTTGCATGAGTACTTGTCAGAGGCAGTCTTCTTGTGAAGTGGCTATTTTTCAGATGAGCTAAGTTTTTAGGCTCCTGTTAGAGTCTTCCGACAGCAGTGCAGTTATAATACCTTGAATTTCCATGGGTATTTGATGGCCTAGTTGGCCCCCTACCAAGGGAAACACTGCTGAATCAGTGGTAATTCCTGCATAATGAAAACTTGCCTCAATTTGAATAAACCACAGTATGGGGTTGTTCTGTCAGAATGTTGACAAATGTATGGCTAATTGTGATACTCTATATTCTTCTTACACCTTAGTTGTTTAGGCTTGGGTCATGTTGGGGCCACCAGTTGTCAGTGCATCTGTGATTAGGACTGCTCAACTTTGTTGGCCGTGTATCTTCCAATTGTCCTAGAGTGTGTGATTTATTCACTCCCTGCATTGTGTAGAACAATAACATTATTAATCAGAACAGTGAGCAGCTACATTCATCTTACTTATGGACATTTGGGAGACATTTTGCATGAGTTTAGAAGTGTCACTTAAAAGGCTGAAACAGATAATGATCTCAGAGAGTAAGCACTGTTGCTGCAATGTTATCTGTGATAGCATACACATTGCCATTGGACAAACATCACAACAACACACAGTGGACAATATCAGATGACAAAGATGAGTTACTACACTTTGATGTCTTTTTGCAACTGACTAGTGTAGTACAAATGGGTATATGGCATGGCTTTATCTTTTTATCAGTGTTTTCTGTAATAATATGCTCAATTTTTCATGTTACTGCTTTCTTTGCACCATAATTTAAGAAATTCGATGGAGAGCTAACGTGTATGAACAATCTTTTCCAGGTGGATGTTTTACTTACAGAGGAAAGAAACTCGGAAGTTGAGTAGTGATATGAAACTCAAGTCTGTTGACTATACATCTCCCCAGAAAATAAGTAAAGATCACAACAAAGACACTTACGAGGGTGACACAACAGAGATAACAGCATCTTGGGACTAACTTTCTTCATAAACTGGACTTCCATGTTGTTCAGATAAATCCCAAGAAAACTATCTGAAATAGAAACATTCCTGACCACATGTTTGAAGAATATAATGTTTGTGAGAAACCCAAGAAACAAAATTTAAAAATATGTAGTGATTGTGGTTAGCTTGTTAGTACTTTTATGATATGTTTGAAAGCTTGAGCTAAGAATTTTTTTTCGCATTAACCAATTAAGAGACAAGAAAATTTCAGTAATGAACTAATTTCTTGCACCACATTTTTTATGAATTGTATATAGCATAACAACTTCTTACTTTATAATGTATAGTAAAATTTGCTGCCTTATTTGCTTTTTTGTAGGCAACAATAAATGATAAAAATATATTGTGCAAAAAGAAATGCTATCCTATATTCAAATGGTTCACAGGTTTTCGGAATGTTAACTTATACCTCAAGGATAATTTGTTTTAAAGCTGCCCGCTTTAGAAAATCACCTAAGAATATCCCACTCATAATAGCAGGTTGTAGTGAGTGTGAGATAGGAGCTAACTGAATTGGAGGTCTGATTTTATGGAACTGAAAGAAGTGTGGTTTGAACAATTTCAGTATGCGAAAACCACTGCAAACCCTTCACAGTCTGGTGCCACAACCCATATATAGATTACAAACAGAACTTCTGGACCAAATTCACAAATTCTCTTAAGATTCTTTCCATCCCTTCTTTCTACCCCCAGTAACTGGAAAGAAATGCACACCTTATTATCTGATATCAGTGCAGAGTGGAGCAGCTTAACCACATCCTGCACAAGGGGTTCAACCATGTTTTTATTATGCCCTAAATTGAGGGATTTTCTTCCAAAAGTCCTTTCCATCTTGCCTAAATAGGTAATTGGCCATCAACCAAATCTAAAAAATATCTTGATTTTTTTTCTTTGTACCTCATTTACTCTCAATCCCATTACCACATGGGTCATATATGTATAAAAGGACCAGGCGTATCACAGCCATATCTCATCCAGTCTGAGCTAGGATCACCTGTGAAACCAGCCACTTCAGACATAGAGAAGGACAAAATTGTTTAATTCTATGGCCAGCTTTGGCATTATTTTTTGGCAGTTTTGGAGTTATTCTTTCCCAGTTTTGTGTTAGTTCCTGCCAATTTTGATGTTATTTTTTTGGCAAATTTGGTGTCAGTTCTTTATTTTTATCTTATTTCTTTGTCTTTCAGTGATATGTTGAAAGTCATTTACACTTATTAATTAAACTATACTTATTGACATCACAGAGCACAGTTATGTACCTTATTGACAAAAAAGAATCATTTATGCTACACCTATTATGTGTAATCAGTTAAAGAAACAATGACTACATCCATAAACTGATGAAAGCTTTTCAGAAGAAAGCACAGCTATAAAAAAGTTCTCTTCTGGAACACAATGCTGCTGATCTGTCAACACATAATTGAAATACAAGATCTGCTGTCCGGTTTCTATATTTGAAGATGGAAGACAAAATACCTCCAATGTGATACAAGATATTTGACAGTATCCACATTTGCAGTACGTACAGAAATTTGCTTTTCCAGTAAATTGTGAATGGGTTTGCACCCCTGGGAATAGAGTTCAAGGGGAGTAGCATGGTTTCATTACTTAATTAGTTAGTTTCTTGTTCCAGAGATCATTTGCACAATGATCCATTATGATGTGGAATGAGTCATTTACATGCACATCACAAATTAATTTGTAAATACAGCTAAATATTGGTTATTTACTATGCACCACCTTTTACATTTACAATAATAAAAATTCTTCTACAGAGTGTAAGGAGATGTCAACGAGAAAATTCCTTCAGGTTTTTTTTTTTTTTTTTTTTTTTTTTTTTTTTTTCAAATTTTACTTTACTGTCTGTTCAAGCATTTTATATGTCTGGTTAAGTAATAAAAATTTTGGTTGCATCATTATGCACCCTTTCTTGTGCTAAAGACAACCTTTATGTAGAGTAATGAATCTCATTTTTCACTTCTGGTATTGTAATTATGTATATGATTTTTCCTTTTGAACTGCAGTGGATTACTTACAACAAAACATCATAAAGGAATAAATATATGACAACAGTAGTCAAAATGTCCATCTCCTTAAACAAACATCCACAAGATGAACAGGGGTGAGCACTATATATCATTCTTACAGCATGCTTTTGTGGCTTTCTTTCTTTCAGATGGGTTATCTCAAAACAATATTCCATATGAAATTACTGAATGAAATTATGCAAATAATGTCAACTTGATATTTTGAAGTTGCCCCCCCCCCTCCCTCCCCCCTCCCCCCCCCCCCCCTCCCCTCATTTCTATTTCTTCGCCTTGTCTTGCACTTATCAGTGTAGTACCTTGATATGTGCACAACTGAATATGTTGTGTCTTTTTAAAATTGTGAGTGAAACCATTCACAGAAGACCAGCCAATGACACTTTCAAAAACATTGTTCACCATTTCTTCTGTTGTATGTGTGCTTGGATTGATTACAGTACTAGTGTCATCTGGAGGAACAACTAATTCTGCTTGTTGTTCATTAGATAGAAGAACTTTTACATACATGAGGAACAATGGTAGTACTAAGATTGAGCCTTCAGGAGTCCCACACATTATTTATTTCCAATTACAAGAATCTCCCCTGGATACATTGTTTGAATTACTAACTACAACTTCCTGCATTCTTTTGATAAGATATCACATTATCCATTGGTTGGCTATACCATTAGTTCAATAAAACCTCAATTTATCTAGGAGTATATTGTGATTCATGTAGACAAATGCCTCAGATAGGTCACAGAAAATGCCAAGTAGTGTTATTTTGTTATTTACCACTTGTAAACTTGGTGAGTGAATTTGTAACTGGCATGTTTTGTAGAACAGATCTTCTGAAACCCAAAAGCTGATTTACTGAGAATATTGTTGTTGCTCAGATGAAATACTATTCTAGAATACATCATCTCAAAATTTTTGGAAAATGATGACATTAGTAAACACTTCAGTAGTTATTTACATCTGTCCTGTCAACTTTCTTATAGAGGTGTTTAACAATGGCATATTTTAATCTCTCTGGGAAAATGCCTTCAGTTAGTGATGCATTCCATATTCCATGTGAGAACAAGTCTTTAGTACACTGTTGGAAACATTACCAAAACCATATTAGCTTTTATTTTTGAGAGAATGTACAATTTTCATAATTTCAGAGGTGATATGTTCATATGATTGAATTTTGAGAGCTGCTTTTTCAACATAGTGTTGTGATTTTTTTTCTTGAACTATTTGTCCATATATTTTCTACTATATTGAAGAAATGAGTATTAAACAAATTTGCTACCTGTGACTCACCATTTATAAAACTTCCATTTAATTTGTTATAATGATATTGTTCTGTCCTGTGTCTGGTTGCCCTGACAATCATTTAAGTACATTCCATACAGCCATAAGTCTGTCATCAGAATTACTTACTTCTGACACAATGTGCATGTTCTTTGATTTTTTAAGAAGCTTCCTTAGTAATTTTGGGTAATTTTTGTAGTGTGCAACTACCACAAGATCTCTGCTTGTTCTCACCAGCAGATAGATTTGCCTTATTCTTTCACAAGATACTTTAATCCATCTAGTGGTCCTCAGTTTTTTTTTACATGGGTTTTTAATATCCTGTGTGATTAGCTTATGAGGAAAGCTATTTTTCAATTATGACATGAATTTACCATGGAACAGACAATTTGGTTCATAATAAATTTCATCCCAGGACATCTCTTGTAAATTATTCTCTAGTCATTAACTACTCAATTGATTTCCACCGATGAGTGTCAACACAGGAAGGCACTGTCTTATTTATCCTAACCAACTGAGCATCATGATCAGAGACAGTATTTGTCACTGAATGTACAGTTATTTTTGTGCTTTGAGTTTCATCAAAGAAAACATTATCAATTAAGGTCCTATTTCTTTATCCACACATTAGAAAGTTAGTTACTGAGATTAAATTGTAGAATCCAATTAAGGGTTTTAGATCTTTCATCCAATCCTAATCCTTTAGGAAATCTGCATTGAAGTCATCATACACTATTAATGGCTTTCTGTTGTCTGACAAATACTGTAGTAAAGAATCCAAATTCCTCATAAATAATTCAAAATTTCCCAGTGGAGATCTATACATTGTTGAAATTAAAGGTGAACTATTTTGCAGTATTAATTCACAAGCACACACTTCTATGTGATGATCAGTACAAAATCGTGCCTCAATGTTTTTGAACTAGTGCTCTGTCTTAATATATGTAACAAGTCCGCCTTTCTCCATTTTAGTTCTACACAAGTGAAATGGTAGTGTGCAATCTTTTATATTTAACTTCTCTAATCCTGAAACAATGTGGTGTTCAGGGAGACACATGATGTCTTTCGTTTCAGAACTCTCTAAACTTTCTGAACAAGAAGGAGCTTCATGTCACATCTAGAGCCCTAGTCTTTTGTGCTGGTTGTGAATTGTTCTCAGCCTTGAGAAAAGAAAATCAAAATTCAATTTGAAACATAAGTAACTTCTGAACATGTAAGTTTCTTGTGAACAGCCCTTTGCATTAGTCATTATGTTTGTAATATCACCAAATCCTTACTGCTGTATTTTTAAGTCTGAGCACTCTACATTATTGGCTACAACACATTTCTGTTAGTCAGTTTCTTATTTAAGATATGTACACATCTGTGTAAAATAGAGCAGACCTATTTCTTCATAGACCATAACTTGTGACATAGTCACTAGTGATGGCACTCTGTTCATCAACTTTTGGAATAAAAGATCACTGTAATTTTTTTCAGGAGAAATAGCTATGTAACGTAATACCAAGAAAACCAGTTACTTCATACTATTTTAGTTCTGCACCATCATCAAATGCAGCGTTACATTGCCATCTGCTAGGGTGACAGTTTAGTTGGAACTGTATTAAACTTTTTTCACTCATGTTTGTGGTTTGAATACTGTGAAAATAGCTCCTTAGGTCATCTAAGACACCAGAACAATTAATTATCAGATATGCTCATTGAGTTCCCAGATAAGAACATGCATGATTTTTATCATTAACTATCTTGCCTTTGTGCATTGTTAATGGGCCATTTAACATTATACACACAGTACTGAGTCCAAAAGTAATCTTTGTTGCACACCACATTTCACAATATGTGAATTAGAATTTGGTATCTGCTTTCTAGGTGTGACTGTAACAGACTTTCAACTATTCATCTTGTTGTTGTTGTTATACTCAGCTTGAAGGCTGGTTCTGTGCAGCTCTCAAAGCTATTCTATTTCAAGCAAACCTCTTCATCTTTGAATAACTACTGATACCAGCATCCATTCAAACCTACTTATTATACTTGTGACTTGGTCTCCTTTTTTAATTTTTAATACTACCCAAATTTCCCTCCAGTACTAAATTGGCAACTCCTTGATGTACCACAATGTACTCTATCAACCAATTATTTATTTTAGACAAATTATGCCACAAACTTCTTTTCTTGCCAATTGTATTCAGTACCTCTTTAGTAGTTACATGATCTAACCATACAGTCTTCAACAATTTGCTGTAGCACCATGTTCCAAAAGCTTCCAATCTCTTCTTGTATAAAACACTTATTATCCATGTTTCACTTTCATACAAGGCTCAACTCAATATAGATACCCTCAGAAAAGACTTGCTAACATGTAACTTTATATTTGAGATTAATAAATTTCTCTTCTTCAGAAACACTATCTTGCCACTGCCAATATTCATTTTATGCCATTTCTACTTTGTAAATCATCAGTTGTTTTACTGCCTAATCAAAAAACTCATCTATTACTTTTAGTCTCTAGTTTCCTAATCTCATTCCCTCAGAATCACCCGAATTAATTCACTTATGTTCCATTAACCTTGTTTTGCTTTTGTCGATATTCATCATTAATCCTCTTTCAAGACATTGCCAATTCCATTCAACTGCTCTTCGAAGTTCTTTACTGTCTTTGACACCTTGAAGTTTTTATTTCTTTCCCTGAACTTTAATTCATTTTCCAAATTTCTTCTAACTTTCCTTCACAGCTCTCTGATTGTACAAAGTGAATAACATTGAGGGTAATCTATAAATCTGTCTCAACCTATTCTCAAGCAGTGCTTCCCTTTTATACCCTTTGACTCTTATCACTGCTGCTTGGTTTCTGTATAAGTTGCAGATATCTTCAGTACAGCCAGATGTTGAAAGGAATATCATTGTCAATGTTTTTTCCAAACTCATAAATTCTATAAACATAGATTTGACTTTCCTTAACTTATCCTGAAAGGTAAGTCATAGGATGAGCATTGCTTCGAGTCTTCCAGTATTTCCCTGGATTGCAAACTGATATTCCCTCTACATTTTTCCATTCTCCTGTATAAAATTTATGGCAGTGTTTAGTAATCAATATTTATTAAACTGATAGTTCATTAATATACACAACTGTCAGCACCTACTTTCTTTGGAACTGGAGTTATTACATTCTTGTTGAAGTCTGAGTTTAGCAATTGTGGGTCTCCCAAGAATATCAACAGTTCTGACAGAATGTTGTCTACTCCCAGGGCATTTTTTTTCTTATCTGTCATCATTATGTCAAATTCTTCTTGCAGTATCATATCTTCCTTCTTATCTTCATCTATATCCTCTTCCATTTCTGTAATATTGCCGTCAATTTCATCCGCCTTGTATAGACGTGCTTCTTTGCTTACTACTCCTTTTCCATCTGAGCTCCAGATATTCATACAGCTGCTTCTACTTTTTCTGAAGGTCTCTGTAATGTTCCTGAAGGTGTTATCTCTCTTTATACATGTTATACATGCTTTAATAGATTTCCATTTATGCTCTAGCCACTCCTGCTTAACTATTTTGCACTTCCTATCAATTTATTTTGTAGTCATTTTATATCCCCTTGTGCCTGCTTCATTTACTGCTTTTTTTAATATATGAGCTGCTCAGGGGAACAAAATGGTAAGCGCCAAAATCACAGTTTCGAGATACAGCGCATCTAAAGTTTCAATTGGTCTGCAAATCTGAATTTTTTTTTTTTTGAACAGTCCTTTTATTCTGTAGTGATTCTAACATCTATCTTCTACTATACAGACATAAATGAAACTCAGAACTGACTAAAACAAATGAAATATACAAAAATTATTACATTACCATACACCATTAACAACACATACTGATAGAACATTAAATATAAAATTTTACAGTGAGTCCTCAACACTTTACTGAAACTGCAGAATCATTCACCACTCTCATTACTAACGTCTTTTTCATCTAAAACTGTTGGCTTTAGTGACAGGAAAAATCCATTGTGGACAGGAGGTATGTAATTTAGGAGCAACAGGACATCAGCAACTTTCTTCTTTTCAATAAGCCGTGGCCCATTGTATTTAAGTCGAAGCGTAGGAACTGGTCCTTGCCTTCCACATTTCCTGAAGCTTATTTCATGCCAAATGTCATGACAAAATGTCTCGCTGATGAATAAAGATGATGGATATTCGGAGGTCACCTTCCACCTACATATTTTCCTTAGGTTGACATCTCGATCATCAACTGTCTTCTTTCTGAAGACAAACGCTTCTTTAGAGCGTCATATTTGATAGAAATCCTCTCTTTTCATATTATATGCAAGCCGACTTCTTGATGCTCTCACACCACTGATCTGGACTGTACACATCTTGTACTTGTCGGCGAACATAATTTTCAGTTGTACTTCAGGAACATAATGGTATGTACATGCACTTATCATTATGCTCGTGAAACATACTAAAGACAGTATATTCACAAAATAACATACCTCTGAGTCATCTGAATCGTTAGGAATGTATTCTGGATCCCTCTCGAAGATATTAGTATCATTGGAAGCATATTCCTCGTCTTCTGCCATGTTCATTGTTGCCATAATATCAGAGATGTTTTTACTTGCCACCATTCTCTCTGTCACTTACCATTATGTTTCCGCAACAGACGGACAGTGGTGCTTACCATTAAGCTCCTCCCTGACATCTGTTGAGGGAATTTGGAACTACTAGTAAGTTTACTGCATTGTGCATCGCACTGGTGGTGTCATTAGCCATCTACCGCAAAATACACAGCAATGGCACTTACCATTGTGTTCCCCCGAGCAGCTCATATTTTCTCTTTTCTTTAGTTAAATTCAATATCTTCTGTGATATTCATGGATTTTTATTAGCACTTGTACTATTACCTCTTTGATCCTCTGTTGGCTTCACTACTTCATCTCTGTTGTTCTTATGACCACACACTAGCTGAAAAACTCAGAATTTCCTGGGTATTCATTTTGCCAGTTTTCTATTATAAATGAAAAAAAAAATGAACTTTGTTTGCAATGTAATATTGAAAAAATTTCATTTACATGTATTCTTGAAAACACCTGTGAAATTAAGGAACAATAATACAAAGAAATGTGTATAATGTACAGATGTTTAACTAAAGTATCTAAACTAAGAGACATAGTTTCTGTGTGCTGGGTGCAGCTGCTCCACATTTCTACACCACCATTTGGTAAACATCTCTAAGGCAACACTTACATCTAGCTCTACAGACAGCCGACAATTTCACTTACACCCATTTGTGCTTCTCAATTGAAAGCTGTAAAAAGCGCTGTGAGGTGTCAGTGATTTCCTTAAGTTTACTTGATTGTAGGAGTCTCTTATCAGTAAAGAATAAATGTGTTCCAACTTCGTGCATAATTTGGCATTTCCTTCACTCATCTCAGTGTTTATCAAATCATAGCTCTTAAACTAGGAATCATACAATGATACATTTGTGTAGGTACATTCAGAAGCATATGTTGATACTGATTGCAAAATATATTATGAACAAATTTAGTAGCAAAGAAGTAATAAATTTAAATGTCATGCATGATGCAGCAGTTTTTCACCAATCTCAGTGTTTAAGACGTCATATCTCGTGAGCTATGTGTCATGCAAGGGTATAAATTTGTAGGTACATTTATAAGCATATGTGGATACTGCCTAAAAATTTTTTTTGAGAGTAGATTGAGTAGCAAAGAAGTAATAAATTTCATCATGCACAATGCAGCAGTTTCTCACTTACCCCAATCTTTGACCCCATATCTCCTGAACTGTGTGTGGTAACATGGTATAATTTTGTAAGTTCATTCAGCAGCATATGTGGATACTGTTTGCAAAATTTATTGAAAGTAGAGTCAGTAGCAAAGAATTAATAAATTTTAAAACATGGCATGATGCAGCTGTTTTTCACCCATCTCATTGTATATGATGTCACATCTCCTAAACTATTGTAGGTAGGTGGTTCTTAGCCCACAGAAATGGTTGTCTGACAGTAAGGGATATATGTACCAAGTTGGATGAAATCATTCATGTAGTCTAGGAGGAGATGTGGAACATATACACATGCACACAAACACATATATACATTTTTATAATATGTGTGGATTTCCAGTTGATTAAATGGTAGTTCATACAAAACTGTATCACAAACTTATGATAAAACTAGAGGTGAACATGCCACCTTGACTTTGTCATTTAGTTTCATTTGTTTGTATTAAAATGCCTAGCAAAACATTGAAGCACTTAAAAGACATGACAGAATGTCAATGTAACTTTGTACATGTACACAACATCAGTGGGTATGCAAATGATTAGAGCTGCAATTCTCTGTGACAGGCAGAACTACCTCCAGAGAGCATTATTGATGTTCCCATTTAGTGTTGTTACCAGCCCTGGTGAGCTAGATAAGTGTCGGGAACAGTGTCAGATGTTGAGTGATCACTGTGAAAGACACAAGGATACCATATACTCTTGTGAGACAGCATTGTCAGTACTTGATAGAATTTGAAAGTGGCCTCATTGTGGGTCTTGATTTGATGAGTTGGTTGAATTGTGCACTATACAGATGTGTGGGGCCTTCAGATGTGACAATGGCCCAATACTGGACTGCATGGGAATGTGACAGCAATTGCACTTGTCATCAAGGTTAAGGTCAATATCTGACCACCACAAGGGAGGATTGCCATGTTGTGCACATTGTAACCCTTTTGCATCTGCAGCTGCCATTCAAAAACAAGCAATGAATGTGCTGCAAAATCCTGTGTCATCCTACACTATTGATCAGAGGCTAGCAGCAGACAGACTAGAGAAATACTGTTCCAGGTGTGGACTGTTATTAACACCACAACACAAATGGCTTTGTTTGGAGTGGTGCTGTGACCAGAAAACATGGACTGTGAAAACAAAGTTGTATTGTGTTCAGCAAGGTATCATCTCAGATGACCATTGTCAGAGAGTATGGCAAAAAACTGGTGCAAGGTCCCCTTCTTCCAATTGTTTTGGAGAGGAACAGTGGTGTTAGTCAAGTATTGTAGTGTGGGCAACCACTGGATATGATTTAAGGTCACAGCTGGTAGTAACTGATGGAACTCTGATAGTACAACAGTACATCACAACCATCCTGTGTCCTCATGTTTTACCTCTCATGAAACGGCATAGAGTTGCCATTTTTCAACATGACAATCCTAGCCTACAAATGGCACATGTCTCTATGAACTGTCCATATGAAGTTGAGGTAACCACATGGGCAGCAGATTCCCAAGATCTTTCCCTGATACAACATGTGTTAGGACATCAACTCTGTCATAGTGCTGGTATCCCAGTATATCAAGGACCACTTACAACAGTTGTGAGGTGGCTTGACTCAAGACATGATATAATGGCTTTATTGTGCCGTTTTTGGCTTAATCAGTTGGCTCATCACAGTAATGAAACCAAGTATCATTACTATAAAAATGATATTCATGTATGAGAAGTACCTACTCTTTATTATTTGTTTCATTCTAATCCTTTCTGTACATCAAGCTATCCACTCCTCTTTCAAAAAGTGAACTACCAACATGGCCCAAATCTTCACCCACACAATCTCATTCTAGTTTAAATTTGCAGTATCCAGGAGAGAGAGAATGTCACATCACTGCGAAAGAGGTTTTTCAATTTTGTAATCTTGTTTTATAAATGTGAGTCTTCAGTTTCAGAACCCTTGTAAATAGGTGTTTTGGATCTTATTACATCTGAATGAATTTCATTAAGATTCACTTTATTATGTGTGTCTTATAACATCCTCTTTAGGAAATATGATTTCATTTCATGATTATGTCTAGTTTTTTATCACTCCTGTTATTAATGTTAGAAACATTAGTGATAATCTCTCAAAATTATTGAATAAAGTCTTTTTTATCAGTTATGCAATGAATATGATATAGTTACAGTGATATCTATTTGTAGGAATGAATTTCTGCAAAGATTCATTCTGAGTCAGTTACAAAGAGAAATATACATCTCCATAATTGCAAATGGAATGAGGTACAATTACAGAAAATTATATGTAAAATGCAATGTGTTGCTTTGTGTATAGGAAACTGACTATCTGTTATATCCCGTTATAGTAACTGCAGTCCAACTTACATTCAGTGTTAAGTTTTCTCCATTACATTTTTCCATATGTTATGGGTAAACATACATTTCATGATTTATTTGTTTTATGAACACTTTGCAGGTATATAATTATCTCAAAATGCTATGATGTTTGTGATAGTGGATATAATATTGTTATATTTCAGAAATGAAAAAAATTGAATTCCTGTGGAAACAGAGAAGTTTAGAAGGTGGTAAAGTCAAAATAAATAGAGTACTTTCAGGTGTAATAGGTATCAGAAAAAGTCTTCCAATTAAATGGAAAATTAACTTTAAGAGAATGATTCAAAATGTTTTTCCAATTTTTATAATCTTGCCATATTTGAATTTCTCATTAAAAACAGCAGATATTCAATAAAACAACACCAGCAGGAGATGAACTGTGCTGGAGACTCAGCTGTGGACTTTCTACATGGATGAGTGTAAATTGGGGGGAGGGGGTGGGGGGGGGGGGCTGGAGTCTGAGGTTAAATGCTGCATAGTGGTTTTTCCACAAGACATTTAATACAGAGGTACTTTATTGTATCAAGCCACAAGATTATACATACACTGTAGAAAGACAGGCTACCTGGGTGGTGAATAAAGCACAGTATAACCATGTATTAGCAACAATATAATGAAAAAACTTTCTTGTTTATATGAGACCCCAGAAATTGACTGTGCTGGCAGAGAACTTCATTTTTCCTGGCAATATCATGACAAATTTTATATAAATGTCTTCTGCACACAGTACAAGAGTTGAACCCAAATAATAATTCAAATCGTAGTGCATTATATGAGATTTCCAAATATGGCTTCATGAGAATGGTTTCAGAAGCTTGTGTGTTTCGAGTCAGGTGTCAGAATAAATAAACACATTTTGCTGTACCAGTATATGACAAATCCAAATCACATGCTGGAATTCAAATATCATTCTTTGACAGTAGTTGTTTTTATGGCCCAACAAACAGGATTGTAATTTAACCTCTCCAATTTTCATAGTGTAATGTTACAGAGAGTGCATACCATGACACTCTGCACCAGTCACTGTTGCACACACAGAAGGAAAATGTGTCTGACCTCACAATGCTGCAAGATCAGCGTGCAATATATTGCCAGAATCACAAATGTTATTATATCAGTAACATCTTCTGCTGTGCTATAATGGCCCAAAACTTGGGGGGGGGGGGGGGGGGAGGAAAGTTTTTTCTACTGATAGGCCAGTTTTTCAGATTGCTTAGACTAAAATCTTGTTATATTTTCTGACCAGTGAACCACAGTATCTACGAAATGTTAAAGTCTCAAACAGACAACACATTTGATTCTATTGAGGATGCTATGTTGTAATTGGTGGGGAAATCTCTTGACTGCCTTGAAGACACTTGTTTGAGGCAAAGGAATACTCACACTGCACTTCTGTAACTGTTTAGTGCTTGAAGAGTCAGTCTTTCACTTTCGTGCAATATGATGGTTTTATTTTTCATGCCACTTATTTTTGATTATTCTGTAGTCTACTTAATATTTTTTATTAACACTGATGTTTTTATTCATTAATATATGCTTTTATTCATGTATGAAACTAGTAAATAATGGTTCCACAGTAGAACGGTACTGAATTGTAATATTAGTCTTCATTTGCAGATACTTTTATCTATGTCTTGGATTAGTAATTAGTATTTCCACAGCATCATTGTAGGGCTCTGTCAGAATCTAACTAGTTTAAACCAGGTTGCGAAAGTAATTCATTGCATACATTATTTTGACCTAATTGTAGTGCTGAAGAATTCCTTTTCCAATATGAGAGGTTAAAGTATATATCTGATCACACTATCTTTTGGGTATTCATTATTAATGTCTGTAAATCCACTGAATGAGATAAGTTCAATGAGTTCCTTTTCAAGCAATTACACTGTGTGCTTGAGATGAAATTTTGCTTTCATCACTATTTCAATTTTTGATTATATATGTTATTATACCACAATATGTATTCACTCGTTATATTTGTTTGCAGTATTCAGTTACAAGTTACAAAACAGGTGCATTAATCTAACTTTAGAAGACATCACACACACCACCAAACAGACATTAATTTAAAAAATATAATCCCTACCAAGTAGTAATTCTATAGCCTGTGATGGTGTTTACAGCAGTGTTAAAATTCTAAGCTAACCTGATAGACTTAGACTTAAGTTACCTTTTTAATCAATAGTGATTCATGGCATATTTCCTGGCAGATTAAAATTTGTTGCAGTAACAAGCATCTATTTAAGTAAAGGTAAGTGAACCAAATTTAATTATAGACCCAATTTGCTCATTCCAGAATTTTCAACATTTTTGAGGAAGTTAGCTATGACAGAATGCTGACTTATTTCTCTAAAGAGAGCTCTTTTATTGACCCTCAGTTTCGTTTTTCTAAAGGTTTCTTCACTGTGAAAACCACACAACACCCCATAAATGAAATTATGACAGTATTAACAAGGAAAACTTTCCCATTGTATGTTCTGAGACCTTGTGAACCACAAAATTAGACTTGGCAAGCTAATATATTGTGCATTTTATATCTTCGCTACTCCAGCCACCATCAGTTACTTTGCTACCCATATAGCAAAACTTGTCTACTAGTTTAGTATGTCATTTCCTAGTCTAATTATCTCAGCATCAACTGATTTAATTTGCTTACATACTATTACCCTTGCTTTACCTTTACTGATGATCTTTCTTTCAAGACCTATCCATTTAATTTAACTGCTCTTCCAAGTCCTGAGCCACCTCTGGCTACAGAAATGATATTCCAATGAGTTCAAAAGATGTTACAAAAGCTGTAATCATTTTTACTACTGAAAGCAAACCAGTCAATGCCTGAACTGATCCTTGTTAGGCCACTGCAGATGATTGTTGAACATGCCTACATTACATTCATAGCACATAATTTAAGACATAATCTCACAAAGATTCATATTACATAATGTAGCTATCTGGAGACATTGATAATCATACCATAAATGAATCACTGTGTTTGAAATATCTTAGAATTCAACTGGACAACAAATTAAATTGCAGTCAACACAAAGATAAACTAATCAACAAGCCGAGAACTTCAGATTTTCCACCTAAAAGTATCTTTGAGTTTCCATAAAGACAAAAGTTGCAAGGGTTTATGTCAACCTTTCTAATGTTCTGATGACTTAATGTGTGAGTGTGGACCAAAAACAAATCAGGATCCGACAGATGTTATTCTCTCAGCAACCTTTCGATCTATAATTTCTCCAAATTGTTTCTCCAAACTAATTACATTTATAACATCAGAGGTAGCTATTTTCTCTTTGAAATTCCTTTCTACATTGTCTACCCATGTATTGACACCTGTAATTTGCAACTGAATAATTGGCATTAATTCATTATGCTTATCTACACTCTGTTTCAAAGTATTCATTCCCTGTCTTACATCACTATATTCAATATTGTACACATTTTCAAAAGATCCTAACTTTTGAGTAAGTTCTGATTCTACATTATTACATTTGTTCTCAATGTCAAGTTCTAACATTTTCAATAAATCTTGAAAAGTATCATTCTATTTCTGACTAAGGTCAGTAAACATGTGATTTATATGTGTGGTCAAAGAATTTGTCAACTTGTTCTTTGAATCTACCTTTAAATTCTCTACTTTATTACTTACAGTGTCATATTCAGTCTTCAAAACACCCATGCCTTTGCACAGATTACTAAATTCTTTGCTTTGAGAATTAACTTTGACATTCAACAATCCTAAATTTGTCATTTGAATATTTAAAGTTTCATTCTGAGCATTTACTTAGAGTCACACACTGAGCATTCAAAGCTTCACTCTGGGCATTTAATTGAGATTAACTTAAGACCTTGACCTTCGATTAAATTTATCAACTCAGCCCAGTCAGGCACTTCTTTGCTAATTTTCATGGCCGTAGCGGGGTCTTGAGTTTCCACAACCTATTGTATATTTTCCATAATTTTATATGCCTTAGCTTTTGTAAGCATTTAAAACTAACTTTAAATATGATAATTACACAATAAACGTTCACTCAACAGTATCTTGTACCACTTCGTAATAAAGTAATCAACTTTTGTTTCACTCATTTGGCATAGAATTCATGTTGTGTAGGTGATTGGATGTGGAGACAGGTCAGCACCGGTGAAGAGAAGCTGGTGTTGGCGGCATTGGGTGTATGTTGGTTTCTGCATCTGCGTCTTCGCGATGTGTGTATGAGTGCTGTATACTCCCCACACTGGATCTTTTTAGCTGAAGCGTTCTATGCGTATTTCTTCTTAGACAAATATGTTGAAATCTTCTTTGCTGTTTTATCATTGTGAATTTTTCATTTCTCCACATCCAGGCGAATCACTTGCATGTACGGATCTATGGAATACGCATACCAAATAAAAAAAATAAATCACTGTTTTTCCATTTAAATTTTGCTCCGTTGGATACTTGAACATATTCCAATTTCTTGGAGTAATTTCCTTGTCTTAATATGTTTGGTTGCTATGGCAACACATAACAGCTTCTTCTCTCATTTTTTACTTAATGTTCCTGTTTTCTTGGTCCTGTCAAGGTCATGATGTTCTAATGTTCTGATGACTTAAAGTGTGAGTGTGGATCTGGGTAATATCGGCTTATTCCCTCAAACCACCTTCCACTTCTTTACAAGATGGCTTAATTGGAATTCACAGCTGCTCCCTTTATTGGATAGCTGGCTGCTGGAAACCCTCTTGACTTCTTGTCCACCAAGTAATGCTAGGTACAGGAATTTTTAGACACTTTCTACTTATGAAATAAGTAGACGTACGAACTTTACTTTTCATCAATTACTGATGTATTTGCCGTCCATACACAATAAAAATCTCACTTTCCACATGAATATGTAACTTCCTGCAAGTCTCTTGTATAGTCAGATGTTAGAAACAAATAGAGTTACAGTTAAAAGAAAGTTGACCTGGATACCATGACCTTTCTTAACATGAATCATAAAATGAGTCTCGCCTCTAATAAGGTTGCATCACGAGTCTGCAAGAGTACTTCTTCAACTGTTCTTGTTTTAAAACGATAGTCAATGACACAATAAGCACAGAGCTGCATATAAACTCCATGGTTCTTCCTTACACAGTAGAAGAATTCATAGAGGATGACATGATAATTTGAGCAAGGGATAATTAATTGTTAGTCTTTTATTGTATGTGTAACAAAATTGCATTATTATTATGATACCATTTGTTAAAATCAGTTGTAATTAATTGTTAGTTTTATATTGTATGTGTATTTTTATATTGTATTATTGTTATGGTACCATTTGTTAAAATCAGGCGTTGAATGTATATGGTAAAGCTTTACCAAAATTTTGATGTGTCTCCTGTACCTGAATCAAATGATTTAGATTATGTACATTATGAGACTAATAAACCACAATTCACAAGTCACTAAAACATCTATGGATTGCCTGACAGGTACTTGTCGGTGCTGTCCAACCACCGTGTCTACTTTCTTCCCGCAACTGATTTTAAACCTGCACACATAATCATGTGAAGCACAGTGTGTAGGATTCTACCATCCCACACTCATATCCACAATATCGTGTGTTTGAGATTGTAGAAGGCTGAGTGGTTCTAGAATTTACACAGAAATTCTCATATGACTACACCTTCTTGACCATGGGATTGAAATATTTTGATTGGAAATTTGCTCTGAAGTGAATCCTGCCTCATACTAATCAATTACTATTGGAATAAGTGTGAAAGAATACATTTCTCACAAGCAATTTATTTATTATTCAGGTACCAAGTTTTAACATAGCCTTTACAATAGTCTGATTATGTGCTTGCCACTCAAAATCCGATCAACAATAACCCTCAATTCTTCTGAGGTTCTTCACATCCTAGAGAAGCTCTTCATTCTAGGTACGCTCATTACCACTGAACTTCCTACAGGAGGTACTCCATGACACTCCACACAGTGCTGCAGACTCTGAGACATGTAGCTGCAACAATGTAAACATGTCAGGTGGCAGTCTTGCAGTGCTGCATGATGACCCTGGACTATTTTGAACATAACGGAATGCACCAACCAAATGTGGAATAGTAGTAAATACCTAACTAATTCATTTTAACAAATCCTACATGTCACTGAGCATGATAACTCAGTTATTTGAAATTTCAAGGGTACAGGCATTCTAGCTATTCATTTTTAAATTATAAAATAATTCTGTACCTTTACATAGAGTTGGCTTGATTTGTGTATTTTAAATTTTTGTTATCTTAGTAATTTTCTTCTAACGCCAAGTGCCTGACATAAATAATATTTTTCTGTGCAGAAGTGAGCAGTTAGATATTGAGTACTGTCTATGTTAATTCAGTTCAAACATTAAGATCTGTTAGTCACCAGGTGATCAAAGATTTTGATCTCATCAGTCAGTTCTCAAAAAACTGATTAATCCAATGTTCAGATAAAATATGCAGAATAACATCTCAAGAATTCTTGTTGGTGCTACTTGATCAATCACATGAGTTTCCCATTGACATCCAACCTACCTATCCTGCACACCCCAACTGGAATTTATTGTTTCACTGCTATTCACTTCTGGCCTCAGTCTACTTTCTGTTCTTAATATTACATGGATGTTATCAGAGTCTATATCTGATACATTCTAATGCAGACTTCTGCAGTTAAATAATCCCATGTTGACATTTTACCTTTCTTTCCTGATAGGATGAGTGTTCACCTCTGTACTTAATGTAGCTGATCTACTCCTCTCTCCAAATCCATATGTCATTCATCATCTGGCTTATAGAGGTGGGAAGGTTGGATTCGTCTAAACTAAAAGCTCTGTGTGCACACAGTAAATTCTCTGCTAACTGAGTGGCTGTTTACTGTGTGAAAGGCTGGCTTGTTAAATATGTTCTAAAAATATCTGCCAATAATTGGTATATGAGAACATCACAGAATTGTTTTTGACTTCAATCAGCTCCAAACCAATTGTCTCTGATCGGTTTGTGGAATGATGTTGCAAATCATGAATCATTCATCTGCTTCAGATATGGAAGTAGCCATCTTCAGCAATCCATCCAAGTTTCTAACGGAACCAAGGATGATGTCTGAACTAACTGGGCAGACATCATTCTTGCCTTGTAAGTTACAATTTGTTACTAGCCACATCCAGCATGTTCAAAAGCAGAACCTTCTCCACATCTCTGAGGATACACTGAGGAAAAATCTGAGTACACACTGGTTTTCCTTTCCAATCTATTGGTTATTTTCCTTTGTTTCTTACATATCTGCCTAAAAGTGGAGCTTCCAATGTCCAACATGCCCACTCACTGCTTAGCAGCACTCCAAAAGATTGAGACAGCCTGTACATGCTTAGATGTGCCCTCTGCAATGGGCAGCACCTTGTATCTATTTATCTTCAGCTAAATAATTTGTGAGCATACCACTATCTTAAATCAACACTTGAGATATGAGTCAGAAGGCACTTAAACATCACAGCTTCTAGCAGATGCTAGTTACCAAGAGATGCAACTGTTTGCACCATGGATGCTTCAATACACCTGCAACCCATTATCTGAAACCCTCAACAGTGCTCCATCTACCCCACATCTGCACACAATAAATTGTTTACCTCTGCTCCACAATGTATGACTACTAAACCAAGTTCCTCTTGTTGTGTGACTGATGAGATGTGATTTCATCATATGTATTGTCAACGCATGAGGAAGTAGAGAAATGAATACTGGGAATAAGAAACAATCTGAGAGGAGAACATCATGTAAAGCTGCATAGTAGTACTCATAGGAAGATAATTATTAAACAACATTCCTTGGTAATCAGCCCATCTATGTGCATTTGACCTTTATCCCAATAGTTCAGAGACACTTGCATCTTTAAGTACGTTAAGTTACAAACATTAAGGTTGATTGGTGTTGAAGAACTGCATAATGATGTTGCTGAAATGCAACTGGACCTGTGAGAGTTTATTTTAATAGAACATCAAAAGCATGAATTTTGGTTTCAGGAACTGCATAATTGAGATGAGACTGTGATCAACTTTAATGGATGTGTTAACTGGTACAGCTATTGTTATCAGTAAAAAGAAAATTGTTGAAGATACAAGTATAAGATTAGAAAAGTCACTGTTATGTCAATTGTTGGATAGGAAGGTATTTTTTGTGAGTATTTATGAATGACTAATTGTGAGGACTGTTACAAAATTCTAAGTGAAATAGAAATTCAACATGCTGAAAGGAAACAATTTTTATTCCAGTAGTATGATGAATCAGTCATAATACTCTCACACTGAGGGAAAATTTAAGTGGGCACTGACAGAATAATTAACTGACATTTTTGGTCACAAATCTCATTATTACTCATTGTGAGAACATACTGAAGGCACATAACACCAACATACTGAACACTTTAGTTGAGGAAAAAAATTGTGATGTATGTTACAAAACAATGTGAGACATTTTTGTTATATTCTGATGCAAATGACAATCATGTAACAAAATTAGGTGTAATTTTGAGCTAGATCATTCTCTCTCCAACATTTCTATTTCTGAAGTCATAATACTGTTCTGAAATCAAATGTACACACTGTACTACTGATTCCCCACGAAAACTGTTCCATAAGGCAGGGAGACCTTTGAGTATGTGAAGTAAGTTGAAGTTTATGATAACAACTGTTAAAAAGACCATTCCTGAGTATAGGTCAGGCATTATTTTTCTTCATATGCAAGCCACCTATGTCTCAAAAACTGGACTCATTTCATATGAGAATAATCTGCAGATATCTCCCTTTCTGTCCCTTGACTGGTGCTGCCTTCGGCTGTCAATTTCTGGAATTATTTTGAAAGAAATATTAGCTAATATAACAGCTGCTGTGATGAATGACTGCACTTTTACCTTGGAAAGTCTTCATTATTTTAAAATACGTAATCCATCAAAATATTAAAGTAAATGTAAAATGTAAATCCTGAAGCCTGGTTCATTGTAGTAAGTGTTTATCTTGAAGATACATCAATTACATATGTGCCACGAAAGCTTTGGATAAGGGTATAAATGGCAAGTTTCCCAGGCCCGAATCTTCTAATTGGTTAGTCTCCAAAGTGTTAACAAAAGAACAACAGCTCAAATAAACTTAACCTGAACAGTATATTAACAGCAAAAAATCACTATACTGATTTATACTGTTTGTGCTTATGCTAACTAGATATAAGATTGAAAATTAGCAGAAAAACTGTAACTTTGAAATAGCTGCTTAGTCATATTAAATAGGTGTTGTTTATCTCCTACTGGTAGCTTAATATTCACAATATACACTAACATTTTCTAATAAAAATTAGTACTTAAATATGTAACACTAGAAATATCTGTATAATACATTACTACTTCCCTCCAACTTTTCCATTAACACTGCTTAATTCTTGGTTCTAGGTAATTGATGAAGGAAAGCAGGAGGTATTGCTGATTTAAGATAGTTGCTTTATTGCTGGAATTTAGCGCAAGTAATGGGCATTGTATCAAAAGACTCAGAAAGCTTTATTTCATTAAAATACTACGGGAACCAGAGATAAAATAGATGTATTGCTAACTGATCTTGACTCAGACATTTCTACCTCTGAGCATCACTTGATGTAGTGTAGAAATATTACAGCTTCCTTTTGACAGGTACATATCTTCTGATTTATATGCAAAGAGTTCATTGCAGATGGAAGGAGTTGCCATTTATACCAAAGGTAACATTTTAATGTTCCATTTAAAAGAATTTTCTTATCAAGGCATTGTAAGAGTCAAATATTTGAAAGATGTGCAGGACATTTTGAATTTTCAAGGACTGCAATACAAACTTCATGAGTTATTCTCCAGAGAAAATAATGTCAATGATACAGTCTAACAGCAGCACAGTCTTCGGCAAGATCTTCATAAATTGTTCTCTGGTTGATGGGCACAGTCTGAGAAATATTAGCAATGGTCTGATGAATGAGGGCAGAATTGTATCCCAAAGTGGAACACAAAAATTCGATATGTGAGTCCACTTTCAATGCAGACATTAAAAGCCATCGTTGAAGGGCAAACATGACAAGATGTCTGTTAGAGAGACAATTTATACAACAAATATGATATATGTCTACAAGCATTTATCATTCCTCTAATAGTTTTCATTATCAGTTTTACTACTGAGTGAATTACGTTTGCTTTTGTTGTATGTAATCCTTGTTCATTATTTATTTCCTCAGTTAAGGGTTCTTTATTTTAAAAAATGCTGCAGATCCTTTTGATTGACACCTGGGTTTTACCATGCAATGAATTTTTGAGATTATGTTCATTTGTATCACTGTGTGTGCTTTTGACATTATATTTCTCAAATAAGGTTATAACATGCATAAAATTTGAAGATAAAGTAAAAAATAATGAAACAAGCTGTTCCTATGTATATTGTATATTAAAATCTGGAAGCATAAGCTCATAAATTGATGCTCAGCTGTGCATTTACATCACATATAGGTGTAACAGCACACAGATCCCCAGTGTGGAACTTTCAGCTAGGTTTGAAAATTGTAAATTCAACACTAGGAAGCAGTTAATAGTCTGTGAAAATTAAAATGGAATTTCCCAATAGCTTCAGAGGAAGAATATGAATTGGAGACATTTGGTTCCTATGGCTTGATTTCAAAAATTAAATTTTCAATCTTGTGTACCAAGAATTAACAAAACTCTAATTTATAACATTGTAATAGAATATGCTCATACTGAAGAAACTAATATTTACCCCAATCTTAATGCAATGTCTGACATTGACTGAAAACTTCTGAGACTGATCAACAAGGCATCATAAATCTCTGGGACTTGTCCATGTAATACAGTGAACCTTTGGATGGTACTGGAATATGGAAATTTGATTGATTTTTTTCCAGTGCTAGGAATACCTTAAACAACCTTGCTGTAAATTGTCACTAATTATCCAATAGCAAACGTTCTGGTCTCCCTACTTGCTTCAAACAATGATCTCTCAGCTTCAGTATGGCATTGTGGGTTATGGCTTTTCTCAGTGGATACAATTTAACCAGTTTTGATCAGCATTCCAGGATGACAAAAATTAACACAATACCTTCCTCCAACTGAGGCAGTGGACAATAGAAGTCCATTGCTACTAAATCCAAAAATGACTGGATATTCTGGCATGTAGCATGGTGTGTAGTTTTGTCATCTGTATTTTCCTCTCTGTCATATCTCGCACTGATGTAATTTTTTTTTAACTTGTATGTGCATGTTTTCAAAGTAATAACACTTTTTAATGTGCATGGTACATTTCTTAGGGCCAAAGTGACCATACCCAACATATATGTAACATGTTATCAATTCATCATGGCTGAATAGTGTACATAGCAAAGAGTTACTCGAAGAGTGACTCTGTGGAGTTTCCGTCATGCTTAATCCATCGGTCCTATTTTCGAACTGTTGAATACATTTAAATGGTGTTTGAAAGATGCTTGCATATAGCTTTCAACCATAGCCTTCATCAGTAAAGAGAGAAACACACACACACATTGCCGGCCGAAGTGGCCGTGCGGTTAAAGGCGCTGCAATCTGGAACTGCAAGACCGCTACGGTCGCAGGTTTGAATCCTGCCTCGGGCATGGATGTTTGTGATGTCCTTAGGTTAGTTAGGTTTAACTAGTTCTAAGTTCTAGGGGACTCATGACCTCAGCAGTTGAGTCCCATAGTGCTCAGAGCCATTTGAAACACACACACACACACACACACACACACACACACACACACACACACACACACACACACATACCTCACACACACAGGACCACCAACGTGAGGTGTGCTTGCAATTTGTGTGTGTGTGTGTGTGTGCGTGTGTGTGTGTGTGTGTGTGTGTGTGTGTGTGTGTGTGTGTATCTTTACTGGTGAAGGCTGTGACCAAAAGCTATATGTGAGTGTCTAATCATGCCTGTCTGCAACTTGACATGTCTTCTTAACGGTAAGTAGCAATCTATCTTTTCCTACATTGTTGATACTCCTATCTGGAGTTTGCATTATTTAATAGGTATTTAAACTTCTTGAATGTCCATACTACTGCCAATGTCTCTTTTCCAGATATGCCATAATTACTTTCTGTGAGTGTGAATATATGGCATGCAAAGTTATAGGTTTGTGTTCCACTACAACACTCAAATATGATTCTTGGTACAGTTGGGACCTGATTCAAGGGATTCTGTTGTGAGATAAAATATTTGGCTGAAATTGAAATGCAACAGTAGTGGTGTGTCAATACCACTACTGTCCCTAATAGTTAAGAACTCAGCTGTGCATTCTTGTGTCCATCACCCTAGTGAATATTGTTTTAATAACTTTGTCATATTTAGTGAATTTAGGACTGATTTGTTCAAAAATTTTCTGCAAAATGCTGCTATCCCTAACTGTGCTTGCAGTTGTTTTTTCTTGGATGGTCCTGGACATTTATTAATCATGTGAAGCTTACATGGGTCTGGTCTTATTCCTTCCCTGTTTATCACATGTCATATAAATTTCACTTCAGTCTTACCAAATTGAGAGTTGGATAATTTCAGGGTAATTACCTGCAAATGTCATCAAGATATTAGTTTATCCAACATATGTAATATTCACAGGTTTGTGATATTATTAGTACATTGTCTATGTATACCAACATCTTGTGTTTCAGATCATGCCCAATTACCTTATTAAGAACTCTTATGAAACCTCTCACTAACACATTTAATCCAAATTGTAGAATCTTGAATGAACAAGCTCTATCTTTGAATATAAATTCTAGAGATTTGTGCAACATATCATGTAGTTTAATTTAGCAATATCTTGTATTAAATCCATAGTACTAATATACTTCACCCACACAAAACTAGCCAACAACTCATTTATTTTGAGAGGTCTGTCTCTTTCTGGTTCTGTTACCATATTTAGTGTCCTCACATAAAGCACTGGCCTGACCACCCCATCTGGTTTCTTAAAGACAACTGGTGGGTTATTATAGCAACTGTTAGGAATTTGTATTACATCCCAATCTATCATCTTGTTAATTTCATGCTGTATCATGTGTGTATATATATATAAAAAACAAAGATGATGAGACTTACCAAACAAAAGTGCTGGCAGGTCGATAGACACACAAACAAACACAAACATACACACAAAATTCAAGCTTTCGCAACAAACGGTTGCTTCATCAGGAAAGAGGGAAGGAGAGGGAAAGACGAAAGAATGTAGGTTTTAAGGGAGAGGGTAAGGAGTCATTCCAATCCTGGGAGCGGAAAGACTTACCTTAGGGGGAAAAAAGGACAGGTATACACTCGCACACACACACATATCCATCCGCACGTACACAGACACAAGCAGACATTTGTAAAGGCAAAGATATATATATACCCCCAAGGTAAGTCTTTCCGCTCCCGGGATTGGAATGACTCCTTACCCTCTCCCTTAAAACCCACATCCTTTCATCTTTCCCTCTCCTTCCCTCTTTCCTGACGAAGCAACCGTTGGTTGTGAAAGCTAGAATTTTGTGTGTATGTTTGTTTTTGTTTGTGTATCTGTCGACCTGGCAGCACTTTCATTTGGTAAGTCACATCATCTTTGTTTTTAAATATATATATATCTAAGAGCCAGTCCTTCCTCAGAAAGCTAGGGTTTTTTAAATCAGATACGAGGAACATAAGGTACTTTAAATTGTATGTGAAAATAGAAAAATGGATTGAGATTTCCAACTGTACTGATTTACTGTTTGTTTCTGTTCTTCCCATTAACTTCACTCTAGAGACTGGCAGAGTCAGTAATAAGTGCATCAAATTATAAATCATTAAGAAATTCTGGTCCACAACATAAATTTCACTGCCTGAATCCATATTTATCATGCTATCTATCAATGGTCAGATGTAATTTTTAGTGATATATTGATTCTCACCTAATAAATCATATATTATCATGTTACTTTTGTCACACCTAAACACAAGAGATTCCAGTGACACCGACTCAATTGCAACAGCTTCAGAAGGTCAAGCCTTTCTCCCAAAGCTTATCAGGTTTTCCTCTTTTTGTTATTATGGAATTATGTCCTGAACTCTGATCGACATCTCTCCACCTACATCTCAATGTATTGTTTTGTTGGTTATTGTATTCATTTCTCTTTGTTCCGTAAAGTGACTGTTAGCTTGGCCTTGTCTACACCTGTGCCTGATTGTTTTTGTATGACTATTGTTCCAATTTTTTGACTGGTATTCTATCATATCTAGCTGTTTCAAATATTGTAAAATGCTATTAACTTTTCCCCAGTCTTTTCCTAATAACTTATCTTATTCTTTCCACAGTAGGGGCTGATAATAACTTTCAGTAAGTGATCCTCATTCATTGAATCACTGTGGTATTTTACTTTATGTTATTGACATTCAACAAAATCTCTGTACCCCATCCATTCTACATCTATATTCAATGCTGTTATTTGATTTCAACCCCAATCATATCAATCAAACTTTCTTTTGTGATCCCTCATTCCAGCACTTGGCTTTGAATTCCCTTTCAAAATCAATAAAAGACTTGAAATCATCTACCCTCAGTGTACCCCATTGTACTGCATTCACTAATAAATGACTGACTACAAACCTAATTTAGTTGTGGTCTGAAAATGTACTGGGTAACATCCTTGAGAAATAACACAAGATAAATACGGGGTGTCCAAAAAGTCTTTCCCTGATTACATAAATTGATAACTCAGGCTAGAAGTAAAATACAAATATGAAACTGGTGTCTAATTATTTACAAACTATCAAAGTTTTTTCACACATCAGTAAACTTCCACATGAGCACCCTTGGTTGCACGTAGCACATCTAGGCAATATGCAATTTCCGTCCACACATTAGCCAACATCACTGGAGAGATCGATTCAACGACTGTGGTTATCCGTTGCCACAGGGTTTCAAGATCTGGTACACATGTTAGGTAGTCCTCATCCTTGACATAACCCCATAAAAAGATGTCTAATGGGGTTATGTTAGGAGAGCATGAAAGCCAAACAGTTGGCCCATCATGACCAATCCATCGCCCAGGAAAGCTCATATCGAGATAGGCACGAACGTCCAAACCCCAATGAGGCGGTGCACTATCTTGCTGAAACAAGACATCGGGGTGATACTGAAGCAGCTGAGGAACAGCATACAGTTGCAACATGTACAGTTACACTGCAGATGTGATGGTAGCCTCAGCAAAGAAGAATGGCCCGATAATTCGATTGCGCACCAAACATTCACTTTTGGACTGCCTCTGGTGCACTCCATGACCTTGCCAGGGGGTTGTGAACCCCAAATATGCACATTATGGCGATTCACTACTCCACCGACAAAAAAGGTCACTTCGTTGGTAAAGGCAATTCGTCTGAGATAACCACCATCGTCCTCAATACGTGATAGCATTTCAACCGCAAAGTCATATCAACGTGTACTGTCATTGGGCAACAATGCCTGAACGATTTGCACTTTTTATCAGAACAATAAATGTTTGTGTAAAATTTCATGGAGAGAGATTTTTGGCATCTGTAATTCACGTGATTTCTTCGGACTTCGCAGAAAACACTGCCTTACAGCTTCCACCCTGTCTGCTGAAGTTCTTGGTCGACCAGACCTCAGAAGGTCAGCAACCAATCCTGTGTTCTTGAACTTCTCATACCAGGCTTTAATGCTCTTAACATCAGGTGGATTCCTTCCAAATGTTGTCTGGAAGTGTCTCTGCACTGTGGTTGGTGATCGTGTCTCATGGTACCACAGGACACACTGTACCTTCTCCTGATTGGTTACCATGGCTTCTTGGGCACTGCACCTCATCCTCTACTTATGTACTGCGAACCTAAAACAGAAAAAAAACTTTGATAGTTGTAAACAATTTGACACAAATTTCATATTTGTACCTTACTTCTAGCCTGAGTTATCAATTTATGTAATCAGGGAAAGACTTTTTGGACACCCTGTATTTCCATCTAGCATAAATTTAGGAAATTTATGGTTGTCTGCTTCACTAAGTGTTGATGAAAAATCATTCCACACATCATTGTGTTGATGGCTCTTAATTGATTCCTCATCACTACTCTTTTTTCGGGTTGTAGGTAGTACTGAGCGAATGTATCATCACTACTTTGTATGAATGAAACAATAAATGTTTTTGTAAAATGTCATGGAGAGAGCTTTTTGGCATCTGTAATTCACATGAGGCCCTGCACACCGATTTCTTCGGACTTCACAGAAAAGACTGTCTTACAGCTTCCACCCTGTCTGCTGAGGTTCTTGGTCAACCAGACCTCGGAAGGTCAGCAACTGATCCTGTGTTCTTGAACTTCTCATACCAGGCTTTAATTCTCTTGACATGAGGTGGATTCCTTCCAAATGTTGTCTGGAAGTGTCTCTGCACTGTGGTTGGTGATCGTGTATCATGGTACCACAGGACACACTGTGCCTTCGCCTGATTGGTTAACATCGCTTCTTGGGCACTGCACCTTATCCACTACTTATGTACTGCGAACCTAAAACAGGAAAAGAAACTTTGATAGTTGTAAACAATTTGACACAAGTTTCATATTTGTATCTTACTTCTAGCCTGAGTTATCAATTTATGTAATCAGGGAAAGACTTTTCGGACACCCTGTATTTCCATCTGGCATAAATTTAGGAAATTTATGATTGACTGATTCACTAAGGGTTGATGTAAAATCATTCCACACATTATTGTGTTGATGGCTCTTAATTGATTCCTCATCACTACTCTTTTTTCTGGTTGTAGGTAGTACTGAGTGAATGTATCATCACTACTGGAAAATAATTATGGAAATATGTTGTTATTGCTACAAGTCATCGATTTAATGTCTTTTGGTCCAACCACAAAAAATGAATAAAATCTTCTCAGTTTTCAAGTTGCGTCAATTCCAATAAAATTCTCAAGTTTTCAGTGGCTAGCTCTGCCATCAATGTCAGGAGTAAAATTACTGACTGCCAGGATTGGTATTATTTCTTCCATATATACCTATGATTACAGCCGCTGGCACCAATAAGAGAGGGCCAAAATGACACATGCACAGAAGGGCAGTTGGACAGCTCATAGCAGCTCTGGCCCTCCGTGAGACCAAATGCATGAGGTGATGCAAGAGGTTGGCATCACATTTGAAACAGCTCCTCCCATCTTCCTACAACTGTTAAATGTATGCCGTTGCTTCGTATTGACATCCAAAGCCTGCTACCACACCCTATTCGGTATGTAACTCTGGTGTCTGTTGAAATTGTTGCTGTATTGTTGCTTTTTGTTCTAATCTCAGCCATCTCTTTGGTAACCGAGTCCCAATATGTTGACACATAAGCCAAAACTCTTATGTTGTCCAACTGTATTTTTTGTCTGTTCTCGAGGCAATGCTCAGCTATGGCCAACTTGTCAAGGTCCCTTTTGCGTAATATGTATCTTGTGCTTGGTACAATCTCCACAACTGTGCAAATTGTCTGGCCTATATAGATGCTGCTGCACTCACAAGGGACGCCATACACACTGGGCACATGAAGTGCTATGTCATCTTCAACAGGGCACAACATATCTTGTGCTGTGGAGGCCAGTTAGAACACTGGTCTCAATCCAGGTCTCTGCTCATTGCCCCAAAGTATGGCAGGAAAGCCACCGGCTTGGCTTCTTGTGCCAATTTACAAGCCATCCTTCTTTGGTGACACCTGAAAGCATTTGCGATTTGCTGTAGTCATTATCCCTGAACACAAGTGCTGAAAATCGGGCAGTAGGTGGTCATCATCAGAAATAACTTTGGCTCTGTGTATTAACATGTTCATAACCACTTTCTTGTGTATAGGGTGGTGACAACTACCAGTGTTCAAATAGCAATCAGTGTGCATTGGTTTCCTGTACACAATATGACCAAGTTGGCCTCCTGCCTTCCGCTCAACTAAAACCTCTAAGAATGGTAGCTTGCCATCCTTCTCCATGTCAGTGGTAAATTTAGTGTTGGGATGGACACCACTCATGTGATCCATGAACTGCTGCCATGTATTTTCACCATGAAGCCATATCAGAAAGGTGACATTGACATTCCTAAGGAAGCAAGACGGGCCACGTAACACCACAGAGTTAAGAACCTGCTCCTCAGAGTACTCCATGAAGAAATTTGTAACCACAGGAGACAGTGGTGAGCCCATTGCTGTGCCATCTGACATTTCATAATATTCGTCACAGTACAAGAAGTATGTTGTCATTATAACATGATGGAACAACTTGACGATTCCAGGTGGAAACTGTTGGGCCAAAAAATCCAGCGAGTCTTGTACTGGCACCCTCATAAAAAGTAACACCACATCCAGACTAACCATTATGTCACATTGACCTATTTTCATTTTCTTGAGCATTGCAATAAATGTCTGCAAGTTCACAACATGGTGTTCACAATGACCCAGCTTTAGCACTAATAATCCTGCGAGATGTTTTGCCAGTCTGTAGGTGGGCGAACTGATTGCACTAACAATGAGCCTAAAGGAACATGTTCCTTATGTATCTCTTGCACACCATAAAGCCTGGGAGGTCTGGTGGTATGAGGCATTAATTTCTTCCCCATGACATCTGATAAACCAGATTCCTTTAATAATTTCCCTGTCTTCCTGACTATGACCTGTGTCAGATTGCAACTAAGCTTCCAGAATGCATCATCTTCTAATAAATTTAGCACCTGCAGGTGGTAGTCTTCAATGTTCAGAACCACGGTGGCATTTCCTTTCTCAGCTGGCAAGACAACTGAGTCCTCATTCTTACACAATAAGCATAAGCTGTGTCATTCCTCATGGCTAATATTTGATTTTGGTGGCTTAGTCATTGCCAGAATATGGCTGGCTACTAGTGTGACACCCCTCAGCTGTGTTGTGCAAGAAATCTCGAATGCATTGCTCTATTCCACTGATAATTTCCAAAACTGCCAGACATTGTGGGATTGGTGAAAAATTAAGGCCTTTACTGAGCACTGCCACAGAGCCTTTGTCCAGTTCTTGTATGGATTGATTAACAACTGTTCTGTGGACCTTATCATTGTCCACGTCAGTTCCTCCAGGAGTTAACTGGTCAAACTTGTTATGTTGCTTAGACATTGTCTTGCACAATCTAGCATGCTGTTATGCTGCAGTGGTTACATCTACCCAGTCCCAATAAAATGGTGACAAAATTGATGACAAAAATTGATGATGATAAACAGGTTTCTGGTATGAAGATCCAGCTCATATCTTTTCTGCTGTATCTGCTGCCTCACTATGGCATGATTGTCCTCTTCAAGTTTCTATCCACTAAAGCAGTTGAGATGTGATGCTTAACTGTAGCAAAGCAAGTAATTACCTCCTTTCCCCAGCAGCATTGCAAAACTGCTAAAGAACTCAGCAGATGTGATTTCTTTTTGCGCAGTTTTTCCAGCAGTTTCACACTGCGCATTTTGTCCTCATTGTAGAGCAAAGATATTTGTCCAGTCCTGGCAGTCAGTCGTTTTACTCCTCATTACAGTAACAGAAAGCTCAAGAATTTTATTGGAATTGACACGGCTTGAAAACTGAGAAGATTTTATCCAGTCATGCTACTGCGAAAGGCTCTGACGATGCCAAAGAATAAAGATGGGATGTCTTGAGTGTGCAAGGTATTATTCACCTATGAGTGTAATGTAGTACTACGGTGCTCATTTGGCATTCCAGTGTTTGTAAATAAATATCATTTTCTTTAATTAAATGATATTTTTTCTACATCTCTATTTGTCATTTTTATACATCAGTATTAGTCTCTAGTAACCCAGTTTCTACTGTTTTGAGCCATTCAGTTATTGTGTCTTGGGTGGTCTTAACAGAATGTGTGTCATAACTGACCCTTTATCTTACTGTCTAATAATTCCAACTGTGTGTCTATTTCTTCTACATGTTTGAGCACTAGGTCAAGTGTAGTTTCCAATCTATCCATTCTCCCATTGACCTGTGTCATAGGAGTGTTGATATTTAATTCCATCTGTTGTAATCTGGTCTCCACTTGGTTCAAACTTGAATCTAATTGAATAAAACTGTTATATATCTGTGAAAATTTTTCAATGTATTTAACAAAAGCTCAGATTTTTTGTGATCTCCTATGAGAGCTATGGCTGTTGAGCTCACATCCTAACTATTTAATACATTGACACAAAGTTATTGCTATAACATCCAGATAAACAGGCATAGCCTTGCAATTAAAAGAACTTTATGGGATTGGAAGTTGTCTATTATTCACTCAGTGCTAGTTATGCACCATATTTGCTCAGTACAAAATATTTATCATCATAAAAACAAACAAATACCTTGTTCTTGACCCACTAGATATTTATAGCTGGAAAGGTAGACGCTGATGTACACTCTTAAACAATGTCTCACATTGCTGTTAAGTATTGACGTGGAGGGCTGGAATGTGTTGCACAGTGCCCACTATCTTTACAATATGGTCAAGTTGCTATGTGCTGAAGCGGACAACTTATTTAACCATATTCAGTTATTCTTCATAGCTTTAAACTGGTTTGCTGGAAATGTACTAAAGTATTGCTTGATTCATATTTAGCAATCTATAGATGCAAACCAGTCATAACCGGTGATATTGTCAATGAATAAACTTGTTACTGGTTGATGATATGCATGGTAACACATCGTTGGTTCTTGTTACTACAGTTAAATTATTCTTGAATGATGAAAAATAGAGTTTTGACTGGTAAATACTGATATTTCATTGTACAGCAGAAAAAAACCACTTGCCATAGGGTAGACCAAGGTGCAAGACTTGGCCAGTCTGCCAACTCAGCACCTCCTATTCTAGTCCTGTCACAGGCTTATCATACCCCATCCAAGGCTGACCACCTGTGAAAGTAGCCATGTCCTATACCAACTCTGCTGCAATCACTGCACAGCCTTTCTTGTTACTATGACTACCAACCAGCTTTCCCCCAGGGTGAATGGACACTGCCATACTGTTGTCAAGAACAAGTTGACCATCTGATGGCACAACATGTAGCTAAGCACAACAGGCTCGGTTTCAATGGCTGCTTCACAGCCTGAGTTATCTGGATCCCTCCCTCCACCAGCAGCTTCTCTGAACTATGCAAGTGGGAATTATCCTCACAATACATCCTCCACTCCCATAATAAATCCTGGCCTCAGTCTCAGGTAACCTACTGACCCACCACCCTCCACCTAATAATTTCCCCATCCTCCATTTTGTCACCCCCTCTCAATTCACATCACCATATTGCCTTCAGCATGTGCTGCTTCCCACTGGCCACTACAGTTGTGCCAGCCAATATACCTACCAACTTTCTCTCACACATTCCTAGGCAGCAAACTGGCTGCATACCTCTAAGCTGCTAACCACCCACTCCCAGTCCCTCTTCTTGCCCTCACCACAATCGATCCAACTTCCACAGAGAGAGTATTGGTACTGCCAGTCTAGCTGACACCCTGTAGGGGGATAGCTGTGTGCCTGCATGTGTGTGAGTGTATGTATATTTGTATATTTTATTTTACTTTAACTCATCAAAGGATAAAATCTGAAAGATATCAAGTTTTCTTCCTTTGTGTGTGCCAATTGACAGTTCACAGTATAAGTCATTTTAATCTAGCTGCCTCATGACAAACATTCACATCACTCTTAAATACCTCTCTGATTTATTACCTGTTAATTCCTAAGCTTAGTATCCAACAATCTTTCATGAAAAGAACACAAAAAGCACTGTGAGTACTGGGAAACATTGCAATTTTGACAGATGCATGTGATGCGACGTATGGAGGGGAAAGAGGGGCTTTGGTATCAGGATTGGTACAAGCAGGCCAGAAATAAAAACTTTTCCAACACACATCATTGTGGGTTAATTCAAGATTCATGAGCCAGGTATTGTTACATTTAGTTTGAACAGAGCTCTCTTTATTTCATGCAGTCATCCTTTAGACAATACTTAATATTCCATCTTTTACCATCTGCCAACTCAACTACAATAGTTTTTTATAACCTTTTGTTATCAGTCTTGTAGTATCTTGCTATTAGTTCCTAACTGTTTTTCTTTTAATAACTCTGTCTCATTCTTTCCTAGTTTGATTTTGTTTTCTATGTCCATGAAATGTTTGTCTTCTTTATTGTGCAATTCTAAGCTTACTTCATTGATTGTCTCCAAAAATTTATTTTTTCCATGTTGATATTATCAAACACTTATTTATTTAGATTCTCTGTAATTTTATCAGTATATTTAAATATATGAATTTTTAAGTATTTTAATTCATTAGCAATCTTACTTATATATGGTCTCAATAATTTCTTTTCCTCTCAACAGTCTTGAATGTGAATTTCAAGCTGTGCATGTAACATAACTGCAGGTTAAGTATTAGCCCTTACTTCATCTGTTAAGTCTTCAGTACACGTCACATCATTAGGTTGTAGCATTTCAGTATTCCCCTCTACTTCCACTATATTAACCTTCAGTTTCTCTTTTAGATTTCCTATCAGTGCTTCATTATCAACCTTTAATTCTTTTATTGCCTTGTTGTTAGCTTTTATGTTCTCATTATTAACTTTTGTTATCTCTTGTACCATTTCTTTAATCAAATGTACATCTTTTCATTTCATTTTTCTGAGTTAAATATTTTAGCTTCAAGAACTTAATTTTGACCCTTTCTGGGAAAATTACACAGTAATAATTATTACTCAATAATAATTATTACTCAAGTCTTCCTCTACTACTCTCATATTTCATTACATTTTCAGAATCGAGTACAAATAAATGTAGCTTTTTCAGACATCACTTTACACAACCAGTACTGTTCACAACTCACTGTTCACAATGTTAACTGAATACACTACCATTTGTATGGCCTCACCTGCTATCTCAATACTGTTCCAGGTGCACTTTCAACTCTGCATTATCAAGCTCTTGTGCTCGCACCCAGAAGCACTTGTGTTGCCATGCACACCATGAAATGCACTACTGATGATCTTTCCACCACTCTCCCACATCCCACCAGTAATCTCCACTTGTAGAAATTAATCAAATCTGCCTTTTCTTCTTTCTTCATATAACTGATATTTTTTTCACCGTCCTCTAACTCTGTATTATATTCCAGTCCACCCATGGTCACCACAAATTCCATGATATGCCTCACTGTTACATGACCCTTTGCTTGCATACTATCAAAATCATATTCCTTGTCTGTAAATGTAGGTGTATACTGTTTGTATGTATAGTTCCTGTTTGATTTCTCATTGTTTCTGGGAATTATTAACATCCAAATATTTTGGCAGTTTACAGGATGATGTAGTATTTTAGTTCTGTATTAATTGTTAGCATGTTGGTATAGTCAGGCATAACTCATGTACTAGATGCTATTGAGAATTCTGAGATTCAGTAATTCACTTAGGAAAAGTGCAAGAGCTTGAAAGCTAGTGGTAACTGTTTTGTATTATGTGTTTCTGTGTGCCACACACCAATCTACTATAGGTAAGTGGTTGCCTTTCTCTTATTTTAGGTGTTAGATATCTCTCATTCCATTATCACTTAAGATGCATGAACTTCATATTTCAGATGAAATGGTTATCGTTTTTCAGCAATATATCTTTCATGTTAATAAGTAGTTACATATTATAGACTTTGCCAATGCAATATTTCTTTGAAACTATACTGCAATATTACTTACAATTTTTTAAACTTTGTTCAGATAAATACCCTTTGGCAAAGTATGTTGATTCAAACAATGAAATTATGTCATTTCACTCCACTGAAAATCATTTATTATTATCTTCTGCCCTATTACACTTCACAATTACAGAGTTTCCTATCTTACTTCAATTCAGTAATATATCGGACAGTCCTTCAATACTGAACTTCCTACTACAGAGGTTGAATTCAAGCAAATTTGCATGTCATTTTTGTTGGTTTTGTAAATTCAATGTTTAAATAATGAGGATTGAGAGCTGCATCAAACCAGTCTTTGGACTGAGGACCACAACAACGAATGATAATGAGTGCAGAGAATGAGAACAAAATAGTGATATCTTCTTGCAGTTGTTGAGCACCTTCTAAAAGTGACACTCTGAGTGGCTTGATGATGGGTCCATTACCAATGAAGTATATGAAGCCATGTTGTTCTGATCCTCACTCATTCAACACGAAACATGAAAAACAAAAATCTTGTAATTATTTGCCAAATCATATTTGGCAAAACTTAACAAATATGTTTTATAATGAAATATTTATCTTACATTGCTCAGGTGCAAAGGCAGTTGTTGTTGTGGTCTTCAGTCCTGAGACTGGTTTGATGCAGCTCTCCATGCTACTCTATCCTGTGCAAGCTTTTTCATATCCCAGTACCTACTGCAACCTACATCCTTCTGAATCTGCTTAGTGTATTCATCTCTTGGTCTCCATCTACAATTTTTACCCTCCACACTGCCCTCCAATACTAAATTGGTGATCAAAAAAATGGTTCAAATGGCTCTGAGCACTATGGGACTCAACTGCTGAGGTCATTAGTCCCCTAGAACTTAGAACTAGTTAAACCTAAGGACATCACAAACATCCATGCCCGAGGCAGGATTCGAACCTGCGACCGTAGCAGTCTTGCGGTTCCAGACTGCAGCGCCTTTAACCGCACGGCCACTTCGGCCGGCAATTGGTGATCCCTTGATGCCTCAGAACATGTCCTACCAACCGATCCCTTCTTCTGGTCAAGTTGTGCCACAAACTTCTCTTCTCCCCAATCCTATTCAATACTTCCTCATTAGTTATGTGATCTACCCATCTAATCTTCAGCATTCTTCTGTAGCACCACATTTCGAAAGCTTCTATTCTCTTCTTGTCCAAACTATTTATCGTCCATGTTTCACTTCCATACATGGCTACACTCCATACGAATACTTTCAGAAATGACTTCCTAACACTTAAATCAATACTGGATGTTAACAAATTTCTCTTCTTCAGAAACGCTTTCCTTGCCATTGCCAGCCTACATTTTATATCCTCTCTACTTAGACCATCATCAGTTATTTTGCTCCTCAAATAGCAAAACTCCTTTGCTACTTTAAGTGCCTCATTTCCTAATCTAATTCCCTCAGCATCACCCGACTTAATTAGACTACATTCCATTATCCTTGTTTTGCTTTTGTTGATGTTCATCTTATATCCTCCTTTCAAGACACTGTCCATTCCATTCACCTGCTCTTCCAAGTCCTTTGCTGTCTCTGACAGAATTACAATGTCATCGGCGAACCTCAAAGTTTTTATTTCTTCTCCGTGAATTTTAATACCTACTCTGAATTTTTCTTTTGTTTCCTTTACTGCTTGCTCAATATACAGATTGAACAACATCGGGGAGAGGCTACAACCCTGTCTTACTCCCTTCCCGACCACTGCTTCCCTTTCATGTCCCTCGACTCTTATAACTGCCATCTGGTTTCTGTACAAATTGTAAATAGCCTTTCGCTCCCTGTATTTTACCCCTGCCACCTTTAGAATTTGAAAGAGAGTATTCCAGTCAACATTGTCAAAAGCTTTCTCTAAGTCTACAAATGCTAGAAATGTAGGTTTGCCTTTCCTTAATCTTTCTTCTAAGATAAGTCGTAAAGTCAGTATTGCCTCACGTGTTCCAATGTTTCTACGGAATCCAAACTGATCTTCCCCGAGGTTGGCTTCTACTAGTTTTTCCATTCGTCTGTAAAGAATTCGTGTTAGTATTTTGCAGCTGTGACTTATTATACTGATAGTTCGCTAATTTTCACATCTGTCAACACCTGCTTTCTTTGGGATTGGAATTATTATATTCTTCTTGAAGTCTGAGGGTATTTCGCCTGTTTCATACATCTTGCTCACCAGATGGTAGAGTTTTGTCAGGACTGGCTCTCCCAAGGCCATCAGTAGTTCCAATGGAATGTTGTCTACTCCGGGGGCCTTGTTTCGACTCAGGTCTTTCAGTGCTCTGTCAAACTCTTCACGCAGTATCATATCTCCCATTTCATCTTCATCTACATCCTCTTCCATTTCCATAATATTGTCCTCAAAGACAGTATGTGACCAAAATTCTGTCACATTACAAATGATGTACTGTCTGAAAAAACCAGCACAAATATTCAGTCATGTTTCATGTTTCATGAGACCACAAGGTCGGCGGCCCACTGGGTCCCCCCAGGGTCCCCAAGGTCAGCATGGTTGCGACGCTGTCCCGCTGAGATAATAGTCCGGTTAGGACATTATCTGGGCAAGCATCCATGCCAACAAAAGTTGGTACGTGTATTCTTGATTACATTTAAAAGTGGTATGAAGTCTGGCAACTTGTTTTAAATGTTCATAAGTGTAAAACTGTGCACTTTCTAACAGTCCCATCCCCACAGAATGAGGAATTCTTGAAATGATGTAATTTAAACAATTACATTTGAAAAATGGAAAGGCCTACTTGTAAAGCAGACAACACACATAAAAACACATTCAAGCAAGCACAGCTCACAGATGCATGACCACTGTCTCAGGTCACCAAGGCTCACTTGTTGAGCAGCCGTTTTGTTTTGTCTGTCTCCAACTCAGCACATCCTCTACATGGTGAGTAGCAATCTATCCTTTTCATAATATTGTCATTATTCCATTCTAGAGCTTCCATAGTTGAGTTATACATCCATATAAATTTATTGCGTGAACACATAAAAGGGTACTTTCAGTGTGGATATCTGAATTACACTGAAGCAAACTAACAGATGATCTATGAGATTTGATCTACACATTTTCTTAGGGATTCTGAATGCTTAATACTCTGAGGGGCCCTTCAGCAGTCTCTGTGGTGTTGGAAGCTTCATGAGGAACTTGTTGTGATGTGACAAAGTTTGCCACAAAGTCCAATCACAACATACTGACCAAGAAGAACCTCAAATGAATAACAGTGCAACGCTAAAAAATATTTATACTGACATATAATATCACATGCAAAAATGCCAACCTGTACTTCTAACTCTGGAGGCAAAAATTCTGTTGCCTCACACTTTCTCAGCAAATGATTATTCAAATGAGTACTCAAATGGTTATTCAAATCTTTTGTTCACATTGCATTGGAGTCACCAGTGTTTGAAATAATACTCCAGAATAGCCAAGTCTTTTGTCAGCATCTCTTCTGTCTTCTCTAGTTTTCTTAGGTTCTATGGCCAGAGCCACGCCATAGGCTTAGCAGAATTTTCTGGATGAAGTATCAGGAAAGTCAGAGAGGTACAAATCAAATCTACATCTACATCTACATCCATACTCCACAAGCCACCTGATGGTGTGTGGCGGAGGGTACCTTGAGTACCTCTATCGGTTCTCCCTTCTATTCCAGTCTCGTATTGTTCATGGAAAGAAGGATAGTTGGTATGCCTCTGTGTGGGCTCTAATCTCTCTGATTTTATCCTCATGGTCTCTTCGCGAGATATACGTAGGAGGGAGCAATATACTGCTTGACTCTTCGGTGAAGGTATGTTCTCAAAACTTCAACAAAAGCCCGTACCAAGCTACTGAGCGTCTCCCCTGCAGAGTCTTCCACTGGAGTTTATCTATCATCTCCGTAACGCTTTTGCAATTACTAAATGGTCCTGTAATGAAGCACGCTGCTCTCCATTGGATCTTCTCTATCTCTTCTATCAACCCTATCTGGTATGGATCCCACACTGCTGAGCAGTAGTCAAGCAACAGGCAAACAAGAGTACTGTAACCTATTTCCTTTGTTTTTGTATTGCATTTCCTTAGGATTCTTCCAATGAATCTCAGTCTGGCATCTGCTTTACCGACGATCAACTTTATATGATCATTCCATTTTAAATCACTCCTAATGCATACTCCCAGATAATTTATGGCATTAACTGCTTCCAGTTGCTGACCTGATATATTGTAGCTAAATGATAAGGGATCTTTCTTTCTATGTATTCGCAGCACATTACACTTGTCTACATTGAGATTCAATTGCCATTCCTTGCACCATGCATCAATTCGCTGCAGATCCTCCTACATTTCAGTTCAATTTTCCATTGTTACAACCTCTCGATATACCACAGCATCATCCGCAAAAAGCCTCAGTGAACTTCCAATGTCATCCACAAGGTCATTTATGTATATTGTGAACAGCAATGGTCCTACGACACTCCCCTGCGGCACACCTGAAATCACTCTTACTTCGGAAGACTTCTCTCCATTGAGAATGACACACTGCGTTCTGTTATCTAGGAACTCTTCAATCCAATCATACAATTGGTCTGATAGTCAATATGCTCTTACTTTGTTCATTAAACGACTGTGGGGAACTGTATCAAACACCTTGCAGAAGTCAAGAAAAACGGCATCTACCTGTGAACCCATGTCTATGGCCCTCTGAGTTTCGTGGACGAATAGCGCGAGCTGGGTCTCACACTACCGTCTTTTTCAAAACTCATGCTGATTCCTACAGAGTAGATTTCTAATCTCCAGAAAAGTCATTATACTCAAAGATAATACATGTTCCAAAATTCTACAACTGATCGACGTTAGAGATATAGGTCTATAGTTCTGCACATCTGTTCGATGTCCCTTCTTGAAAACGGGGATGATCTGTGCCCTTTTCCAATCCTTTGGAACGCTATGCTCTTCTAGAGACCTATGGTACACTGCTGCAAGAAGGGGGGCAAGTTCCTTCACGTACTCTGTGTAAAATCGAACTGGTATCCCATCAGGTCCAGCGGCCTTTCCTCTTTTGAGTGATTTTAATTCTCTCCATTGAGAATAACACACTGCGTTCTGTTATCTAGGAACTCTTCAATCCAATCATACAATTGGTCTGATAGTCAATATGCTCTTACTTTGTTCATTAAACGACTGTGGGGAACTGTATCAAACACCTTGCAGAAGTCAAGAAAAACGGCATCTACCTGTGAACCCGTGTCTGTGGCCCTCTGAGTCTCGTGGATGAATAGCGTGAGCTGGGTTTCACACTACCGTCTTTTTTTAAACTCATGCTGATTCCTACAGAGTAGATTTCTAATCTCCAGAAAAGTCATTATACTTGAAGATAATACGTGTTCCAAAATTCTACAACTGATCAACGTTAGAGATATAGGTCTATAGTTCTGCACATCTGTTCGATGTCCCTTCTTGAAAACGGGGATGACCTGTGCCCTTTTCCAATCCTTTGGAACGCTATGGTCTTCTAGAGACCTATGGTACACCGCTGCAAGAAGGGGGGGCAAGTTCCTTCGCATACTCTGTGTAAAATCAAACTGGTATCCCATCAGGTCCAGCGGCCTTTCCTCTTTTGAGTGATTTTAATTGTTTCTCTATCACTCTGTCATCTATTTCGATATCTACCATTTTGTCATCTGTGCGACAATCTAGAGAAGGAACTACAGTGCAGTCTTCCTCTGTGAAACAGCTTTGGAAAAAGACATTTAGTATTTTGGCCTTTAGTCTGTCATCCTCTGTTTCAGTACCAGTACCAAAGCATCTGGACATTTTGTTTTGATCCACCTACCACTTTGACATAAGACCAAAATTTCTTCGGATTTTCTGCCAAGTCAGTACATAGAACTTTACTTTCGAATTCATTGAACACCCCTCGCATAGCCCTCCTCACACTACATTTCGCTTCACGTAATTTTCGTTTGTCTACAAGGCTTTGGCTATGTTTATGTTAGCTGTGAAGTTCCCTTTGCTTCCGCAGCAGTTTTCTAACTCGGTTGTTGTACCACGGTGGCTCTTTTCCATCTATTACGATCTTGATTGGCACATACTCATCTAACGCATATTGTACGATGGTTTTGAACTTTGTCCACTGATCCTCAACACTATCTGTACTTGAGACATAACTTCTGTGTTGAACCATCAGGTACTTTGAAACCTGCTTTTTGTCACTTTTGCTAAACAGAAAAATCTTCTTGCCTTTTTTAACATTTCTATTACAGTAACCGCTTTATGATCGCTGATTCCCAGTTCTGCGTTAACTGTTTCAAATAGTTTGGGTCTGTTTGTCACCAGAAGGTCTAATATGTTATCGCCACAAGTTGGTTCTCTGTTTAACTGCTCAAGGTAGTTTTCAGATAAAGCACTTAAAAAAGTTTCACTGGATTCTTTGTCCCTGTGACCCGTTATGAACGTTTGAGTCTCCCAGTCTATATCCGGCAAATTAAAATCTCCACCCAGAACTATAACATGGTGGGGAAATCTACTCGAAATATTTTCCAAATTATCCTTCAGGTGCTCAGCCATAACAGCTGCTGAGCCAGGGGGCCTATAGATACACCCAATTACCATGTCTGAGCCTGCTTTAACTGTGACCTTCACCCAAATTATTTCACATTTCGGATCTCTGTCGATTTCCTTCGATACTATTGCACTTCTTATCGCTATAAACATGCCTCCCCCTTCACTGTCCAGCCTGTCTCTGCGGTATACATTCCAGTCTGAGTTTAGGATTTCATTACTGTTTACATCTGGTTTCAGCCAACTTTCTGTCCCTAGTACTATGTGGATATTGTGACTGTTTATTAATGAGAGCAGTTCTGGGGCCTTTCTATATACGCTCCTGCAGTTTACTATTATCACATTAATATTGTTATTCCCTGTTGCATTTTGCCTACTCCTACCTTGCCGTGTCTCAGGAGGCGTCTTGTCGGGCCTAGGGAGGGAATTCTCTAACCTAAAAAACCCACATGTGCACTCCACACGTACTCCGCTACCCTTGTAGCCGCTTCCTGCGTGTAGTGCACGCCTGACCTATTCAGGGGGACCCTACATTTCTCAACCTGATAGTGGAGGTTGAGAAATTTGCACCCCAGATCTCCGCAGAATCGTCTGAGCCTCTGGTTTAAGCCTTCTACTCGGCTCCAAACCAGAGGACCGCGATCGGTTCTGGGAACGATACTACAAATAATTAGCTCAGATTCCACCCCATGAGCGAGGCTTTCTGCCTTCACCAACTCTGCCAACCGCCTGTACGAACTGAGGATGACTTCAGAACCCAGAAGGCAGGAGTCATTGGTGCCAACATGAGCAAAAATTTGCAGTCGGGTGCACCCAGTGCTCTCTATCGCCGTCGGCAGGGCCTCCTCCACATCTCGGATGAGACCTCCTGGCAAGCAGACAGAGTGAACACTGGCCTTCTTCCCCGACCTTTCCGCTATGGTACTAATGGTGAGAGGTGATTGTTGGGACAATCTGTTGTTGAACCTCCTCTCCTTCCTTATCTTGTTTCCAATGATTACCTGGAATCTCTAATCACTTATTATGCTATTAACTGGTTGCACTATTGTTCTGCAAGGTATAATTTGAAGTGTCAAAAGAAGCAGTGTGATCAACAAATGTTTTGAATGATCTTATCTTAGCTTCATTTAGAACTCAGCCTCTGTGAAGAATGTAAGAGACAACGTTTAGTCACCGCAGCTGCAACCTTGCCTGAAGTCTGACTAATCAATTGGAATATGTTCTAGGATATCACGATTCATTTGGTTATGGAGCATCCTTTCAAAGAGTTTGTAGGAGAAGTTAAGAAGTGCTATGAAGTGATAATTTTCTATCTTCTTGCTGGGTTGACCAGGTATCAAAGTAGAAATTATTTTTGCTTTCTTGATATTTGATGGTAAGTGACCAGTCTATAGGATGACAGTAAAGAAGTGCACCAAATACTTCTTAGCATATCCACCTGTAACATTCAGGATGGATGCCATCAAATCCAGGACCCCTAAAATGCTTGAAGTCCTTCATTGCCATGTCAGTATGTGAAACTATGAAGGGATTTCCATATTCTAATGATGTAGATCCAGACATTTTCAGATCACGAAGCTGACATCTAATAAAGCTGGTATGTTTGTAGCTGGATAGTATTCTTGATGTAGTAACGACTTGGGAAGAAATATGGTTTGGTGCCACTATAGAAATATTTCCTCATACTGTTCCACTTCCTCTGAATCTTTTCAGAAGACTGCATGCTGTCCTGCTCAAGTGGGTCAAGCCCATATTTTTACCTGTTTCTGTCCATTTTTGCATCATATTCCAGTTCTTCCAGGACTTATTTTTCATTTTTTTGTTTCAAATGAATCTGCTCTAATCATTTCACAGCCACTGTTTCCTAGTTAATAGGCTTTTACTTAGCACTTAAACCACATTAGGGGCTATTGCATTCTTTTCGGTATGTGATTTTACCATTTCAAAATCTGGGCCAACATTATACCAAAGTAGTGGTATGTGGTCCCAGAAACTTTTTTCTAAGTAATGAGGAAATAAATTGTATTAGACTAAAGAATTAGGGTGACATAGCAATAAAACATGGCAATACTAATGAGAACACACTAAATTGAACAGATTCAAACAAAGACAGACAATGTCTGTTGTGTATACAACAGACATGACGCTTACAAATTAATAAAATGAATTAAAATACTTAAACAAAAGAATAGGAATCCTCTAGCCTCTATATTACATAAAATTGTCTAACTATCGTGTTCAAAAGTATCCCCTCTCGAAAAGTAATTTCGATGGAGATATTTTTCTTACAACAGATGTTCTGACATATGACATGACATCTTTCGTGTGACACCACTTTCAGTATTTTTTACATTTCTCTACACTCTCTGCTGTAGTGTCTTCAACTGAATTCACCCCTATGATTACACCAGGGTAAGCTGGATAGTATAGTAGCAGGGGTTGTGTGGCGTGGACTGGGCGGTTTTTTAGGTTAGATGGCCTCGGGCAAATACAGAAAGGGCAACAGCCTCAAAAGGTGCGGGGCAAAGTCAGGACATGCGGGGACCAAGCAGCAATTGGTATTGTAATTGTAAACTGTCGAAGCTGCATTGGTAAAGTACCGGAACTTCATGCCCTGATAGAAAGCACTGAAGCTGAAATCGTTATAGGTACAGAAAGCTGGCTGAAGCCAGAGATAAGTTCTGCCAAAATTTTTACAAAGGCACAGATGGTGTTTAGAAAGGATAGATTGCATGCAACCGGTGGTGGCGTGTTTCTTGCTGTTAGTAGTAGTTTATCCTGTAGTGAAGTAGAAGTGAATAGTGGCAGAACAACTGAGAGAAAATTTGGAATACATTTCACATAAATTTTCTCAGCATGTTATAGTCTTAGGTGGAGATTTCAATTTACCAGATATAGACTGGGCCACTTAGATGTTTAGGATGGGTGGTAGGGACAAAGCATCGAGTGACATTATACTGAGTGCACTATTCGAAAATTACCTCGAGCAGTTAAACAGAGAACCGACTCATGGAGATAACATCTTGGACCTACTGATAACAAACAGACCTGAACTTTTTGACTCTGTAAGTGCAGAACAGGGAATCAGTGATCATAAGGCCATTGCAGCATCCCTGAATATGGAAGTTAATAGGAATATAAAAAAAGGGAGGAAGGTTTATCTGTTTAGCAAGATTAATAGAAGGCAGATTTCAGACTACCTAACAGATCAAAACGAAAATTTCTGTTCCGACACTGACAATGTTGAGTGTTATGGAAAACGTTCAAGGCAATCGTAAAATGAGTTTCAGACCGGTATGTGCCGAGTAACACTGTGAGGGATGGGAAAAACCTACCGTGGTTCAACAACAAAGTTAGGAAACTACTACGAAAGCAAAGAGAGCTTCATTCCAAGTTTAAATGCAGCCAAAACCTCTCAGACAAACAGAAGCTAAACAATGTCAAAGTTAGCGTAACGAGGGCTATGCATGAAACGTTCAGTGAATTCAAAAGTAAAACTTTATTTACCGACTTGACAGAAAATCCTCGGAAGTTCTGGTCTTACGTTAAATCACTAAGTGGCTCGAAACAGCATATCCAGACACTCCGGGATGATGATGGTATTGAAACAGAGGATGATACGCGTAAAGCTGAAATACCAAACACCTTTTTCCAAAGCTGTTTCACAGAGGAAGACTGCACTGCAGTTCCTTCTCAAAATCCTCGCACAAACGAAAAAATGGCTGACATCGAAATAAGTGTCCAAGGAATAGAAAAGCAACTGGAATCACTCAACAGAGGAAAGTCCACTGGACCTGACGGGATACCAATTCGATTCTACACGGAGTACACAATAGAACTTGCCCCCCTTCTAACAGCCGTGTACCGCATGTCTCTAGAGGAACGGAAAGTTCCAAATGATTGGAAAAGAGCACAGGTAGTCCCAGTCTTCAAGAAGGGTCGTTGAGCAGATGTGGAAAACTATAGACCTATCTCTGACGTCGATCGGTTGTAGAATTTTAGAACATGTTTTTTGCTCCCGTATCATGTCGTTTTTGGAAACCCAGAATATACTCTGCAGGAATCAACATGGATTCCAGAAACAGCGATCGTGTGAGACTAAACTCGCTTTATTTGTTCATGAGACCCAGAAAATATTAGATACAGGCTCCCAGGTAGATGCTATTTTCCTTGACTTCCGGAAGGCATTCGATACAGTTCCGCACTGTCACCTGATAAACAAAGTAAGAGCCTACAGAATATCAGACCAGCTGTGTGGGTGGATTGAAGAGTTTTTAGTAAACAGAACACAGCATGTTGTTATCAATGGAGAGACGTCTACAGACGTTAAGGTAACCTCTGGCATGCCACAGGGGAATGTTATGGGACCATTGCTTTTCACAATATATATAAATGACCTAGTAGATAGTGTCGGAAGTTCCACGCGGCTTTTCGCGGATGATGCTGTAGTATACAGAGAAGTTGCAGCATTAGAAAATTGTAGCGAAATGCAGGAAGATCTGCAGCGGATAAGCACTTGGTGCAGGGAGTGGCAACTGACCCTTAACATAGGTAAATGTAATGTATTGCGAATACATAGAAAGAAGGATCCTTTATTGTATGATTATATGATAGCAGAACAAACACTGGTAGCAGTTACTTCTGTAAAATATCTGGGAGTATGCGTGTGGAACGATTTGAAGTGGAATAATCACATAAAATTAATTGTTGGTGAGGTGGGTAACAGGTTGAGATTAATTGGGAGAGTCCTTAGAAAATGTAGTCCATCAACAAAGGAGGTGGCTTAAAAAACACTCGTTCGACCTATACTTGAGTATTGCTCATCGGTGTGGGATCCGTACCAGATCAGGTTGACGGAGGAGATAGAGAAGATCCAAAGAAGGGCGGCGCATTTCGTCACAGGGTTATTTGGTAACCTTGATAGCGTTACGAAGATGTTTAGCAAACTCAAGTGGCAGACTCTGCAAGAGAGGTGCTCTGTATCGCAGTGTAGCTTGCTCGCCAGGTTTCGAGAGGGTGCTTTCTGGATGAGGTATCGAATATATTGCTTCCCCCTACTTATACCTCCTGAGGAGATCACAAATGTAAAATTAGAGAGATTCAAGCGTGCACGGAGGCTTTCAGACAGTCGTTCTTCCCGCGAACCATACGTGACTGGAATAGAAAAGGGAGGTAATGGCAGTGGCACATAAAGTGCCCTCCGCCACACACCATTGGGTGGCTTGCGGAGTATAAATGTAGATGTAGATGTACTCATGTTTTTTGTATATAACAGTCACAAAATTGCCCAAATTCAGATTGGCAAATAGATCTTGCTTCTGAAATAGTCCCACAGCTGTAAGTTCTTCTGAGCTCTTCCTCAGAGAACCCCAACTCTGATGATGAATCTTGAACACTAACATTATCAGTGTTAGTTCCTGTGTTTTCATAAGTCTCTTTTATTTTCCTGGGTCCTCCCCTCTTTTTGGGGACAGAACTAGAAAAAGTAGGTATAGACTTGGTGCAGACCATCCCACAACTTAACAACTTCCAGATTAATAATAAAATGTGAAGAATTACTTGACCTTATTTTCAGAGTATAAAAGTAAATGCTTATTGTAGTTCATTGTGAACTGACAAAATTTTTCTCACTTGTATGCATGAACCTACAACACAAAGTAGGAAGATAACAAAATTCGTGCTTCTTCCTTGCTGTTCAAAATATTATCATTGGACTTTGGTGGCTCCTTTTTGCAGCATTTCAAATATCTGAGAAGCTTGCTAGTGCTGCCATCTATCATTTAGGATAGGTACTATTTGCATGCACCTGCACATGCATCTGCACATACTGAATATCAATGTTTTTCCTGCTTGTTGCCTCCTAATGGCCAATGTATCCCCAGTTGATGGTGGTTCAGTCGCTATATCATGGTCTCCACTTTGCTGAAAGCTCCAATATACTGTATTATGAATAGTGGTTTATTGGCCTCATAATGTACATAATCTACATAATTTGATTCACATACAAAAGACATGTCAACATAGAACAACTGATGTTAACAAATTGATTATAATTATTGTAATAATACAGTTTTGTTATGTATACATACAGTAAATCCTAACACTTAATTACCCCTCATTCAGATTATCATTTCATCCTCTATGGATTCTTCTACTGAATAGTAGCATTTTTCCCACAGAATCTGCTGTAGCCATGTTTTTAGCATCTCTGCCTTCATATTAAATATGTTTTTGCACATTAACTTGTTATATATTGTCATCCCCATATACTGTAGAGTCCATGCACATAATTTCAATTGATGCATGGGTAGCCTAAAATTATTTTCATTTCCCACGATATATGTGTGGTGAAAATGATTCTCCTCAAATACAGGGTGGGGCACGAAATGTGTTACCATTTTGTTTTTGAATATAAACTTTATTGTCAATACAATCTGAAAGGAACATATACTACAATGAAGAGCCGTCCATGGAGATTTGTTCTAACTCAGCACGAGCTCAATATGTCCACCATTTCGTTTCCTAACTTCCTTAAAATGAACGCTGAAGTTAGTGATTACCCTACGGCACATGTCTTCCGTAATTTAACTGCAAGCTTGAAGAATAAGTCTTCTGAGCTCCATTAAATCATGTGGCTATTTCAGGAAAATTGTTTCCTTTAGGTACCCCAAAGAAAAAAAGTCACATGGATTGAGGTCTGGACTATTGGGGGGCCAATTTTGTCCATCATTGAATCGACCTGGGAACCTGAGTGAAATGATCCGCATGTCGAAATGCTCGTGTAAAAACTCCAACACAGTGTTTGCAGTATGTGGCCTTGCTCCATCATGCATGAACCACTGCATGTTGAAGGGCAAGACAGTAGCAAGAAGCTGTGGAATGAAGCTATTGTGAAGGATGCTCAAATAACGCTCACTGTTCACAGTTTCTTCAAAGAAAAAGTCCGTGACTGGAAATTGCTACCCACACTGTAATCCTCAGAGCATAATGTTGTCGTTCATGATGCACTTGTGGGTTTTCAGTGGCCCAAAAGCATACATTTTGTTTGTTAACCACACTGTCTGAATGAAAATGTGCCTCGTATGAAAACCAAACATTGTTGAGAGTTTCTTCCCTATCCTCCGCCCACTGAGCAAACAGTAGTCTCTGCTGCTTGTGTTCTTCAGTGAGCTTCTGTGCACAGGTCATCTTGTATGGGTATATATGGGGGTCACTTTTAAGAATGCATTGAATGGAGCATCTGGATATTCCCAGTTGTACTGCTGCCTTTCTACATGATTTCCTGGGACTTCTCTGTACATCAACTTGTACCACTTCAATATTCTCCAGCAAACAAACAGGCTTAGGCCGAGGTTGCTTCTCTTCCAATATTGTTCCTTCCTGTAAAAATTTATTGTACAACCTGTAGATGGTCTTCTTGCAAGGGACCCATCGTGTGTTAAACTGTTGTCAAAAATGCCTCTGAGTCACAACAATGCTTTTCGTTTCATGAAAAAGTAACACAATTGCCAATCGTTGCTGTGTCGTCAGTCATTCATTGTCAGCCATTACTGCTTACTAGTCTCCTAGCGGCAGTATCATGAATTACGTGTCATTTCATAACTCATTTGTTTTTCCAAGCTCTGCTGTAGCGATCCCAACGGGATATCTAATGTGCGTTGTAAATTTTGAAAGAAACAATTGGTTAAACATTTCGTGCGCCACCCTGTAATTTTTGTCTGCTGTGAAAGAAGATTCTAATTTTGTAAATCTGTATGGGGGCACAATTAGGATTCACAGATTCTGAAACAATGGGCCATAAGACTCTGTTTGCTGTGCAGTACACAATTATCTGATAATTTTCTTCTGCAGTTTCAGTATTTGAGATACACTATGTGACTTCCCCAGAAAACCATACCATATATAATGACAGATTCAAAATAACTTATCAGATGGAATTTTCTAGTATTTGTATTGCAAATACAAAAATGCTTAATTTATTTGATGGGAACTCAATATGTGTATTCTGGCTTAAGTTCTTGTCCACATTTAGTCCTAGGAATTAGATCATTCAACTTCTTCCATAAGCTGATTGTTACATTGTAGTTTAAGTTCCACACATTTCAGTGTTTGGTTTTTGGAATATATCATTTGGATCTTCAAACAATGGAAAATCCAGGATGGAATGCAACAATATTAGAGAAGGAGAGTTGCTACTCACCATATAGCGGAGATGCTGAGTTGGGATAGGCACAACAAAAAGATTCACACAATTATAGCTTTCAGCCATTAAGGCCTTTGTCAGCAATAGACACACAAACACACATGCACACACACACACACACACACACACACACACACACACACACACACACACACACACACACACTCATGCAAATGCAACTTGCACACACGTCTGCAGTCTCAGATAACTGTAACCACAGTCTAATTTGTAGATAAGCAAGGCATGGTTCAAGGAGTCAAATGTTTTTGTAAAATCACAAAAGATACTTACAGCTTTACTCCTTTTGTGCAATGATTTGCATACCTTTTCAATACAGATTCATTTTCATCATTCCATCCTGGAATTTTTTTATATCCTCTTGGCTTATGCTTTTTAGCTGTTGCTGTTAGTGCACCAATGAAGCAATAGTAGTTGTTATGTGATGGAAGGATCCAGCAGATACACTTGTCAAGTTCCACAAATAACTTTACTCAATCAGAGTTCTGAAAGTTCTATTGAGTGTGTGGAGTTGTTGAGATGACAGACAGTATGATTCCAATTGTATTATTTCTGTTCAGTGCTGGCTGTGAGGAAAGGCATCTATCACTTCTCTTGTGGCATTTATGGGAAAGCCACTTTCATTGCAGCTGACAAAATGTAAGTCGGAGTTTGTATCAATGCTCCAACCAGCTGGCCTGAAAATACCTTCATCTTTGTATCAAAAACTAGATGAAGTTTCTTCTCTTCACCCCATTCTGTAATCACATATCCATTTCTGTCTCTGACGGAATACTTCAGAAATTTGTGGTGACTCTGAAGGCACCTACATATATTGCATGACTTTCTACAGTCTGAACGAAAAGTCACAGCCATAGTGTCTCAGGTGGCTTGCAGATATTTCTAAGTGTTGCCACGCAATTTTATGACAACAGTATTTACGTCAGACTCCACATTTTCAGAAATCAACAAAACCTCATTTATGTTGCTCCGGGTGTATATAGAAACTCATACACTTCATGGTACATTATTCCAAATGCAGTGAACCAAGAATTTGACCTCTGTTTTGGAATTGTTCTTCATCAGAAGCATGCATTTCCTTACAATGACAACATCAGTGTCATTGTCCAGCAAGAATTTTGACAAGTACTCCCACTTTGGCTTGATAATGCTTTTGGTGTTCAGTTGGAGTAGTCAGATTCTTGGTCCAATGTTTCTCATTAATAAGCTCTGAGAAGAACTGTTTCTGCTATTTGGTTGATGTGCCATTGTATTACTGTTGTTTCTTAGCTCTACCTAGGAAGCAAGTGTAGTTTAAAAGATGTGATGAACATGAACAACTTTAGCACCCTATCAGTCCAGATATTTCCATTTTATAAAAGACTCTTGTGTTTTATTAAATGTTCACACCTCTGCATTGGGCATTATAAACAATATCTTAAGCATTTCACATAATGCATCATCAAAGGACATCTGCTACCAGCTGATAACTCATACAAAAGATAATGTTGGGTATGACTTGGCTGTTTGACATTTTAGCATTAGTAGCAGTTATTATAGAAGCTGCACTAACACTTTCACTGTATCTTTACATGTGTAATGAGTGGTATGGAAAATATGAAATTACGATTGGGTAATAACAAATATGTGTTAACATAAAAATAAAAATAAAAAAGTGTTTTACACCCAGAGCCAGAAAATTACTGCCTACACTGGGAAATACAAGGTCACCACAAGTTGTACTTGATGTCCGTGAACTTTGTAAACAGGATGTAAGTCTCTGATTGGAGGCTCTTTTTTTCTTCCACCCCCTTCTTTCTTTGTCCCTTCTTCTCCTTCTCTCTCTGTCTCTCTATGTCTATCTATCTGATGATGAGTAAACATTTTTCTCATTCCAACAGATGTTTCAGATTGTGAAATCATCTGAAACAGTTGAAATAGCAGCAGTAAGTCCTTACATCCTGTTGCATTGATATGTTCATCAATCTTCCAGTTCATCTTTTCTAAACATATGTTTATACTTCATAAGTCTGTATTTGAAGAAATGTGTCTTTGAACTGATTTTTTATGAAGAAGACCTCTAATTTAGCAAATCTCATATTTTCTCCTTACGTATAATTGCAAATGTATAATATACAATATTTTGAATTGTACATTTTTTTACATAAGGTCTTCATTTGTGTTTCAGTAGATCCCACAATGGATACAGGACCTGAGGCAGCTGGAAGCAATGACAATGAGACACAAATGAATAGAAAACTTGGGGAGAAGATTCACTATATAGTAACTAACATCACAGTAGAACCTCTGGCGATATTATACTGCATGCCACTGTTACTCACATCATTTGCAACTAGCAATTTAAATTTAGAAAAAGCCTGTCGTGTGAATCTTGAATACAACAGCACAGTGTGTGATGCAATAACTGCAAGAAATATAAGTGAGCTTAAAGAAGAGGAAACAAAAATACAAACTGTAGTTGCCAATATGCAAAATTGGAGAAACATTCTACGTTTCTCAGTTCCAGCAATTTTCATAATATTTATTGGTTCATGGAGTGACCGTACCAGTAAGCGGAAGCCTTTGCTATTGTTTCCAATATTTGGAGAACTTTTATCTAGCATTGGACTTTTGCTATGCACCTACTATTACCTGGAGTGGCCTGTGGAAGTTGCAGGAGTGATTGAGGGCTTATTTCCAGCAGTTACAGGCAGCAATATGGTATTCACCATGGCTCTGTATAGTTATGTGTCAGATATTACAACAGAAGAAGATAGAACATTTCGCATTGGTATAATAAACATGGTTATTTTCTTGTGCTCATTAGTTGGACAATTCATTGGTGGTATACTCCTTGAAAAAGTTACATTTTATGGCATGTTTTCAATTGCTGCCATCTCATATGCCTGTGGCCTTATATATTGTTGGTTTTATGTTAAAGAAATACAAAAAGATACAATTTCTTTGACTGATAGAAACAAAAAAATCAATTTTTTTGACGTTGGTCTTGTGAGAGAAACATTTTTTATCTTATTCAAAAGAAGAGAAAACTATGAAAGACTAGTGTTGTGTCTACTAATGTGTGCATTTATATCATCAGCTGGTCCTCCCTTCGGTAAGTTAGCTGTATTAATTCTTTCTCTTTTTTGAATGAAGTAACTTCATTTGTTTTATCTTCTTACACTCAGACTCTGTTTTTAGGGGAGACAACACTTGCATATTTCTTCATGAGACAGCAGTTTGGTTGGGATGAAAAAGATGCCACTTACTTTTTTACATACAGTGCAGTTATTTCTTTCATAGGTGACTGATTTTTATATACTCTCTGACATCTGAAACATAAGTTATTTAGTTACAAAAATAGAAAAATACTCCTTTTTCTTTCTATTCCAGGAACACTTTTCACAGTAAGTGTGCTAAGCAAAATGGTTAAACTGAATGACTGCTTGATTGGATTAATAGTGAGCATTAGCAGACTGATTGCTGATTTTTGTTATGCTTTCACTTATAGAGAATGGCAGCTGTACTTGGGTGAGTTATGACAGATTATTCATGGTATGATACAGCATACTGATTATTTATAAAGATTATTAAGTTGCTTCAAGCAATTATTCTACCAGCATGCTGTCATATTGATGGGTTAAAGTGTTTAGTAATTTTTAAAAGACTTTTGATCACTTGGTAACTCAGTCCATACTGCTTATCACACTTCTTATAAATATGTACAAATTAAAACTACGAATATGGAGGCTACATTGCATTCTAAATTATTCCTCATGTTCCATAAATTTGACCATGAAGGAGAGCCTTCAAGGATGTAGAACAAGTCAAGGTTTACAGGCAAATCAGTGCAGACAGTTCCTATAAATCATACTAACAACAAATTCTCTTTGGTGCTAGTCTACACTCATTGCTAATTATAGGTTATGTTATCTGACTGATTCCAAATAGCACTATCACTTGACTGCATAGTGGAAGAATTAAATATAGAGTGGTGCAAAATGAATGCATAGATTTTAGTTGCATAGTACAAACCACTCTCCCTTCTTCTGCAACAGACAAAACTTCATTATCAGCAACTGATCCTGGGTGACATCATCACTTGTAATCTACCCCTCGCTCATGTTTATTTATTTATTTATCTATTTATTTATTCATCCGTAAACAAATTTCTTTGTATGGATGTCGTCATTTTACAGACATATGTACATTATTTTGTCACATAAGATAATGAAATACAAGCTATTTTATCATTGAATTATATAATGCAGAAGAACCTGCTTCAATCAAAAGAAATAGATCACAAGACTCCTCTAATACCTGTATGGGTAAATTACAATCTAGAATGTCCACTTTATAATAGATTAACCTGATTATGTATTTATGCCAATTTTATGCTGCATAAATTCTCTAATCGAGTAAAAACTATTTTTTAGTAATTATTCTTTAAGGAATGCTTTAAATTTACAGAGTACCTTTATGTTTTTGATTTCTTTGGCAATTTATTGTATATCTTGTCACCTTGGTAAAACACAGTGGTTTGGGTTTTAGTTTTATTCATTCTGTCTAGATACAAGCAATTACTGTTTCTGGTTTGGTGATAATGTATGTAGCTGTTTGTTAAATATTGCTCAATATTTTTGTGGATAAAAACTGTAGTTTGCAAGATATATTCACTTGGCATTGTCAGAATACCCCATTTTTTAAATAGCTCACTGCAGTGTGCTCTTTTGTGGCTCTTGCTCATTATTCTGATAGCTCGTTTTTGCAATCTGAACACATATTTCACATTTTGGGCATTTGCACCCCAGAATGTTATGCTGTAACTTATATATAGAATGTCTGTGTGCAAAGTATGTCATCCTCTGGCTTGAACTATTGCACACAATGGCTAATATCCGTGAGACATAGCATGCTGTGCTAACTTTTTTCCCAAGCATCCTAATATGTTCATCCCATTTTAATTGTTGATCAACATAAATATCCAAAAATTTTGTGCTGGCTACACACTCTATGGTTTCATTTTGAACTTTACGTTTTGTCATATTCGGTTTTTTCTTTATATAATAGTTATGTTATTAGCCTTTTTCACGTCAAGGGTTACTTTATTGTTGTCATTTGTTGAGTGTCACTCACTTCATAATTAACTCTTTTAATAAGCTTCAAGAGGAGTAAGATTTAGGATAAACTTTTTTACTTCTTTTCTAGTAGTTGGCTCCATTTCTTCACACCTAGGAGCTGATTCTTGAAGCTGAAGTTTTTTGATACTATGGGTTCTCATGGTTGCAATTGATATGACAAATTTTGAAAGAATTTCCTGCGAAGTTATTTCTGTTTCTGTAATTTTTATTCTTTCACATTTTTCTTTATCACACTGTCTTTACAATTTCCACTTCAAAATCGAAAATTGCATTGTTATTGCCAAACATAAAAACATGTACAATCACATCAGAGGCATGCCCACTGCTAATCTATTCTGAAGTACTAACAATATTCCAAAAAATTTACAAATTTTCTTGACAAATGAATTTCCACCAATGTATATCATTATTTTATAAATGAACACAGAAGTAAATATAATAAATATCATGTGATTGCACAATTAATAATAGGAATTTTAAGTGTGCCAGATATTTCATAATTTCAAATGCTTCTAAAAGAAACAAATAATTTTAACTGAACATACTACAGAGTTGGTACATATTGATTGTAACAACAAAAATGAAGTAATTTCTTTTTATAAATTTTAGCCTGAAATATAAAACATTATGTACAAAATCATATGCAATTCTTTTAAAAAACAGTTGAGATAATATTAACCTGTTTAAAAATGCGTAAATATTTTTTGGTATTGCCTACTTCTGTTGAGGAAAAGTAATGCTTGAGGAGGGTGTTCCTTTACAGTGCTAAACCTCACTTTTGCTTACACAGTTTTGTAGATAAGCAAAACTGTCACTACTGAGCAGCAGACAACCTGAAAAAATTGCATCATGAACCACTGCACAGCACTAAAGTGACTGTGTGATGTGGAGTTTCCAAAGTGGGGATCATTGGGCTTTTTTTCAGCACAGCTCAAAGATTTCATTTATGATTCCCTGAAACTACGCTGTTTTATTTTTTAACCTAAAACTGAATGATCAGGATGCTTTGCCTCCTGCCATTTATCATTGATAGACTAACCATTTATTGTGGAGCTAACATTTATTTGATGAAAGTTTGATACAGAAATAAATAATTCGACTATGCCCTTTGATTCTTGTTGCTGTGGGAAACTAACTAAAGCTGGACCTCAGTAACACTACGAACCCCCATTCAGTACTCCCTAAGATGAAGTCAATGTTGAAATACCTGCATACAGTGGCTTTCAGGTTTCTTCCACAAAATCTTATTAGCACTCTCTCTAAATTCCTGAAAGTGATTTAAAACCAGATTTTACCTTGTCTGGAATTCATGGGTGCACTCACAGTTTGTGAGATTTGTCCTACAGACTTTACATCTGCAAGGTCAGCTGAATAGCTCAAATGAAATGTTGCTATATATCTTTCAATGTGCTACTCTCCTCCATGTTGAGAATTTGTATTATTCGCATGTCTTAGGTTTTATGTGGCACATATTTTAATGTCCCCTGGTGTCTTTCAAATAAATAAATAGGCCATTTGTTTGTTATATATCTCCGATTATTCATTTTTAGATTAATATCTACCCAATGTAGTGCACTACGCAATCTTCATCATTGTTGCACAATAGCTGAAGGTATAGAGAAAATTTATAAATACTTCCTTTACACATTTCAAGTGATTGTAGCATCAGATAGGTCTAAGGTCTCAGACAAACTCTCAGTATTAATATATCTACTTTAATGTAACTTCTACCCAATGTAGCACACTGCACAATCTTCATCATGGTTGGACAAAAGCTGAAGTTATAGAGCAAATTTATAAACACATCCTTTCAATGAGATACCCTCATTTCAAGTGATTTTAGCATCAGGTAGGTCTAACATCTCAACAAACTCCCAGTATTAATATATCATTACTTTAATGTGACTTTCTTACAACATGTGTTTGCAGAAAACAGTAGCAGTGTAAAAAACAGAACAGAAATTAATAATTCTTTTAAATAAATTACATACTGACATACCAGCAATTAATAATAGAAATATGCTTTTACACTGTAGGCAATTTGAATAGAGTGTGAATTTGGCACTTATCTAACAAAACTATATGTTAAAATTAGATTGCTTAAAGATGTGGCTTTTTCAATGATGATCAATTAATTTAATACTGTAAAAATATAAACTGAATCTTGGTATTAAAATCAATACAAACCAGTTGTGTTTTGAAGTTGGAAATTATAATGCAGTTCATTTGTGACTTGTTTCAATAAATCCTCAATCCATGCAGATTGACAAAATGTGGAATGTTTTCTGGGTGTTTTGTCACCTGAAATTTCTAGCAAGTTATTAATTCTCTGAAAGATAATTGCTTTTTATAGCATAAAATTTAGTAAACTATGTGTTACATGAATTTCAGTGTTGCTTCCATTATGTAATATTTTTGTAGGTTATTTATGAATTGTGGTCAATAGCAAACTAGATTGGGAGTCACTGTAATTTAAATTGCCTCACTATTTATTAGTATTAATTAATTTCATATTTTCAATCCTGGTAGAAATTTTGGCATTGCTAATTAGTAGAAAATAATTCAACTGTGATCCTGTTGAGTATATTAGAATATCATGGCTGTCACATATATAACTGCTGTGCCACTTACTTGTGTTATTCACCAAACAATAGCTTAAAGATGTCAGCTGAATTGTCCAATACCCGTGACCTTGTGCTTTGGTTCTCGGCAATTGACCGGGCTGTAAAATGAATTGATTAATAGCATGAGGAAAACGTTAAAATATTCTGTTAGGATTCTATTCATATTGCACTATGGTGTAATTCTATTAATTTTGCCCAGATTTAAGTTTGAACTTTTTTATTTATGATTCTATCATTTTGATCTTACACAAAATGTATTTTTTTTTTCAGAACCCCATGTATCAACAAACAAGTGTAAATAAAAACATATATTAATAATATCACAGCTTTATTTATGTTACGACAGTTTTGATGTTACACAAAATGTAATTTTTTTTTCAAAACTCTGTGTATCAACAAACAAGTGTAAATAAGAACATATATTAATGATGTCACAGCTTAATCATGAAAATTCAATGTGTGAAGTGTAACAAACATTCAAAAAGTGAGTAATATCATCACTGGTATTAGAAGTTCTCTAAATCTGTTTAGAACCATACTTCCATTCAGCCGTCAAACTTCAATGTGCAATAACAGGTCTCCATACTGGCTATCCAGTTGTTCTAATAACACTCAATTTTTTTTCTCTAGAGTGGTTGTGAGCAAATTACATTCACAATTTTTGTGACAATACTCATAAATGTGCCTCCTAATATCATGTTGTATCTTCTTCCCAGGATAGTGTAGCAATTCGATGTGGCATAAACTCAACAAGTCATTGGAGTCCCCTGCAAAAATATTGAGCCCTGCTGCTTCTATAGCCATCCATAATTGCGAAAGTGCTGATGTAGGATTTTGTGCCACCACCAGCTTGCACAGTACCTTATTAACAACTTTGGTCTATGGCTTCATGGAGTCTGCATCACTGTCAAACCCTACCATCACCACTTACCAAATGAAATCATGGGTCTATAGCTTCACAGAGTCTGCATCACTGTCAAACCATACCATCATCTCTTACCAACTGAAATCATAACTCACCTGACCAGGCCATGGTTGTCCAGTCATCCAGAATCCAACTGATATGGTCACAAGCCCAGGAGAGGCACTGCAGGCAATGTCTAGCTGTTAGCAATGGCACTCACACAGTAGTCTTTTGCCACAGCCCAACATCAAATTTCACTGCATTGCCTTAACAGACACATTCATCATACATTCTACATTGATTTCTGCAGTTATATCACACATTGTTTCTTGTCTGTTAACTGACAACTCTCTGCTGCTCTTGGTTGTTACATGAATGCCATAGACCACTGCATTGTCTGTGGTGAAAGATATTGCCTGGAATGTGGTATTTTCAGCACGCTTTTGACACTGTGGATCATGAAATATTGAATTCCCTAACAATTTCGAAATGGAATGTCTCATGCATCTAGCTCCAACTACCATTTCACATTCAAAGTATGTTAATTCCCGTCATGCAGCCATAATCACATTGGAAACATTCTTGCATGAGTCACGTGATTCCAAATCATGGCTCTGCTAATGCACTGCCTTTTTATACATTGTGCACGTGATTCTACAGCCATCTGTATATGTGCATATTGATATCCTATGACTTTCATCACTTTAGTGTATATCTTGGCATGTGGACTCCATAGTTCTGATCAGCAGCACTTAGCAGTACTTGGATGACTAGGCACAATAGTGGTGTGGGTATGTTCATTGCCAGCTCTACAACATATTATTTGATGATGTTGACTACAATGTTGCTGAGTTGTGCTGCACTGGGGTGTGTATTGTTGCACTATTTTCATAGAGAATGTTTCAAAAATGAGTGATGAAGTGGTTTTTCGACAAGTCAGAACAAACAGCAATCTCAGTTTCAATAACACAAAGTATTTAACTGACCATTACCTCCAATGTGCACATTGTTGTTTTGTTGAGCTCATAGACAATGGTTTGTGTTGTCTATTGGAGGTGGAGCTATTCTTCTCCCCCCCCCCCTGCCTCACCCCCCCCCCCCCCCTCCTCTCCCCCACCTTCTGCTGCCCCACCCTCTGCCGCCCCACCGCACCTTATCATCTCCCTGCTCACTGAAACCCTCTCTCTTAATGCACCAAGTTACAGTTGGTGAGTAGTAACCTGACCATGCTGGAGGAGAGGCTATTGCTTGGCACAAGCATTTAAGGCAGTGAAATGCAGATGAAACCGAAAGAGACAAAGAGAGTGTTGTCAGATTTATAATCTACATATACCATGCCACCACATATTGTTAATAAACTGGTTCATTTAAGCACATATTTTAGACAAAGATTTGAAAAGCTATGATGATCAACTGGTCAGTTGTGATTGATGGGTTGAGCACCCCTGCTCTAACCTATCACATTTTATGTCTTCTAATTCAGTGTATTTACCATTGTTAATAATATCAAATGACTTTTCAATCAGTTTAATGCTCACTTCAGAACTGTGATGTCTCACCTCTCCACAACAGTTTTCAACTGAAGTTTCTGTACTAATTGGTTTCTGGTTACTGTTAGGCATTCTTTCTTCAGAGTAGTTATAAAATATCTTTTGATACTTCTTTCATCAAGCTGGATATATTTGTTTTCTAATCACTGCCAGTTTTTCCCTACAGAATTTGCCACAAGACACCATTCCAAAATTTGTCCAAGTTTTGTACAGAAGCCTTCACTCTTTCCCATAGCAACATCTGGTTTTACACATAGTTCATTTTGGTTGGTATTTAAATGATCTTCATCCCTGCTATTATCATACACATGAGCAGAATTAGGCGTTTCTAACACAGGAGATTTTTGATAATCCATATCTTTGTTATGGTCTCCTACAACATCTGACAGCTTCAGAATATCTAAAACTTCATTTTCTTTGTCTTTAAACACCACTTCTTCACTTAAACATAGTAACCCACTTCTTTTCATTTTAAACTTCCATCTCTTCATCATCTTTGTTTAACTTATTATTAAAAATATTTTCAACTTCTTACTTTTTGTTCGTAAAGTTTTCATTCAATTTGATGGTAATACTGTCTTCCTGTGCTCTTGGTTGACCTGTTTCTCTTTTAATAATATTCCAAATTGTTTTAATTTTATTATCAGAGTTGCTGATTTCAGACATGATACACATACTTCTGGATTTTTTAATAACTTTTCTTAATATAACACAGTAGTTTTTATAATGTTTGATAGTTTCTGGGTCACAACTCTTTCTTGCTGTCAGATACATTTCCCTTTTCCGGTTACAAGATATTTTTATACCCTTAGTAAGCCATGGTTTGTTACAAGGTTTCTTACGAGTATATTTAACTATTTTCTAGGGGAAGCAGTTTTCAAATGCATTTACAAAAATGTCATGAAATAAATTATATTTTAAATTGGCATCAGGTTCACGGTACATCTCATCCCAGTCTAACTGCTGTAGGCTTTCCCTGAAATTTGCAATTGTTAAATCGTTGACTGAACGTACTACTTTGGAGGACTGTTTAGTATTGCTGAATGGAGCTATGTCATATATTGTAACTAGCTTGCACCATGATCAGAAAGACCATTCTCAACAGGCTGAGCATTTATCTGGTTAAACTCATCTTGGTCTATAAAGAAGTTATCTATCAGTGAACTGCTATCCTTTACCACCCAAGTAGGAAAATCAATAACGGGTGTCAAATTGAAAGAACCGAGTAATACTTCAAGGTCATTTTTCCTATTACCCTCCTTCAGGGAATCTACATTGAAGTCCCCACAAATAATAATTTGCTTCCCCCTGTCTGACAGATAGCACAACAAGGAGTCCAAATTTTTCAGAAATAGATGAAAATTTCCTGATGGGGACCTATATACAGTTACAATTATAAATGTGCCTTTATTTAATTTAAGCTCACAGGCACATGCTTCTATATGTTTCTCTACACAAAACTTTTTTGTTTCTATACTTTTTGCACAATGATAACTTTTGACATATATGGCAACTCCTCCTTTCTCCATATTTTCTCTCATTACATGTGCAGAGAGCTTATATCCACTTACATTTACCTTATCCATATCAGTAACAATGTGATTCTCAGACAGGCATAGTATATCTATTTCATACTCAGCTTCTAAATCTTCTAAACAAACCAGAAGCTCATCTATTTTATTCTTTAAACTCCCAATATTTTGATGAAATATACTTACATTATTTTTAATTATACTTTTATGAGAACCTTTCCTTATTCTAACATTTGCAGTACTCTCCTGTCTGAGTTTCTCATTGTGCTTAGGCCTAGTTCCTATACCAGTGGTCACATGGTGTTCAGAGAGGCAGATTATGTCAACTAGGTTGGGTGACTTTAATTCATCAATGCAATTACCTAGGACTGAGATACAACTTGGTGGACATAAAATTTCTGGTGATTGGTGAAAATTTATAATTGATAGCTGTGATTGGTGATCCAGTGTGCTAGAATTGTTCTGTTTAATCTCTTTCCTAAACTGAAGATTTGTTTCAATCCTGACCTCTCGTAGAACTTGACAACTTTCTGTCTTACCTATCCTAAAAAAGGTGCTGCTCCAACACCTGTAACCACTGGTATTTTACCATTCATGGCAGTGCCTCCCCCCCTTAAATTTCCTGCTATTACCCCAGCCAGTTTCCCCTTCCCTTTCCTGTTGTAAATTTACTATGCTACAAACTGTGCTATACATACATTGTCAGCTAATGTATTTATTGTATCCAATACAGTCCCCTGGAAAACTTCAAAGCAGATTATCTCTGTAAATTCATGAAAAACATTAAGAACAACCAAATTCTCAGCACTTTTTAACCATGTTCCACATGCATGTTTCACTAAGGAACAACAAGCAGCCTTAGCCATTTTCATAGTGCGTGTTAACAGCATGACGATCAGAACACAACAGCACAGAGGCTGTGACTGTATATGATTTCTGAAACAAAAACTACATAGCTAAAGCTTGATTAAGAGATACGTCAATGGTTGTTAACACATTTGAGTATCATTAAGTTTCATTTAATGTAACTTAGTAATAATATACCTTCCAGGAGCATAACGCCACCAATGTTTGAGTGTTATGGCTCTGACCAATCATCTCATTTGTGTTTGTTTACATCAGGTTTATTCTTATGATGAACAGAGTATATCCATGGTCCCTGCACTAACATCATCATATGCTATCATACTGTGGACTGCCAATGGAGAGGTTCTCAGTTTAATGTGCTAATCCTTTCATCAGTAGGTTTAGAGGGTTACTGTGGGTGATTGTACTCTGTCCGCTGTCTGCTTGCAATTTCAGACACACCATTCATTTGTTTACTACGCCAGCCAGTCAGGCTCCAGCTCTCAATTGATATGATTTTTTTTGTCATAGTATATTTATTAAATTTTGTTCTTGTTTTTCTGTTCAAGAGTTTTAATCTTGCACTTTTGTAAGTGTAAATTCATTCAGTCTGTAGCACAGTGGTTACTCACTGAACAGCCAGGTACGTAGCTCATTAACGCATCAGTGTCAGTTGGTGAAACACCAGCAATGTAGCAACACGCATAGCTAGAATTCTATCTGGTTTTACAGTTTACTTCTTCAAACGATGGAAAATACACGACAGAATGTAACAATGTAATGAAAAGGATAGTTCCTACGCACCATTTAGTGGCGATGCTGAGTCGCAGAAAGGCACAACAAAAACATTGTTAAATTAACTTTCAGCCAACAACACCTTTATCAAAAATAGGAAACACACACACACACACACACACACACACACACACACACACACACACACACACACACACACACACATGGCTAGGATGTGTTCATGCTGTGTGTGGACACAGGAGATTGGTCAGTCGCCTTCAGACTGCTGTCTTGGAGTGTAGCAGTGGCAGAGAAAGTGGCGCATTGCATGAGATACCTCAGGTGCCACTTGTTTCGCCCATGGGCTCTGCTTCCAAGGCACCTCCTAGTATACCCGACGTAGGGGGGGTCTGCTCTCACAGCAGGGTGAGTGGCGAGTGGTAATACATTCATGTCGCTCGAGGTCGAGGGCCAATGTGGAGACTGGCTGCCTGGCCTTGCTCATTCACCCTGTGAGCAGACAGGTGGCTGCTCCTTCAGCAGGATCCAAGGAGGCATGTGGAGAGAGGGGTTTACTAGTTATTGGGAGCTCCAGTGTTAGGAACCACTTAGACAGATATAATTCAGGGCTGGAAAGAAAGCCAATGAGCACTCAGTATGTCTGCCAGAGGCTCTCATCCAAGCTGTGGGGATGGCCTTGCATATTGCTTTTGAGCATGTAAGATACAGTCGTCAGCAAGCTGTGGCTCTCGTCAGCACCAACAGTAACTGTCACATAGGTTCTGAGGCAATTCTCAGTTCATATAGGTATGCTATAAGAATAGTTTGTAAAGCTGATAGCAAAATGTCATGCAGAAGCGTCTTTGGGTTCTAGGTATTCTTACACTCGCATGCCAATAAATATACTGCTTAGGAGCAGTGACATTTTTCAAAACAGATTTCTTTCTTCTAGCATACATAGATACAGTAATCTACAAGTAATTATCATAAGCATCAGTTTGAGTAGAAAACTAGTACTTACTAAAATTTTGCAATGGAAAAACATAAAATAACAAGGTGATCTGACATCAGAAAAATGTCAGATTGCTTCATTATTTGGTGTTTCTCCAACGTGAAATTTTAGTGAGTACTAGTTTTTATTCTTTTTGCTATGTTTTATGATATATCTGATATTTCCACCTCTTTGTGGGGATCTAGTCTCTGTATGATGTGTAATTTTGACATTATGTTTCTGGGTTTGTAGTTATTGCTCTTACATTGTCTTCAGGTTCCATGTATTTCTGAAGAAGATGAATTTACATCTGCTAGAACCATGGTAAAAGTTTGAATAAAATCACATTTTGTTGTGACTGGTTAGCTGCTTTGAATATATTTACTGTACATGGAATTTATGAATGTATCAAATAGTTCATTTCCTTAACTTTATTGACAAGTAGGCTACTACATACAGTAAAAGATGAGCTATTGGTCAGTTCTATTACAAGTGCCATCTCTCTGATGTCTCCATCCATGGCTCTGCCCATATCAAGCCCACTAACCATCAATACTACTTGCATTTTCATAGGTATCTTCCCTTCCACACCAAAAAATTTCTCGTAGATAGTCTCACAACATGTGGAATGCACGTCTGCAATAACAAGAATCCTCTTGCTCAGTATACTGAAGGGCTCTGTAAGCCCTCCACAGACATGCAGTATGTCCAAAACCTAGTCCACAGATAGCCTTTGACTGTTTAACATTGTGCCCAGAAATGAGAAACATCCTATACACCCACAATCCTTCATACCCTTCCCAAAGTGGTATCTTGCTGCCAGTCCAATTTATGCAATACCCTAATCTTTTCTATACAAGCTCAGCTGCAATATGCATACTAACCACAAGTCCACCCAAATGAATGGCCACTTCCAAACTGCTGCTTGACTGTTCAAGGTTTAGCTTTGCCTACTTAAAACCTCACTCTGAATATCTAATTTGACGTTCAATTGTGTGATTACTGAATCTAACTTAAGACTTTCATCACTTAGTTTTGTCTTAATGATGCATTTGGAGCATTTAAACCTGCTCTTTGAGCATCTAACTTCATATACATCTACATGACAACTCTGCAATTCACATTTAAGTGCTTGGCAGAGGGTTCATCAAACCACAATCATACAATCTCTCTACCATTCCACTCCCGAACAGCGCGCGGGATAAACAAACACCTAAACCTTTCTGTTTGAGCTCTGATTTCTCTTATTTTGTTTTGATGATCATTCCTACCTATGTAGGTTGGGCTCAACAAAATATTTTCACATTCAGAAGAGAAAGTTGGCAACAGAAATTTCGTAAATAGATCTCGCCGCGATGAAAAAAGTCTTTGCTTTAATGACTTCCATCCCAACTCGCGTATCATATCTGCCACACTCTCTCCCCTATTACGTGATAATACAAAACGAGCTGCCCTTTTTTGCACCCTTTCGATGTCCTCCTTCAGTCCCACCTGGTAAGGATCCCACACCGCGCAGCAATATTCTAACAGAGGACGAACGAGTGTAGTGTAAGCTGTCTCTTTAGTGGACTTGTTGCATCTTCTAAGTGTCCTGCCAATGAAATGCAACCTTTGGCTCGCCTTCCCCACAATATTATCTATGTGGTCTTTCCAACTGAAGTTGTTCATAATTTTAACACCCAGGTACTTAGTTGAATTGACAGCCTTGAGAATTGTACTATTTATCGAGTAATCGAATTCTAACGGATTTCTTTGGGAACTCATGTGGATCACCTCACACTTTTCGTTATTTAGCGTCAACTGCCACCTGCCACGCCATACAGCAATCTTTTCTAAATCGCTTTGCAACTGATACTGGTCTTCAGATGGCCTTACTAGACGGTAAATTACAGCATCATCTGCGAACAACCTAAGAAAACTGCTCAGATTGTCACCCATGTCATTTATATAAATCAGGAACAGCAGAGGTCCCAGGAAGCTTCCCTGGGGAACACCTGATATCACTTCAGTTTTACTCGATGGCTTGCCATCTATTACTATGAACTGTGACCTTCCTGACAGGAAATCACGAATCCAGTCGCACAACTGAGATGATACCCCATAGGCCCGCAGCTTGATTAGAAGTTGCTTGTGAGGAATGGTGTCAAAAGCTTTCCGGAAATCTAGAAATACGGAATCAACTTGAGATCCCCTGTCGATAGCGGCCATTACTTCGTGCGAATAAAGAGCTAGCTGTGTTGCACAAGAACGATGTTTTCTGATACCATGCTGATTACATATCAATAGATCGTTCCCTTTGAGGTGATTCATAATGTTTGAATACAGTATATGCTCCAAAACCCTACTGCAAACCGACGTCAATGATTTAGGTCTGTAGTTCGATGGATTACACCTAATACCCTTCTTAAACACTGGTGCGACCTGTGCAATTTTCCAATCTGTAGGTACAGATCTATCGGTGAGCGAGCAGTTGTATATGATTGCTAAGTAGGGAGCTATTGTATCAACATAATCTGAAAGGAACCTAATTGGTATACAATCTGGACATGAAAACTTGCCCGTATCAAGCGATTTGAGTTGTTTCGCAACCCCCAAGGTATCTACTTCTAAGAAACTCATGCTAGCAGCTGTTCATGTTTCAAATTCTGGAATATTCCATTCATCTTCCCTGGTGAAGGAATTTCGGAAAACTGCGTTCAATAACTCCGCTTTAGCGGCACAGTCGTCGGTAACAGTACCTTCGGCACTGCGCAGCGAAGGTATTGACTGCGTCTTGCCACTTGTGTACTTTACATACAACCAGAATTTCTTCAGATTTTCTACCAAATTTCGAGACAATGTTTCGTTGTGGAACCTATGAAAGGCATCTCGCATTGAAGTCCGTGCCAAATTTCGCGCGTCTGTAAATTTTAGCCAATCTTCGGGATTTCGCGTTCTCTTGAACTTCGCATGCTTTTTCTGTTGCCTCTGCAACAGCGTTTGGACCTAGTTTGTGTACCATGGGGGATCAGTACCATCTCTTACCAATTTATGAGGTATGAATCTCTCAATTGCTGTTACTACTATATCTTTGAATTTGAGCCACATCTCGTCTACATTTGTATAGTCAGATCGGAAGGGATGGAGATTGCCTCTTAGGAAGGCTTCTAGTGACACTTTGTCCACTTTTTTAAATAAAATTATTTTGCGTTTGTTTCTGGTGGATTTGGAAGAAACAGTATTGAGCCTAGCTACAATGACCTTGTGATCACTAATCCCTGTATCAGTCATGATGCTCCCTGTCAGCTCTGGATTGTTTATGGCTAAGAGGTCAAGTGTGTTTTCGCAACCATTTACAATTCGCGTGGGTTCGTGGACTAACTGCTCGAAATAATTTTTGGGGAAAGCATTTAGGACAATCTCGGAAGATGTTTTCTGCCTACCACCAGTTTTGAACAAGTATTTTTGCCAACATATCGGGGGAAGGTTGAAGTCCCCACCAACTATAACCGTATGAGTTGGGTATTTATTTGTTACGAGACTCAAATTTTCTCTGAACTGTTCAGCAACTATGTCATCGGAGTCTGAGGGTCAGTAGAAGGAGCCAATTATTAACTTAGTTCGGCTGTTAAGTATAACCTCCACCCATACCAATTCGCACGGAGTATCTACTTCGACTTCACTACAAGATAAACCATTACTGACAGACACAAACACTCCACCACCAATTCTGCCTAATCTATCTTTCCTGAACACCGTCTGAGACTTCGTAAAAATTTCTGCAGAACTTATTTCAGGCTTTAGCCAGCTTTCTGTGCCTATAACGATTTCAGCTTCTGTGCTTTCTATTAGCACTTGAAGCTCAGGGATTTTCTCAGCATAACTACAACAATTTACAACTACAATTCCGACTGTTCCTTGATCCAGGCACGTCCTGTATTTGCCATGCACCCTTTGAGATTGCAGCCCACCCCGTACTTTCCTGAGGCCTTCTAACCTAAAAAACCGCCCAGTCCATGCCACACAGCCTCCGCTACCGCTGTAGCTGCCAGCTGAGTGTAGTGAACTCCTGACCTATTCAGCGGAACCCGAAACCTCACCACCCTATGGCGCAAGTCAAGGAATCCGCAGCCAACATGGTCGCAAAACTGTCTGAGCCTCTGATTCAGACCCTGCATTTAGTTCTTTTCTTAAAGAAGCATTTCAATCACTTTGTTCTTTTCTTAAAGTCGTTGAATCTGCTCCCTGGGCTTTAAGTAAATTCACTACCTCAGACCAGTCTGGTGCCTCCTTACTCACTGTCATAGTCATGGCTGGTTCTGAAGTTTCCCCTGTTTTTTGAATGCTATCCATATCCCTATTGATTTTTGACCTAGTAATCATCTAAAACAACCTCACCTCTAAATGTACTAGCTACAGTTCTATATCCTTTGAACAGTTTCCTCTTTTTTTTAAAATTAATTTTCTACTCAAATAATTATTGTTGTTCACTCACCCAACATAAAGTTTTATGCTGCATCAGCAAGCAGGTATAGAATTGGCACTGGTGAATTGCACAGGCACCAGCAGCATCGCACGTTGGTTGCAGCATCACTGTCGGCAAGTGGTCACGAAGTCAGTAACGGTGAACGGCACCCATTGCAGTCAGCAACGGTGGTGGGTTACTGCATTGGCATTGGCTGGTTACTGCATCAACATTGGTGGTAGGTTACTGCATCAACGTCGGTGGCTGGTTACTGCGTCAGCAGCGGCTGGTTACTGCATTAATGTGGGTGGCTGGTTACTGCGTGTCTGAGAATTGCTTCCTTCCAACATCCAAATCTTCTTAATTGAAAAGTTGAGATCTTCCCTCTGTTCTTTTGATGTTATTACCTTCTCCTGTCTTATATTGTGTTGCATTCACAACTTTCTTCCTTTGGTTCAGTAGACACAACGCAATTACTCGAAACAGTTTCTCAATTTCTGTTATGCCTGGTTGCTATGGCAACTTCTTCCCATTTTTGGCTTCCAATTTCCCTTTCTCTTCGAGTTCTGTCACTTGATCACTAGGTTCTAACGTTTTCTTGGACAAGAAGAGACAGTGCTGTGTTGGGTTGCATGACTCACATGTCTTTCCACTTTACTCATACGTTGTGTGTGCAGCTGATCCTCTTCTTTGGGTCATCAGCTACATCACTCTCACCGTTTAATTCTTCTCCAAAGACTGTCAGGTTAAAGGGAATAATATTAACCAATTCTCTGTTCTTGAAATAAATCATGTACTCATAGAATCCTTTCAGTTCAACAACAATATATTTTCAACTCTCATCCCCAAAGTAACATTTATTCTGTACAAGCTCCAGCAAGCCAACTGTTTCCAAGATAAATGTCAGAATCGACAAATAACATACAATTACATATGTGCTGCCTCATGCAGAGCCAAGACATGAAGTAAGAGTCACTATACAATACATGGTTTATCTGTCTCTGTAACAATCCTCATGAAACCACAAACCACAGATCATTATACAAACACTCTTTGCTTTTTTATATAAATTGCAAGGCAATGCTGGTAACCACTTGTTGGATCTGCTCATCTGACGCAGCTCCTGGTTTCTCATGACAGCTGTACCTCCTGCACACACAGATATGTGTGTTGCAGTAGAAAGGCTCTCTCACCCTTGTCATTAAAATATATGGTGTTCGAGACAGTGGAGAGCCAAGTGTTTCTAGAATTTACCCCAAAATTCTCAAAGCACTACACTATGTATGTAATATAATGCATCATGCCAGTAAAGAAACATGATGTCATCTCGCATGTGGCACAAGCCATCACATCATCCAACATGGCATTTGTCATGTCACGTGAGGCAACACAATGTGTTATTAAAATTTAGGATGTATGTGTCCCCACTCTGGAATACTTACTATTATAGATGCACCCTCACTCTTGGATACTTCCTATTGTAGATGCATCCCACTCTCTAGAAGTACATAAATTTGTGTCTGTTTGTTCTTACACCCCTCACCATACATGTAAAGGGGGTGGGTTTGTCAGAGAAATCGTCCCCAAGTGAAAACAAATCAAATCAATCCCCCCCACTCACACACACAAAGATATCAAAAAGCTGTTTTAGCATCCCTCAAAAACAAATCCAACCCCAAAAATTTTATCACTCAAAAAAAACTTTTTTTAGCTATTACATGTATGCTCTTCAGCCATATGATGTGATATATTGTTTACTATGTCTGGTGAATGTTCTGGATTTTTTTTCTTTTTTTTCCAGCATCACAGACTTTTTAGCGTGTAAATTGCAAGATGCAGATTACCAACACCTTACAGCTAAGACAGCTGACTATGCTGGGAAAGTAGGGCTAACTCTGAAAATGCATGAATATGTCAACATGTCTCGATTTAAATACCTTCAAAGATGCCAGATAAGTTGAAAAGCTAGTTCCCTTCTTTTACATCCACAATTCTCCCCAGGATATACCCACTTTTTTGTGCTATGATAGGAGCATTTTTCAGTCTGGCTCCTAAATTTTGCTCTACCATAATTTTGACATTAGATCATCACAGCTTGGCAATTGTAGATTTTGGTTGAATCGGGTGATGACCATTTTGGTATAGGTTTTTTTATTGTCTTTTGAACCATCTTTATTATATCAAGGCAACAGATAAAGCTTTCCCAAAACAACAAAACAACCTTTAATTACATGTATCTACAGGTCTTAAGTTCCTTTTCTCCCCTTTCTGTAACTATTTGAATATCGTACTGAAACTAAAACCCTCTGTAAACTTTGACGAAGCCAATTGTATGAAAAATACTGAAAGGCTAATAAAAATATTCTATTCTATTTTATTCTATTCTGCCTTCTTTTAAAATTTATCTGATTCAGACAACTGAAACATAGAAGTGGCATGTGTAAAAACAAACTCTCAAAAAACTTGTTTTTTGCAATAAAATCCAAATGAAGCTAAAGTTTTGAAAGTAAGTTTCAATTTTATCATAATAATGCATTTTTTGTTCATTTGATTTGCTTTAAACTGTTTCCACACATTCAGTCCATGTAAGAATGAATTTTACATTCTACATTTAGCTCTATTTTAAATCATCATGTCTCAACAATGGATAAAAATCACTGAATTTTTAAAAAAAAATCTGGTTTGACTTTACCCATTTATCTATCTTCACGCAAAATTTGGACCAGTTCATACATGTTTAAAGAATAGAAGTGGCGTGTATTTTTTGCATATTTTTTCATATAAAATCAGAACGATACACATGCAAATGATGCCGCTAGATGAGCGTTAATTTCAGCCCAAATAAAATCTTTTGCCAAAGGAATCAACTGATTTGCACAATTTGCCTAGGCATCAGCTTTGATTTGTTATTCAAACCTTGTTTAATATACTGTAACACAGCCACAATATGACAGTTGTTTGAATGGCCCTTGGTCTGCGCTAAACCAAAAACTTCTTACTCCATGTTCCAAGCTCAAATAGGTACGAAACACCAAGTCCCCCTCACCTCAAACTGTGATACTGTGTGTGGCCTTTTCACTTATATTTGTTACAGCACATATATGCTGTAATGATAGAGTATTCGTAAATGGGTTAATGATTCCCAGTTATCTTCTCCCTGTGTTCTGAGTGATGGTCTTTTTTGTGCTTCCTGTTTGAACTCCAGCCAGCTGATCTGCAGAGTGTGGCATTCCATACTATACATCATCATCATCATTATTAGTGTTCTGCCAAAAGGCAGGTTTTCACATGGTAGTTCTCCAGGCTATCTGGTCTTCTGCCATCCTCTTCAGGTCCACATAATTTCCTCTTCCCTTTATGTCATCTATCATCTTGTATCTCCTTCTTTCTCTCAGTCTTCTCCCACAAACTAGTCCTTCCAAAGCATCTGCCAGCAACCATTCCCTTCCTAATGAATGTCCCAACCAGTTCTTTTTCCTTTCTCTTATAACCTTCAGCAGACATCTTCTCTATACAGCCAGGGAAATATTCATGCACCTTTTTAATTAATTAAATAACTATAAGCAAGTTGATGTTAATTTTTCCTGTTGTTAAAGACAATAAACTTTGAATACATTATATTTGTGTGTGTGTGTGTGTGTGTGTGTGTGTGTGTGTGTGTGTGTGTGTGTGTTGATATGTGTTTCAATCATTGTAGTCATACAACAATTTTATCAGTATAATGTGCAATCACTCATGCTAATGTTCAGCACACATAAATATTTTCACTGAGCCATGTATCATTTTTGTAAAAAAGCTGATTCTTTTCATGTCATGATCTACTATCTACGTTTCATACTATTAATTATCTGGTCAAAACTGTGTATGGTCAATACAACATTGTACATTAGTGACCAACTGAATGAGAGAGTGCAGTTTTTAACACACTTCCCTCAATTTGGGATGGTAGTGTTTGCTCTGTTGAGCCATCTTGGTTTAAGTTTTGTGTGGTTTTCCCCGATCATTTCAGGCAAGTTGCTGGGTTGGTTCCCACCTCAAGGCCACAGCTAATTCCATGTCCTGTTCTCACAAAACAGTTTTATATATTACATGTGTACCTATATTGGAGCTATCTATTTTCACTGAATCATAATGACAAATCATATATCATTGTGAGATGATCCCAGGGTGAATAAATAAATATATTGAGCTACTAACTGTTGTATCTCATTGTGTACAAATACAAGCTGTTCTTCATGTGCACATAGTCAAGTATTACCACACAGAGCTTGAATTACATTTCAAACTGATTGGGAACATGTTCACAAATGGAACAAGCCAGGAGATCACAGTTCACAATTTCACCCCAGAGGCTGCATGTCAATAAATTCCATAACATCTGGTAAGTTCATCATAAGAAATAAATCGTTTCCAAACCAAAATACAACTCCAGTGCAAAGTAGTCGAAAAATACTAGTGTGGTTCATAAAGTAGTGCTTCATTTAAGTATGTGAGCTTGCTTTCTAGTCACAGTGCATTCTTACTTAAAGTGACAAAGTACCAAAGAATTTGCTGATCTGAGCTGTGCCTTTTGGTAGCCTCTACTGCCATATGGCTCCATGACTATGCTCAGCTTCTGTCAAGGCAATTAATCAAGTGTATTGCCTTCTTGTGAAATATCCTCGTTGATACTTGGTTGGGCTACTCAACCAGCTAAGACGCAGCTGCAAGGAAATGGATTAAATTATAGGACACAATAAAACAAATATCATGAATAAGGATACAATAACTATTAACCCAAATTAATGTGATCAACTTTACTCTAGTTGTGTCTCAAAAGTTAATCCCTAAATATTTTACACAGTTGGCAGGAAAACTACTGCTTTGCAAAAAAGTGCTGCTCGTCCAGTTACAATATTCAGCTGCTGTGTATGTACTACTGATAACTTAAAATTTATATGATAATAATAACAATTGTCAAAGGATAACATCTATGAATCTAAACAGATAATTTTAAAAAGGTTTGGTTAATAAAGCATACATTATTTATGAGTAAGGAGAGAATTTTAAATTCCCAGTTTCAGTTCATCAGCAGCTTGTTAAAAATGTTTAAATCATAATATAGAACCTTGTTCTGAACTGCAGATCAAGTTTGCTAGGAATTTATTTTTGTGTCTTATATTGTTGCTATTATTTGTTATTAGTTACTTTAATAATCAAAGAATATATCCAGTGGGAAATTAGAGTAAGTCTGAACATGATTTCGAAGTTTTTCGAAGCAGCATGCCCATATAAAATTTTTTGGCATTCGGACTGTATCACATTGGAGTTAAAACTTGATCTTTCAAATACTATCTGTCAGCATCTTGTTCCTCAGGAGATGGATGTCTGATGAAAGGGAAGTCTGACACAAATTACATCAAATCTGAGTTGAATTCCTTGGTAAATGTAGGTGAAACACATCCAGCCACACAAGAAGGCAAATCTCCAACATTCCTTCCATTCTGCAGACTGACCTCAAGCATGGTGGGGCAATATCACACAAATATGGTATCAGACCAGTATTCCAACTTTCATGGAAATTAAGGGTTTGGTACATCCAATGAGAGACGTTCTGGGCTTGAAAGTACCTGTTGTCTACAATGTGCCATGTGAATGTGGTGAAAATTATGTATGGCAGACAATCTGCACCATAGCTGAGCCACACTCTGGATATAGGCAACAAATCAAGTATAGAAATCTTCAGAATAGCAGCCCAGTGAGGGAGGGAGGGATATCCATATTGTATGTTGTATATTAAGCACAATCAGTTTACTATCCTGTTAGGAGTCAGTGTAATTCTATCTGAAATTTGTGTACTGCTATTGTGAAGTCATTCAGTAATGAATTAACTTTTGTTCATCCATCTCCACCATGACTTGTAATATTAACCAGTGTTTCAATACTTCGCAATAGACACTTCCCTTCATAGTTCTCTCACTAATGAAAAATAGCTGAAACATTTATCACTTAGAACTGGTACAAAATTTATTTATGTTTGCCCTATCACATTTGTTCTCCAAAATACTTCAATTATTCCAAGGTTTGAATGTCTGGATATTATGCCTATTTAATTTTTCTGCTAAATGAAATACAATGTTATCAAGAGTTGTTCCAATAAACTACACTCCTGGAAATTGAAATAAGAACACCGTGAATTCATTGTCCCAGGAAGGGGAAACTTTATTGACACATTCCTGGGGTCAGATACATCACATGATCACACTGACAGAACCACAGGCACATAGACACAGGCAACAGAGCATGCACAATGTCGGCACTAGTACAGTGTATATCCACCTTTCGCAGCAATGCAGGCTGCTATTCTCCCATGGAGACGATCGTAGAGATGCTGGATGTAGTCCTGTGGAACGGCTTGCCATGCCATTTCCACCTGGCGCCTCAGTAGGACCAGCGTTCGTGCTGGACGTGCAGACCACGTGAGACGACGCTTCATCCAGTCCCAAACATGCTCAATGGGGGACAGATCCGGAGATCTTGCTGGCCAGGGTAGTTGACTTACACCTTCTAGAGCACGTTGGGTGGCACAGGATACATGCGGACGTGCATCGTCCTGTTGGAACAGCAAGTTCCCTTGCCGGTCTAGGAATGGTAGAATGATGGGTTCGATGACGGTTTGGATGTACCGTGCACTATTCAGTGTCCCCTCGACGATCACCAGTGGTGTACGGCCAGTGTAGGAGATCGCTCCCCACACCATGATGCCGGGTGTTGGCCCTGTGTGCCTCGGTCGTATGCAGTCCTGATTGTGGCGCTCACCTGCACGGCGCCAAACACGCATACGACCATCATTGGCACCAAGGCAGAAGCGACTCTCATCGCTGAAGACGACACGTCTCCATTCGTCCTTCCATTCACGCCTGTCGCGACACCACTGGAGGCGGGCTGCACGATGTTGGGGCGTGAGCGGAAGACGGCCTAACGGTGTGCGGGACCGTAGCCCAGCTTCATGGAGACGGTTGCGAATGGTCCCCGCCGATACCCCAGGAGCAACAGTGTCCCTAATTTGCTGGGAAGTGGCGGTGCGGTCCCCTACGGCACTGCGTAGGATCCTACGGTCTTGGCGTGCATCCGTGCGTCGCTGCGGTCCGGTCCCAGGTCGACGGGAACGTGCACCTTCCGCCGACCACTGGCGACAACATCGATGTACTGTGGAGACCTCACGCCCCACGTGTTGAGCAATTCGGTGGTACGTTCAACCGGCCTCCCGCATGCCCACTATACGCCCTCGCTCAAAGTCCGTCAACTGCACATACGGTTCACGTCCACGCTGTCGCGGCATGCTACCAGTGTTAAAGACTGCGATGGAGCTCCGTATGCCACGGCAAACTGGCTGACACTGACGGCGGCGATGCACAAATGCTGCGCAGCTAGCGCCATTCGACGGCCAAAACCGCGGTTCCTGGTGTGTCCGCTGTGCCGTGCGTGTGATCATTGCTTGTACAGCCCTCTCGCAGTGTCCGGAGCAGGTATGGTGGGTCTGACACACCGGTGTCAATGTGTTCTTTTTTCCATTTCCAGGAGTGTACATTCTGTATAGTAATGGCATAAAATTTTCATAAAATATATATCTCTTTGTAGGATCACTAGGTTACAGTTTGTGTAATGAAATGCAGTCAAATGCCAGTTGCAAAAATTCAGACTTTAATAGATCACCTTTTTATGGTCAGTGTAGCATAAACTGTAATATTATGAAATCAGCCAATAAATTAATTTTCCCTCTAAGTTGTTAGCTTAACTCAAATTATTAAACAAAATATTTGTGAGGTATAACAATAGTGATCCAGAAAGCTGGGAAAACTAAATCTGGCAGCATAATCCTCTATTTGAGTAAACCTGAACAGATAATATCATGATATTCAGATCTATTTTCTACAAAAATTAACAGTTTGGCTGATGTGGTATCTTCCTACAAATCTTCCAAAAGGGAGAAATTTACAACTATATAAATTACTGTAGCAATTCTGAATGTGTACCATTTTTGATTAATTCACATCCCTTAATATTTTTTTATTGTTATCTCTTTTTATAGAGCCAGAATATAATTTTTATTTTTCAGTTTTTGTATGTAAATTGTACCTTGCTGTGAAGTTACTCTGTTACTTAAAATAAATTACATTTTTTTACATTTTATTACAGCTCAGACAATTGATCTACTCACTGGTGCAGGTCTCATTCCAGTTCGATCTGTTGTTTCAAAGATTGTACCTTCCGATGAGATTGGTAAGAACTGTATTACAACATTGGAACTAGAAATTTAGAAATAGTCTTTGTGACTTAATTTAGTTCACATTAAATTTTAGTTAATGGATTATGGATTGATAAATAATTTTGAAATAAAGTGTAATGAGAGTGTCAGAAAACAGGATTTCAGCTAATGCCCAGAAATGAAAAATTTCCTAGCAAAAACCCTTCCATCTATTTTACCACCCAACCAATCTATAATGTACTGCAAGTCATCATTATGCTACATACTCTCCCAACCAAATGCCAAAGGGACTATATTCCTGTAGAAGGCCAAGGTCAAGATCTGTTCTATTCAGCCATCCACCACACCCCATTCCCATCATGTCACAGGTATACCATACCCTTCCAGAGGCAGGGCCACTTGTGGAAGCAGTCATATTGTACACCATCTCTACCATAACTTTTTATCAAACTTTTATTGCAGTTCATCAACTAAATGTTTACAAGAATCAATGGCAATCACCCAACAAAGCCCAACAGTAGAGTTGACAACCCAATGACAGAACACACTGCTGAATCAACATACTCATCTTAATGGCTGCTTCAAAGCCTGTGCCATCTGAATCCTCCTCCCCCAATACCAGTTTCTCTGAATTACATAGAGCTTCAGTATGTGCCACATGCAACTCCCCTTGGCTACACCAGACAAACCTCAAGGATGCCATATCCTTATCACATTGGCTTGCTGACTCTCTCCCTATTTGCTCTCAGTAATACTTCCCTCATGCAACTCCCCTTGGCAACACCAGACTAAGCTCATGGGTGCTATATCCCTTTCTCATCGGCTCCCTCTTTGTTGTCAGTAATACTTCCCTCCAACCCTCCCTCCCTTTTCCACCCTTTTCCTGCATTTGCCATCTCCATCTGGCATGGCCTCCCACTCCAGTGAAGTGGCAGTACCAGTACAGTATCACTGGCTGGGGCAGTGTAGCTATGCATGTGATTATGTGTGCCTGTTGATATATGTATGTGTGTTTCACACATTGCTCTGAATAAGGACTACACCTAAAAGTTTTGAAATGTTTTCAGTCTCTTTTATGTCCCTATGGAGCACTAAACTACATAATTGTTATCTTTACTCCTTCCACTGTTTATGTTACAGAACAGTTATTTCAGATGGATAATATGATAAGAATAACTGCTTAAATACCTCTATGTTCAATGTAATTAAACAAACCGTCTGTTTGTAGTCCTTACAGGAGGGATATATAGGAGGCTGTAGAATATGCCTAGAGTTTCACTGAAGTCTTGTTTTTGAAACTTTGTAAGTAGGCTTTCATGGGATAGTTGATGTGTGTTTTCAAACACTTGCTAATTCAGGTTCAAGCAAAGATCATTTGTGGCACATTTCTTTGTATATGTCCAGTGTCCAACATTAGTCTTGTTTCATCCTACATGCTTGAGCAGTATTCTACAGTGGGTCACACGAGTGTTTTGTAAGCAGTCTCTCTGTAGAATCATTGCATTTTCCTAGTATCTTACAAATGTAGTACTGTCATCCACCACTTTTACCTTCAAGTCAGCCTGTGTGACCATTCTATTTCATATCCCTATGGATTGCTACAGCCAGCTGTTTGTGAGAGCTGAGTGGTTCCAATTGTGACTAATTCACATTGTATCTATATGACACTATGTATTTGTGTTGTGTAAAGTGCACAGTTTGACATTTCTATACTTAAAAATAAAAATTGTCACACTTTGCACGAAACCTGCATGTTCTTTCAATCACTGGGCATAGGTTTTTGTTCGAGAGATCTGTTCTGTTAAAAGGGGAGCTTACTGAGATGAACATCCTGTATAGAATCTGACAGATATTCCACTAGGCCCTAAAGCCTTGCTTAATTTTAGCTATTTTAACTGTTTCTCAATGTCATCAATACTTCCATCTATATCATTCATCTTTGTAGGAGTGTGAGAACTAAAGTGGGAGAGTACTTCTCCACATCTTGTTCTATAGGAATATTTAAAAATGGGTTTATGACATCTGCTATTACCTTGCTACTCTCAATTTAGGTTTCTCTGTTATCCATGAGTCTCAGAACACTGATGTAACTGGCACCCTTTGCTTATGATCATATTTTCTTTGTGATTTGTGAGAGAGCTTTGATAAGATCCTGCTATGGAAGCCACTGAATGTTTCATGCATTGATATTTTGTCAGTTATTGTTTCTTCATAAGTTTCTTTACAATGGCTGCATACCATCAAGGAGACTCCCCTGTTCTACAAGATATTGCTGCCCAGTGCTTGGTCAATTAGTCCTTCAAACATGAACCATATTCCTCCAACATTCTCTTGTCCATAGTTAAATAATTTGAGTTTCTCTTTGACATATGATGTGATGGGCTCCTTGACCAGCTTACTGAACATGTAAATATTTCTACTTGCTTAAGTTATCCTTTGTATTTTAATAATCACCATTGCTTTAACAGCCTCACTATCATTAATACCAGTTTCAAAATGGGCTCCCTCAGAGAAGTCACTTCCAGTTCCACCATGGGTGGCCTATCAGATACTCTGTTCCAAATAGTTTTCAAAAAATTCATTGAATATTATTTTGTAGGATATTTCATCATTCTTGCTTCTTAAAAAGTGCAAATATTCTGACTGATTGTTGTGCAATTTAAGTCTCTTCCTACAATTACAGTGTGAATGGGGGTGGTTTATCACATCTAACACTTAAAAAGCTATAAATATCATAACTAATTGTTGGATTATTAAGGTTTCTTTCAATAATGACAGTATTTTGAAGATATAAGTATCGGTGGTTTGAATGTGTTGAAACACCTCAACATCGTAACATCGCTGAATATTGACTGTGATCTTGTGAGCATGCTTTAGTTCATTCTATGACCGGCTCTTGCAACAATGTGGTCTTGTATTGCAATTTTTTTCTTGAATAAAGAGAGAACTATCTTGTTTTGGAAAGTGTTATCTGTCACCCAGATCCTATCCCAGGGAAGGACTTTATATTGGTGCCTTTGTCAAACTCCTCCTGATTTATTTTCAGGCTGATTCAGAAAATACATGTTGACAATGCTTCCATTGTGCAACCATTATCTCCTACATTTCACAAGACAAGACAATGATTTCAATGTTGGAGTAACAGCACTTCACAGTCAACTCTTTAAGAACCCACATTCATCAAACATGGAAGTGACACTCATCAGTGCAATGCTCCAGCAGTGGACAATAATGTCAAACAGTAGTGTACCAGAAATGATTTACTGAGTGACTTCATTGCCACTCCCACTTTTCATGAAAATCTGGGTCGTACTGAGCCACAACAATCCAACTAGTCAGATTCATGATTGTTCGCTCTGGCCAATATGTCTTCTGCACCATGTTCAAAATTATTCAACTTGATGCAATTGCAGCCTACTGTACAGTCTTTGGACATTCATACTGGGCACCCCACTGTGCTTTGAACAGCTATGGAACATTTTTCTGTGATATCCCTATGGATGTCACCCTGGCAACTGTCATCACCATCCATCAATGTCACCTACATGCACTTTAACGCACATCCTAAACTGCCACTATTACTCCCATATCAACCAACTGTCTGGTTCACAATAGTCAAAAGCATCCTCACTACATATGATGTAACTAGTGATGGTGCTAAAACTGTTAGCCCACTCAAGTCACTTAGGAGAATATGCTGATGTGATAAGTGACATTATCCACATACCCCCACAGATAACATGCACATTGCAGCAAAATTAGCTATTCTTCAGTGCCTCTCACAGATGCCAGAAGAACAGCTATGGCAAGTGACTTAAAATGAACAACTGGGGAACAGGACTCTTTTACAGCTCTGGCATAGATTATGCACACTAGTTGATTAGCCACTGATACCAGTTCAAATGCTTTGGACCTGATTGATGATCAAATTTCTGTCAAAATTTCTCATGAGTATGAATCAATGGATAACAGGCTCAAATTAGCAGACATAATCTTCACGATACTACAACACTGACAGTGAATCAGTACCTTTGACAATAAAACCACAGCACATGGACCAGAGCACCAGCCTCTATGTGCCCACCCCCTCACAGCAGTCAATCCCAGCTGACCCTGATTGATCCCCACTCATGGTGACATCATGACCCCAGTCTGGGACAGTGACATTCATGCAAACACAACAACCTCCAACACACCTGGCACCTATGATCCTCATGAGCAACACCTATGTGGGGCTAACTTTCCTGGTTTCACACACAGTTTGGCAACACTAGATATAACTGTTGCTTGCCTTACATGGCCCATCTAAAAGAGTTGCAGGGTCTGTTATGAGCATACTGTGCCACAAAGCCTAGTCAAGTCACCTCATCTTACATCACAGCAATGAATTGTTATGCATGGCCATCACCACAGAACAGCAGCAGACTTTACATCCTCGACCACTCATATGAAAAAGATTAAGTCATTGATTTGGACACTGAAGTGAGTACACATGCTGACCCTACCTCTTATGTCACACAGCACTTGCACTACACTGCTCTGTGAAGCAAACAACTCTGTCATCAATGTCTAAGTCTCCAAGCACTTCTCCCCCCCCCCCCCCCAAAAAAAAAAAAAAAAAAAAAAAAAAAAAAAAAAACAACCCTGCAACTGGAATGCAAAGATGTGATCATATGGAATTTTCTCATTGTGGAAATCAGTGAACTTGCACTCGAAGCTTATTTCCTTTTCTATTTCTGACTGCTATGGGATCTGGCTAGTGGAACACTGACTCACCAATACAGTGACCACTCTGTTGCCATCATCACTGGCCACACCCAACCAACAACAAAGTATACTCTCACAGCATCTGCTTTGGGCAACACACACTGTTGCATTTTGACATATGATCATCATTGTTATTTACAAGACTGCATCAGGTCATTCATCTAAGTTCAACAAGTCCACCTACTCCATTTCAACATGATTAGATTCCCTATGCCTACAGCAGAAAAATGATGCCATATAGCAAGCAGCCCCCAACTCATCAGAGGAACTCATCACCACATGGCACTGTCTACAAATTCATCAGACACATCAGTCATCTCCACTCACCCATAACAACTTTGTCACCCCATCTCAACCTGGTCTCAACAAGGCAGCAGCAGTCTTTGAGGAAGTTTCTTCTGTAAACGTAACCTTCACTCATCAACAAGATCAGTATCTCATCTCTTGCTCATGTGCTTCCCACTGAAACACTGTGCTTTTCTGCACCTCCTGTCTTTCTGTGAGTGCTGGTTCTGCAATGAGCTATCAGAAATGGAACACTACACAAGTTTACCACCACATCAGGCCCTCCGGTCTGCCACTGACCAAGCAGGTTACCACTGGATGAGATCCATGATACTAGGCAGTGGTCAATGAACTAGTTAGAAGCTATAGTTGTTAGACCTTTGGACAGCTCATGGGCTTCACTCATTCAATATTTTGTTGAAGCTCTCTTTCTGCTGCGCCATCTCATTTTTCCCAGATGAGAACATGCATGAATTGCATTTTAAACAGGTTTATGGTGCTCTTGTTGATAATGGTGTTGTGATTAATGAAGAAAAATGTCAACTTAGACAAACTAGGATCATATTTCTCAGACTTATTACCAATGCTGCCAGCACTCACCCCATGCCACAGTGAATGGAATTCATCTGTCAGCAGCTGCCACCACAGGAAATCAAAGAATTACATTGATTCATAGCAATGATTAATGTCTATCACCACCAGCTTTCACAAGCAGCCAACACTGACACTGCACTCACTGAGGTTCTCATGGGCAAGAATACCACAGGTAAATATAAGCTGGTATATGGTTCCTGCATGCTGTTCATCTTTGACCAGCTTAAAGACTGCCTTGATATGCCATGACTTTGTCACACACTCTCCCTCATATGAAACTCACTATTACATCTGATGTCAGCTACTTCACTACTGGGGTGGTTCTACAGCAGGAAGGGCCAGGTGTACAGCAACCACTTCAATTTTTCTAGCACAAACTGACACCTTAACAGCATAAGTGGTCTGTGTATGACCATGATCTTCTAGCAGTTTATGAAGCAGTTCACCAGTTTAAAGATGATGCAGTGCATTTGGACTGCTATTCATTTACTTAACCACTGACTGCAAGGAGACTCATTCTGAAATTCATCAAAAGACATGTGGCCCAGCCAGTTCTATCACCTGGACTGTATAGCACAGTTCATGACTGACATCAATCATCTGAAGGGCATGGACAATGTTGTTGCAGACTATCTTTCACAGATCAGTGCCATCTCCACACAAATTGATTATGATAACTTCATGGAGGCACAACTGCAGAACCAGCAATTGCACAATCCCACTATTAACTACAACCTTGAACATCATCCAATACTGGGCACAAATATATAGATCTCATGTGAAGTGTTACAGAACTGAACACTTCCCCCTGTTCCTCAGGCAGTTTGCAAGATCATCTTTCCTTAACTTACTACATGCCAATTTCTGCCCAACAACATGCTTCATCACAGACCACTTCATGTGGTGGAACATTAATGAAGATTGCACAGAGTGGACATACACTTGTATGCCACATCAACAGAGTGAAATGGAGTGTTACTTACAACCATATCTTTGCCAATTCAAGATTCCAAATGGCTGCTTCCACCATGTGCCTCTCATTCTGGTAGGACCTCTCCCTGAGACTGATGCCTATCAATATATTCTTTCAGTCATCAAGTGCATAACGCAGTGGGTAGAGGCATCACGGCAGATTAAACAGCCGGAGCTTTCATTGTTATGTGGATTTCTTGGTTTGGTAGCCCAGCTTCTATCACCACTCATCAAGGTTCACAATTCAAATTAACTTTTCAGTGAACTATCCATTTTTTGTCGCACGCATCAATATTGGACATCTGCCTTCCAACCACAGAGCATCAGACAGGGGCAGTGTACATTGAAAATGGCACTCATTTGCCATGGACTAAATAGTCTGAAGAACTGCCTTGGTTGCTGTTAGGTGTGTGCACTGAAGCCCTGTGCAACATAATTTCTCTATTAGAGATCCTGTATGATGAAACGCGCTCCGTACCTGCTGATTTTGTGCTTCATCAACCATCAGTCATGACCACAGACCATTGTTGCACACATCACACACCATACCTCTGTGTTCCTCCTCCATAGCCTCACAGTGTGCCAATAATCTCTGCACACAAAGTGCTGGATGACTGGGATTTCATTGTGTTCCACAATGACATGATCTGGTTGGCTTTACTGCTGCCATACATAGGTCCACACAAAGTGCTTAAACAAGGAGTACACAGTTTCAAGATATTACTGATTAGCAAGCCTGCAAAAGTAATGATAAACCATCTGAAGCACATATGGGCCCTGCCCAACAACTTTTCTGCTAATGTCACACTGCTTTCTTTGAAATGTACAAGTATGCAACACACCCAAAGACATGTAGTAATTTCAAATTTGGCTTCTTTCCTTCTCTATCTGAAGTAGGTCTATGATTAATGATGAAAACAGCTGCCAATGCTTGTCTCTAGATTTGCACCCAAGCATCATACAACAAGCCTTTTCAATGATAGTACGATTCAGTTGTTGTGACACTCTATTTTGCTGAGGTGTGTACGTAAGTGTAAACTCAAACTGTGATCCCTTTTCTTCAAAGGATTTCATCTGAAACATATTCACCACCATTGTCCCATCTAAAACTGCCAATTTTCATGTTAAAAAGAGCGGTAGCCATACAATAGTATATTTTAAAATAATGAAACTCTTCACAACTTGATTGAAGAGTATAAGCTGCTGTAAAGTTAATATGACCATCAGTGAAAGTCACTATTTATTTCTTTGCATCAGAAGAAAAAAGTGTCATAGGACCTAGCACACCAATATGTATCCATTCAAGGTATCATTTGGCTCAAATACAAGGCTGAGTATGTAATAATCATGTTTGTCTACCCTCTATGCAAGGGTTCAGAAAGCATTACTTTGTCCAGAGCCTCTGCTAGATAACAATGTTTCTTCATATTTTTGAGGTTCAAATGTCCTAAGTGTTTATGCTGCAAGTCTACATCACTGTCCAAAACACAAGCACTTTAAATAGAACTCTTAGTATCTTTGAACAAAACAGCATACATGCATGAATCTTTTCTGTGAGCTACAGCTACAGATTTAGCACTCTTTTGAATTGAACACACTTAATTTTCAAAAACAATGAGTATCCAGCCATTGTAAGTTTACACACTGACAACAAATTATTTAGTAAACCTAACACTTCAAGAACATCTTTTATTTTTATTTGAAATTCTTTTTCCACAAACAATGCTTTCAACATCAACATTCCCAGCCTTTCAGGCAAACAAAAATGTATGTGTTTTGAGAAACTTTAATCTTGAAACTTCCTGGCAAATTAAAACTATATGCCCAACCAAGACTCAAACTCGGAGCTCTCCCTTTCAAGGGCAAATGCTCTACCAACTAAGCTACCTAAGCATGACTCACAAGCTTCCCTCACAGCTTCACCAGTACCTCATCTCCTACCTTTCAAGCTTCACAGAGCTTTCCTGCAAAACTTGCAAAACTAGCACTCCTGGCAGAAAGGATATTGTGGAGACATGGCTTTGCCCCAGCCTTGACCTGGAGGATGTTTCCAGAATGAAACACTGAACTGGCAGAAGTGAAGTTGTGAGGATGGGTTGGGAGTCATGTTTGGGTAGCTCAGTTGATAGAGCACTTCCCCGCAAAAGGCAAAGGACCCGAATTTGAGTCTCAGTCTGGCACACAGTTTTAATGTGCCAGGAAGTTTCATATCACCACACACTCCACTGCAGAGTGAAAATTTGATTCTGGATTCTTTAATCATATTGCATCCACCTGTTCCTTCACATTCATCAAAGGGAGAGACTAATGTTACATTGCCCCTAAAACTAGACACCACTTAACAGCTTGCACATCTTATGCTACATTTGCAGAATTGCTACTTTTATGCTTTTGCAACAATTTGGCTTTGCATTGTGCACTAATATGACCTGGTTTTCCACATTGGTAACAAATATATTTAGAGCTTTGGTTGCATCATACATATCTTGAGATTTTGTTGTCACCTGATACTTCCTTCCTTTGACATTGCTGTCAGACAAAGGCTGTCAATGAAGAAAATTCATTTAATGATCTTCTGTTACCTTTATAGTTATTGTGTGTTTTGCATCTACATCTAATAGTCTACCCCTTACAAAACTCAGCTTCAATTGCTCACTTGACAAGGCTTCCAGAGCAGTAATGGCAACTTCGTATTCCAGAGGCATTCTTAGTAACAAACTACACACTATATCAATTTTTTCAATATTAGCACTTGATGCCTTCAGGTCATGTATTTACTTATCAAAGTTCAAAAAATTATTTTCAAGTGTGTCATCACTTACATTAAACTCCATTGTCAACAGAGTTTTTCTTACTAAAATTTGATTAGCCATATCTATCAGCTCAAAATTTTGAGTTAATGAATTCCACAAAACCATAGCCAGTTTCCTTGTCCTTGGCATACTCCAAGAACCTGTATGAAGTTCTTTGGATTATTTGTGATTACACTCGTTTTCATTTTTGCTAAATTCTCTCAGAAGAGATTTTTCTGTGCACATTGTTCAGTTGTGTCATCCTGAGTGGACTCTACCATCTCCATGTAGGACTTTTCCACAAAACTCACTAATTACAATTCAAAAATTATTCAGTCCTAAATTTTCAGTGGATAAGGTTTGTGTCATCAAACAATGGTATCCTGTACTTCCCCATCTCCTGAGCCATGACTTTGAGTTACATATTTCATTAATTAATTAATTAGTTCCCCCCCCCCCCCCCCCCCTTATTTGTTTCCTGTAAAACCTGGCACCTGGGCCCATAACCTGTTGTTAATATTATAAATAACTAGGTATTTAGATAAGTAATATCAGTTTGTTACTTACCACAATTACAATGGCTACTACAATCCAACAATGAAGACAGCATACAGACTAAAAGGAAAAAATACATAGTAAAGCACATATAAAAAAGTGAAAATAAATCAAAGCGTAGTTATTAAATTATCATTACTTCAACAATATACATTGAAATATGATTAAAATTGAATCTTTTCTGAGTATTAAATTATACCACCTACATTTAATTCATTGGATTTTATGCATTTTGAGTCATTGCTTGCTTTGTTTCAATGTGTACAGATACAGTGATAACAGTGTATACCAAAACAGGTAGCTGATAGCAGAACTAGGACTGTGAACTGCAGTGTTATGTGCAGTTTAATTTGATGCATAAGTGATTAGTATTTTCAATGGTTAAACAGATTCTGGAACATTACTAATCTGGGTTTGCCTCAGTGTTAATACTTCTGCTTTCTGGTGTCTGACTTCTTGCTGTAATCTGGTTTAATGACAAACATGAAATTATGGACACAACAATGAATTAGTCAGCTTGACACCTTTTTACATTAATTGATAGTTATAACAGCATGATCATCAGTTTGTATAAATATTTTAGATGGTATATTCATCACGTCTCAGCTCTTCCATTAGAGTACAAAGTATTTGACTGTGACAACATATTTTCAATACACTTCCACTATTCAGCAGTGACTGACACATATGGTGGAATTAGGTTTGGTTATTTAATCATTGCACATAAAATCTATTCAGTTTATGTTCTTGATTGACTGCGTATTATTATAAAAATAAATGAAACAGAAATGTTCACTTTTTTAACTACTCCTAATAATAGAGATATAGTTACAATTTGATAGCAGAACTTGGACTATCAAGTGCAGTGTTATGTGCAGTGTAATTTGATGCACAAGTGATTAGTATTTTCAATGGTTATTTTTGGCACAGCCACTGACTTAATGTTTTCTCTTTGTTTTTATATATGTTTTATTCTGTTGTTTTATGTGCTTTTTAATGGAGTCATATGAGTTACAGTTTAGTTTTTATGTTGCAATGAAGTTAATTCATCTAGCATGCAACAGTTGGTGAACCTGAAGTGATCTCTGATGGTCACTGACAGGAAATTCGAAAATCACTAGTACTTTATATCATGCTAAGTATGATCATCCACAGAGACTCCATCACATATCTCCTGTATTGCAGTTCATCATAGCTCCATGAGGCCAGCTCTGCTACCAGCTGTAGATGTATCTAATGGCACAGTAATTAATCATGTGTCAGTAACACTGCCACCGTTTTGGCAACAAAATCCCATACTGTGGTTTGTGCAACTACAAAGTCAGTTTGTGCTTGCGCAGGTAACTGCAGATGACATTAAGTACAGTGGTCTAGTTGATGTGCTCAATGAAGATACAGCCACAGATGTGCAAGAAATTCTGGTGTCACCACTTATTAAATAACCATCAAGAATGCACTGATTATCCGGTTCTTACGGGCCAAGGTGAAGAGACTGGAGAAGCTACTCTGCATTAAGAGCTAGGTGATTGCATCCCACTGCAGTTACCACATCAACTAAGTACATTAGTGAGTAGTGCAGTCAGTGATGACATTCTGTGGAATATTTGGTTATCATGCCTGCCACCTGACATGCTGAAGATATTGATAGTGTGAGCTGGCAATCTAGATGCCCTTGAGCAACCACAGGTCACATAGCATAAATGTGCCTGTCCATGTGCATTGCAACAATTTTCCCTCAGCCTCAGGCAGACAACACACTCAGGGTACTACAAGCAAATGTTGCAGAGCTCACCGTGCAAGATGCAAGTTGCTGTATTATAGAGCCAGACTACCAGTTGCTAATCTCACCACCACCACTCACAGAGAAAGCGCAGCAGCTCCATCATCAGCAAGAGTCTGCTGGTACCACCGATGGTGTGGTTCTGAGGTGTGGAAGTACAGCCCACATTGTGAGCAGGAAAACTCAGTGGGAAGTAAGTGGTGATGGTCACTGGCTCTCCAGATGGCAGCTATCAACTATTTGTAATGGAACAAGGAACAAAGTTAAAGTTTTTGGTAGACACGGGTGCTGATGTTATAGTCTATCCATCTGCCCATCTGCATTCCAGCTGTGAGACCACCACCATTTCATTGTCAATGATTCTACAATCACAAGATATGGTTGTGTCACATTAGTGCTAAACTTGGGCTTACAATGCAAAATTAAATGGCAGTCTGTCTTAGCAGACATGAACACCCCATACTCGGAGCGGTCCTTTTCTCATTTTATGGACTCGTGCCAGACCTCCATCAATGATGCCATCTTGACACTACTACCAACCTACTAAGACAAGGGCAAGTGTGTCTTGTAGCAGATACAGAGTACGGATGACCATCAGTGATTCTCTGTTCATAGAGCTCCTCAGGCAGTTCCCAGAGATCGCAGGCTCCAACACTAGCACCTGTGCTACACTGGACTGGTGCACTATATTTTGGCTGCACCTGGACCACAACCAAACAAACTGACATCCCATAAATTGAAGATAATTAAGCAGGAATTCTTGTCTGTGCTCACAAAAGAAATCTCCCACCCGTAGAGCAGTAGTCGGGCATCTCCACTACATGCAGTTCCAAAGAAGAAAAATAGATGGTATCCATGTGGTAACTATAGACAGCTCAATTTCAGAACCATTCCAGCTCAGTATCCAGTACCGCATATTGAAGATTTTACATTTAATGTTCACAGTAAGCACATCTTTTCTACATTGGACTTAGTTCGTGCATTGTGCCAGTTACCTGTGGCACAGGATGCAACACCTGTGTACACTTTAATACATAACTGACTACATGATGTGAACATTGTGAATGACTACCATAGCTTGAGTGAATCATTGTCCTGCACAACCACTTGTAGAAGATTATATCATATAATTAAAATTTGATATTATGTTTTTATTTACAATGGAAAAGAGAACAAAATTGGTGAACATGAAATTACAATGAACAAAGGAGTAAACCTATTTAACTGTGGTTTGGATAACAGTAAAAGTGACAAAATCACAGGAACTATGTCATTAATATTATGCATACTCCTTCACGGACATAACAATCCTGCCAAAATTGGCTAAAATAATAAATTTTATAGATCAAAGAAATGGTAAAATAAGTAGAAGTGGATAATTTCAGAATTAGAAAAATCAGGATTACAAAACTGTATTGGAAATAACCACAAACTAAGACTGGAACACATTGGAAGACAATAATTTTGGTTATGATTCACTTTATAAATATGAAGCTGTTCAAAAAGCAAGATGTCTGCTGATATGTGGAGCTTTGGAGCTTTTGAATGAGTGTCATTTTATAAACAACTTGCTATTTCCTCCCTGAAAGCCCAAACTCCACATGTTCTGTAAGGATAAAAAAATCTTGAATGATTTTTTGAAGAAATTGCTCCCAAGTTAACTTACTATTCTCTTGCTGCCAGAAATCACAAAAATACTTAGTGAACAATACAGGTTTGTTTTTATCAGCTTGAATAAGAAATTGGTGATTTCACTTATCTTATTATATGTATTAAGCATGTAATGGAAAAAAATGTAATGAAGAAGTAGAAAAAGTAGCAAGTGGAGTCATCCCCACCTTTCTGTCTCTCATAACTCCCTATCAGATTGTGCAGATAACTGTTACCAACAACAATTGAAAACAGGGTGTAATTCTTACCAATTTTTAGGAATCCTGCTGTTTCGTCATTGTAATTATGAGAATTATTTAACACACATTCTTTACACAACACATAAATGTCGTAAATAAAAAAAAAATTAAATGCTGGGTAACATAGCAATTTAGATTTCCAGTCAATAATCATTACACACAGTACATTTTAACACAAAATATGGATCAAGCTGTTCATCAGTCTACAACACATAAATAAAGAGTTTCCAAAATACAAATTTCATAGTTATACAAGAAATTTTGCACATTTAAAATATTTTTTCTTCTGTCTTGAAAAGTCTTTTAAAGAAAATTTAAAGAAATTTAATCCAGTACCTAGCTGCCATGAGAAGTAACCAGCCACCTTTCAATTATTTTACACACACTACACTTCTGGGGTCACTGCAATATTTCAGTCACAATTGTTCACAAACTTTCATAGGGCACTGCTCACATTACTCAGAGTCCATTACCATTATAATTCCTCATAGTGCATTGTTCCGCTGATGCACAATATTAAAAGGAAACAAACAACTTACATCAGTACGAACATATATATTTCAGCTATCATGCCAATCATTTTCTTTTATATGATGGTTATTCATGTTATATTGCAATTGAGCAAGCATTTTTACATAAGGTATATCAAAGCAGAAATTCAGTCTTAATCTTCCATTCTCAAAACTGTTCAAAACCACATGAAGTGAACTGTGGTCTGTTGTCCGACCCAAGTACTTCTGGCAAACCTTTTATCTGAAATATGGAGGACAATGCTTGAATGGTGCTACATGATGTGGTAGAAGCCATAAGCACCACAAATGGGAACTTGCTAAGAGAGTCTACCACTATGGGGCAACAAGTGTTCCAAAATGGTCCTGCAAAGTCCATGTGCACTCATTGCCATGGAGATTGAGTCTTAGGCCAAGCTGAGAATGTCTGTGGGGGAGCAGATTGGTTTTCTGCTCAAGCACAACAATGTGACATTGTCTGTTCAATGTGGGCATCCATGCCCTGCCAAGTACAGTGCCTGCACACTAACTGTTTAGTGTGAACAACTCCCCTATGTCCTTGGTGAAGTAGTTGTAACACATCATTTTTTAACACTTTGGGAATAAGCACACATGATTGTCCACTGTCATTTTGAACTAAAATCACACTCTGTTGAACTGAAAGGTTATGCTGATGTGCAAAATATTGGTGCACAACTGAGTTCTGGATACTGTTCAATGAACAATATTAAGATGTGTGAATGTAATGCACCAAAATCTTGAGATCTGGGTCTGTAGTGAAAGGGAAAAGATTCCAACAACTCAGAGTCCTGCAAATTGATTTGCAACAGGATGCAGCAGATGCATCAAAACCAGAGTCTGGGCCAATTGGAAGGCGAGATAGGGTGTCTGCATTCCCATGCTTTGCTGTACGTCTGTACACAATTTCATACTGATACTGCAAAAGCAACAAAGCCCAATGTTGCAGTTTTTGAGCAGTGCATGTATGAACCAGCTTTCACCGATGAAACAAGGACTGCAAAGGCTTGTGATCTGTCACTAAAAAGAACTTGCAACCATAAATATAGCAATGGAATTTGGTCACACCATATGCAGTAGTGAGAGCCTGTTTTTCTATTTGAGAATAATTTCACTGAGTTTGAGTGAGCAACTTTGAGGCAAAAGCAATGGGTCTGTCTTGTGCACCAATTCCGTGTGAAAGCACAGCATCAATTCCACAGAAAGAAGTGTCAACTGCAAAACTACTGGTTTGGCAGGATCAAAATTACTAAATATCTGTCACTGAGCAAGGCATTTTTGAGTTTCTGAAATGCATCATGATACTCCTTAGTCTACAAGAAAGCCACATTTTTCCAATGCAGTTGATCCAATGGAGACGTGATCCATGAAGTGTGTGGAGTGCAACGAATGTAGTATAACTTGCCTAGCATTGACTGCAGTTCAGATACATTGCAAGGAACAGGAAGGTCACTGGTTGCAAGCAGATGAGACTGGTGGGGGTGCACAACCTGACTGTTTATCACATGACCTAAGTACAGTAGTTCAGTTTGAAAAAAGTCACACTTTTCGAGATGACACTTGAGTCCTTCTTCTGACAACACTCGAAAGAGAGTACAAAACAAATTGGCAATGTGTTCCTCCGGTTTACAGCCTGAGATGACAATATTGTCAAGGTAGTTTGAACAAAATGGCAATTTTGCAGTCAGTTGTACACAGTAACATTGAAAAACAGTGGGTGCAGAAGCACTGATGAAGAGCAAATGCAAATAGTAGAACAGTCCTAAGTGTGTGTTTACAACAAACACTTTCTGTAACACTTCATCCAATGGAATTTGCAAGCAGGCATCATGTAAATTTGTCTTAGAAAAGTAATGTCTTGCACCAAGCCTGTCCATGAGTTCCTCAGGGTGAGGTAATGGATAAGTGACAGCTACTGTCTGTGGATTGACTGTAGACTTGAAATCAACACAAATTCAAAATTTACCAGAAGGCATAAACAACAAAACAAGATGACTTGCCCATTGACTAGCTTGAATGAGAGCAATTACACCATTATCTTACAGATCTTTCAATTCCCTGGCTACTTTGTCTTTTAAAGCAATTGGAATGGAATGGGCCCAGAAAAACTTAAGCTGCACATTGTCTTTCAATGTAACATGCACTACAAAGTTATAAGCTTTCACATACCTTCTAAAAATAGTTCAGAAAATTCTTTAAGCAAGCTACCTGCACTGTTGTTTGGTGCAAAAGCAGACAATGAAGGTACATTGTCTTGGATGCTAAGTCCAGACAAATCAGAGGCATCTAAACCGAATATGTTCTCACTGTCTCTTGATTTCAACACAGTAAAATTCACTGTCCTAGTGTCAGATTTGTAAGTCGCAGGCAAACAACACTGTCCAAGCACTGGAACTTCCTGTCCATTGTAAGCCATGAGCTGCTTGCTAGATTTAGAAATGCGTGGTGATGCTGACTGTTCATACATGACACATTAAGCAAAGTGACTGAGTTACCAGTGTCTAATGGAAAGTTCACACAATGGCCAGAAATTCATAATGAGACAAGTAGTGTTTTAGAACAACATAGCACAGCACTAGGGTGAGAAGGAAGCACAACCTTAATTAATGGTTTACACAAATAACTTATACTCAAAAGCAAGCAAAGCCTCTGAAAAGACAAATTTGATTAGTTCTGTGGCTCCCCTCCTGGGATACATGCGAGAACACAACAACATATTAGCAAATAGAAACACTTAAAAACAATCACCCCTCTAAGCTAAAACACAAGAGAAGCAAGCAAAATCTTTGGCCAAGTTGATTGTCTTCAATCGTCTCTGAATTATCCTCATTCACCAATGTAGAGTGTTGTACCACAAGGAAGCAAGGGAGAGGGTGCTGTTATGGGCTTCCGGTATCCTCTTTCTACAATACAAATGCGCCTGTGTGTTAATACAGTTCTTTATTTACATGAACTAGAAAATGTACTTAACTCGAATAGAGTCCATGTTTTGTGGTGCAACAGTAACAGTCTTCCTGCAGATTGATGTAATGTCAACATCAGTAATCTTGCTATTACAAAAATTAGTTTCTCACTGCTAGTACAGTACAATTCTGGTGTAGGTAAACTAGTCCCACTACAGACAGTAATATGGTCACTTTGTACTGTCGTATCCTGTGATGAACTAAACCCACTCTGTGAGTAAACTGACTGATGCCAAACTGGACGATTGAGTGACTCCTTCTGGTCAGTGGTGGCAGCCTAAATACATGCTGTTGAGAGGGCATTAGTGGCATGTTGCTTGTGAGTGTGTCTCTGGCCTCTCTCATGATAAGCGTGTTTGGTCCAGCACTTAGTAATTGATCTTTGCTTCATCATTGCTGACCGAAGCACTGGTGACAGCTTACACCAGTGCAGAAAGATAGTAAATTTTAAATACCTTTATATGTATGAGCAGATTTTTTCATCTATTCAGTTACATTATATTTCTGACATAGGAAATTTATTCATAAGACTAAACATTCTGAAAAGAAATTATCACATTACTAATTGCTAAAATCACACTCCTAGTGAGGTGGTGCAGTGTTCAGCACACTGGACTCACATTCAGGAGTATTGGGAATCAAATCTATGTCCAGCCATCCGCACTTAGGTTTTCCACAATTTCCCTAAATTGTTCCATGCAAATGCCAGGATGGTTCCTTTAAATAGGGCACAGCTGATTTGTTCCCCATCCTTTCATAATCCAAGCTCATGCTCTGTCTTTAACAAACTCATTGCCAATGAGATGTTAAGCTCTAATTTCCCTTTCTTAATCCTACAAACACACCATGTCCTCCAAATCACGTCGCAATAAATGGTTACTACTTTCCATTACAGTCATTTCACTTCCTTGGTCCATCTATTATTTTTTTCTCTTTTTGACATGTTATTGTTTACATTCGATGTTGCTTTGCATATTTATTCAATTGTCTTTTTACTGGGGCCTTTTGTTTTTACCTCAAATGGCTATGAAGTGTGCAGAGAACATATTGCAGTCTTTCTCTTTTTAAATTATTTTCATCTTTATTCTCTTGCTTGTGACCTGTTATCTTAACTCTTCTAGATTATACCTCATATATCATTGATCTCCATCATTTTTGTGGTCAAGGTTTTTTATACTGATTCTTAATATAAGAGAGAGAGAGAGAGAGAGAGAGAGAGAGAGAGAGAGGGGGGGATAGGATAGAACGTACAGGCCAAAAGTAGCTAAAAAGCTCCAACAAACATTGGTCCACAAATCAACCACTGCCAAGGTATTGCATTAATTGAGTTGGGAACCAACTGTAAATGCCTCTGGATACTGTCGCATTTATGTTGGTATCTCAAGGTTTGGGACCGACTATCTGTTTCTTTACACATGTGCAGCTACTTTCCTATCACATTTGGGCCAATGTCAATCCTGATGCAACACACATATCAAGGCATCAGCAGCATTATTTGTTGAATGTCTGGGCAGGACAGCTTGGAGGCCACATAATTGGACCACAGTTACTGCCACACAGACTAACTGGACAGCAGTACAAGCAGTTTCTGCACTTCCAAATGTATATTATGATGTCCCACTGAACCATTGCCTGAACATGTGGTACATGCATGATGGTGCTCCAGCACATTTTCAGTTATGAGTGCAGTGGCTTCTAACTGGGACATATGGTCGACAGTGGATAGATAGAGGAGGGCCTGTGCCATGGCCTCCAAGGCCTCCAGATTTAAATCCAATGGATTTCTGTGTGTGGTGTCATGTCATTAGCCTTGTCTATACTAATGATGTTGGTTCTCTTCAGGAATTATGGTTGTGGATTGAAGCACCTCTATAGCATTTACAGAATTCCCCAGGACTGCTTGAGGGGATTCACAACTCATTTCAGAGACAAATTCAATGTTGCATTCAGGTGCATGGACAACATTTTGCACACCTACTTTAATGTTTAGAAATACCATGTGTTCCTAGACACTGATGAACTGCAACAGAAAATATGTTGTATCTTGACAATGGTTGATTTCTGGACCCGTGTTTATTGGAGCTTTTTAGATACTTTTGGCCTGTATTTGCCATGTGTGAATTATTGGCCATCACTTCTGAAACACCCTGTATAACCTGATTATTATTTGAAAACAGTCTTGTATTTGAATGAAGTCTAAATTATGTCTATAAGATCATACATTAACATCATTTTATGGAAGAAAGGCTCTTTTCAAGGACGTTCATATATGTTTTGCATGTGGAATATCTCTCTTGAGGCACCAACAATAGTTTGCAGACATCTTCACATCCTAGTGATGCTGATACCTCTCCACCACCACACTATCATCTCTATGAAAATGCTCACCATGCTCCTCACTATAGTCTCCACAGTTTTCAGGGAAGTAATCTAAATGTGAACTGAGAAAGTGCATCTTTATTGACATACACTCCTGGAAATTGAAATAAGAACACCGTGAATTCATTGTCCCAGGAAGGGGAAACTTTATTGACACATTCCTGGGGTCAGATACATCACATGATCACACTGACAGAACCACAGGCACATAGACACAGGCAACAGAGCATGCACAATGTCGGCACTAGTACAGTGTATATCCACCTTTCGCAGCAATGCAGGCTGCTATTCTCCCATGGAGACGATCGTAGAGATGCTGGATGTAGTCCTGTGGAACGGCTTGCCATGCCATTTCCACCTGGCGCCTCAGTTGGACCAGCGTTCGTGCTGGACGTGCAGACCGCGTGAGACGACACTTCATCCAGTCCCAAACACGCTCAATGGGGGACAGATCCGGAGATCTTGCTGGCCAGGGTAGTTGACTTACACCTTCTAGAGCACGTTGGGTGGCACGGGATACATGCGGACGTGCATTGCCCTGTTGGAGCAGCAAGTTCCTTTGCCGGTCTAGGAATGGTAGAACGATGGGTTCGATGACGGTTTGGATGTACCGTGCACTATTCAGTGTCCCCTCGACGATCACCAGTGGTGTACGGCCAGTGTAGGAGATCGCTCCCCACACCATGATGCCGGGTGTTGGCCCTGTGTGCCTCGGTCGTATGCAGTCCTGATTGTGGCGCTCACCTGCACGGCGCCAAACACGCATACGACCATCATTGGCACCAAGGCAGAAGCGACTCTCATCGCTGAAGACGACACGTCTCCATTCGTCCCTCCATTCACGCCTGTCGCGACACCACTGGAGGCGGGCTGCATGATGTTGGGGCGTGAGCGGAAGACGGCCTAACGGTGTGCGGGACCGTAGCCCAGCTTCATGGAGACGGTTGCGAATGGTCCTCGCCGATACCCCAGGAGCAACAGTGTCCCTAATTTGCTGGGAAGTGGCGGTGCGGTCCCCTACGGCACTGCGTAGGATCCTACGGTCTTGGCGTGCATCAGTGCGTTGCTGCGGTCCGGTCCCAGGTCGACGGGCACGTGCACCTTCCGCCGACCACTGGCGACAACATCGATGTACTGTGGAGACCTCACGCCCCACGTGTTGAGCAATTTGGCGGTACGTCCACCCGGCCTCCCGCATGCCCACTATACGCCCTCGCTCAAAGTCCGTCAACTGCACATACGGTTCACGTCCACGCTGTCACGGCATGCTACGAGTGTTAAAGACTGCGATGGAGCTCCGTATGCCATGGCAAACTGGCTGACACTGACGGCGGCGGTGGACAAATGCTGCGCAGCTAGCGCCATTCGACGGTCAACACCGCGGTTCCTGGTGTGTCTGCTGTGCCGTGCGTGTGATCATTGCTTGTACAGCCCTCTCGCAGTGTCCGGAGCAAGTATGGTGGGTCTGACACACCGGTGTCAATGTGTTCTTTTTTCCATTTCCAGGAGTGTACAAACACCAAGAACCAGGAGCCCCTTGACAGCATTTTCATACCCAGTGTCCTATAGTTGCCAAGAAAGTTTTTTATTATTGAATCAATGCCAACTAGGCACTCCTCTCTGTATCTTCCATAGTTTGACTGAACTTTGTATTTTTTACAGGCTCCCTAACCTGAGGGCCATCAAAAATTCCTGCATTAGGTTCAGCCTCACTGACATGTGGAAATTATCTTCTGCTTTAAGAAAGTAAAGCTCTACTTTCTTTGTCCACTATCTTTATAAAGGATATCATCAAACCAAGTTTAATGTCTAGCACTGGTACTAGAATTTTCTGAGTATCGACAAGAGCTTGTGACTTAACGTTGTGCGATCTGATGTTGGGGAAGGTCATGTTTTCCAGATGTGTTGTATATAGTGCTTCTTACCTGCCTGACTCTCTGACTGGCATAGAAAGTATGGATATTTGGTGTAGCCACAGAGTAGACTCAGAGTTATGGTCACCAGCTGTAACAAATAGTATTAATGTGTACCTGGGCATCATATATCATACTTACAAATTTAACGTTATTAAGTATAATGTGCATTAAGCTCAAAAATATACCTTTTGCGAAGTCTCCACATATCTTCCATTGTGATGTTCATATTTCAGAGCAGTTAACAAACACTCCACATTACTGTAGGTTTCACTCATTAGTTCTGAATGATCCACTGGAGCAGAAGCAATCACATTAAGAATGTGGAGTACTACAACTTTCAAACTTCTACTTGAGGACTCTATAAAAAAAAAACACCATTCAGTAGAGATATATATTATACCCAAAGCTTCAATGAAACCACCAGTGTCATTACAGTGAACCAGAGAAGCTTCTTCATCCTTTCTGAAATACTGTTGAAACTCATCTTCGTGACTACAGCACCAACAGAAGGCTGTTGCAGGAGCTAACAGTCTACTTTCATGAAGACATGACCCTAGTATCTGGGCAGATTTTTTGTATAAGCACAAATATCATGTCAAATAATGTAGTTGAGCTTGGATTAGGGGTTTTGGGCTGGCATGAATCTTAGGGGGTTCCATACGAATCACCAATATCCCCAATATCCTCTTCATGCATTTCATCATCAGGGTCAGAAAAGTCACTCTGGTTATCAGGGGATGCTGGAATCAGAAATCCTGATTCATGAGGCACTGGTCCTATGACAGCAAGTCTGGATATTTTATGCTCTCTTTGTTCTTTTGGTTTATTTCTAAAAGTAAAAGGAGATATATTCATTAAGTTAATTCAGATAAGATACTTATTTTAAGTAATTTAAACAGCTCTCTTAAAGAGACAAATTAAGTTCATGAGAACCAGTCATTAACTTACCCTGTAAATTTGTCATGCAGAAATAACACTCAGCAGTATGATTTCCTTCCCTCTAAATCATAGGTACACCAAAATTGGGCCACATCTGTTGCTTTTTGCTCCAGCACCACAAACTTTCAATACATTTTGCAGCTTACATGTGGTGCAAAGGGCTTGTTCTCATCACCAATTTTAATTTCAAAGTACCAAGCATGGTGGCACAATGGTTAGCACACTGGACTTGCATTCAAGAGGATGATGGTTCAAACCCACATCCAGCCATCCATATTTAGATCTTCCATGATTTCCCTAAATTGCTCTATGCAAATGGCAGGATGGTTCCCTTGAAAGGGCACAGGCAATTTCTTTCTGTATCCTTGACACAATCTGTCTCTACTGACCCTGATGTTAATAGGATGTTAAACCTATCTTTTCTTCCTTCTTCCTTCAACTTCAAAGTATGCATGACACATTTTGTACAAAAAAAGGACTAATTTTTAACTACCTATTTGGCATGATGACTTTACCATAAATGTAGAAAAATTGGTTAGGGTGATTCTTTCACTTTCTATTCATTTCTTAACAATGTTGCTTTCACTCGGAGACCTCAGGTCATACTAGCCTGCAGGGTGCTACAAGCTAGAAGCCAGATCATCTCAACCCCACCTCTCTCTCCTACAGAGTTCCAACTCCATCTGTTTATACAGAGATGTCGGCTATGACTGTACCTCTAATTGTTTCAAGACCTTAAACAAAACACAGTACTGTTTCCTCATTATTAAGTACATTTATTTGAATTTCATATAGTTGATGTAGCTGTATGACATAGAAATAATTCAAATACTTGACTGGATTTTATACCCAACAGGCTACTAACTAAATATTGAGGTAGCAAAGAAACATGACCTGATTGAGCAAAGTGAGTTGCATTTTTGAATTCAAAATGTATTGAATATAAAAGATCCCCTAAGAAACCTGTGACCTCATAAATAAATTTTTGATACGCAGACCAGTGTATTCACAGATTTTACATTAGTTACTCTTTTCTGCTATTGTCTTTGAAGCATGTAACTAATTACTTACCAAAAAAATTACTTTTACTGAGCTGAAATTTTTATATGATTTTACTTTTATGTTAATACAAAGTCACAATCTCATTCTTTTTGACTACCCACTGGCAAGAACCCTAACTGAACTCTGGTCTCCTATAACACATCTCATGTTAATACAAAATTCTCTTGCCATGATTCATCAAAATTCATAACACTTTCTCCATTTCTTACATAATCAAATGCTATCCCTTCCAACTTCAGCAAAACTTATCATTATAAACTTTCATTCTTTCTAACTGGGGCAACTTATCTTAACCTATTGTCAGGTATAGCATAATTTGGCTGACTAGTCTTTGAATACACATTCAGTCTGTGACAGAAATTGAGTTGGACTGACAAATGTTTATTGATAAATAACTGGTTGCTTACTAATTCATTAATAGATCATTACAGGCAGCAACAAATTATCAGGAATGCTCAACTGACAGCAAAACCATTGCTGAGTGTAAAGATGATTTGAATGAACACAAATAGTTACTAACATAACCCAGAATGACAGACAGTACAGAACAAAACTAAAAGCATGCATTGAACATACAAAACACATAAAATTAACATACCAAAGAATAAATAACATGTAGAAATCACAATCACATATAGAAAACACTGCACCCCTGATGGCTAACACGGAAGCTGTTTGACATCAGCAATGACTTGATACCATGCACGGAAGAAACTACCACACTGGATACACATAACATCACTGGTTGGTGCAAATCTTGATTGATGGCCATGACACATGTAGTAGATGCTACATCAGCCTTCTTCTTGGAAGCATAAAATCATTTCAGACATGGGTTAGAAAATACACATGTTAGCCAGGCCATGTGTTGTGGGTCTTTTGTTGCTCCTAGCAGCTGGCCAATGCAGCTCCAGTGGAGACGCTGGAGTTGGTTCTGGATGATGCTGTGGTCTTGAGCCTGCAATGGTTGGTGCTGCCTCATGGAAAATGTTCTACACAGTCTATTGACATAGTTGTGGAGTTCTTACTTACAGCAACATCCAATGTCTGTGTACCTCTTCTTAAGATGTGATATGAGCCAGTATAAGAGACTTCCAAGGGAAGCTTTACATTGTCCATTCAGAGCATTATGTGTGAGCAGCTGTCTGAATCACAGTGCATGTAACTGCCTGCTGGCCCTGCGTGGTTGGAGCTGAGTGATGTGGTCTCATAAATGACACAGAAAATCTACTGGTTTTACATAATTGCGTGCAGAGAACTGGCATTGACAAATTCTCCACGGAGATGCAATGTTTCACAATAGACCAGTTCTGTACATGAGGAGCTGTTGTCTGGTTTGTAAGTGGTTCATAGTCCCAGAAAAAGTATCAGAAGTGCAGATGTCCAGGCAGTTCCATGTCATGTGAGTACTGCCTTCAGAGAATGGTGCCAGTACTCGATTATTCCCTTGTTGGTGGGGTGGTAGCTGGTTGTCATCTGATGCACATACCCACAGAACCTTGCCAGCTGTGCAGACAGATATGATTCAGACTGTTGGCCATGGTCAATAGTTAAGTGCAATGGGCAGCCAAATCTTGCAAGTCACACTGAAGTGAATGCTGAGGCTAAGGACATGTGGTGATGTCCACTGGCACGGCTTTCAACCATGATGTAAAGTGATCTATCATGGTGAGCAAATACTGCTCACTGTCTGATGGGAGGAAGCAGACCTATAACATCTAGGTGAATGTATGCAAAATGTGTTGTTGTTTCTGGGATATCACCAGCTCGTACATGCAAATGGCAGATAACTTTACAATTCTGACACTGTGGACAAGTTCATGTCCACTCCTGGAAGTCTTTCTCCATCCCAGGCCATACAAAGTGCTGCAAAGGCAGACAGAAAGTTGGATGAGCTCCATGTTGGTGCAGGTTGTAAAATTTGTCAAACACTTGTGGCCAAAACATAGTCAGTAAGAAACATCACAGTAGAATTATACATCATTGCCAAGAACATCAACACATTTTAACTTCAACCATGAAGTGGTGTCATTGATGAAAGTCTTGAGTTCTTGATCCTCCTGCTGGGCTCTGGCTAATTCCAAAAAATCTATAGTTTTTGCCACACTGTTGACACACAAAAGATTGCCAGCCAACACATTGCCTGTTTGATGTCCATCCTATATTTGTTTATGAACTCAAGATGACTGTAAAGCTGAGGCAAGCAGTTGTTACTGTTTTGCTCAAAAGCATAGATCTATGGCTTGTGATTGACGTAGATCATATAAACTCTCTTGCCTTGATCTGTGGCCAGAAGTATATTAGCACCTCGTGCATGCCCTGGAGATCACAGTCATATATGTTCCACTTCTGTTGCAGTGGTGACAATTATTGTGAGAAGTACAATGGAACCTCATTTAATGAGCACCTCTCATAATGTGCAATACTCATAATGAGCAAAAAAAATTGTAAAAAAATTACTCACTTAATGAATGATGTTTCACATAATGAGTGACGATGATTTAGTGTGATGTCACCAGCTGTTCGCATGCGGCGGGAGAAACATTCAACAATATGAACACTTTTGACTGTCAATAGCAGCATATGAATAATGTGTTGAGTATGTACTGCAGTCTGGGTTTAGCACTCTTTATGCTACCATCTTAGTGCAGCTTGTGATAACATATTTTTCTAAACTCATGTTCACACAGTATTTTTTTGTGTGCAAATTTTAGTAACCTTCATAAAAATGTCCCCAAAGATAAAGCCACAAGAAGATGACCATAAGAGAAAGAAAATGACCTTAGGACTGAAACATAAAATCAATGAAAAATGCAAACGTGATGTGAGTATTGCTGATTTAGCACACACATACAATTGGTCTACATCAACTATTTGCCCTATGCTCAATAACAAGGACAAAATTAAGGAAATAGATGTTTCAAAGGGAGGGACAAGAGTATCTAAACAATGGTTTCATATTCTGGATGATGTTGGGAGGTTGCTTCTTATGTGGATAAATGATAAGCAATTGCAAGGTGATACTATTAACAAGAACATCATTTGTGAGAAGGTGAGAATGATTTTTGCTGACCCTGTTAAGAAGATGTCAGGATCATCAGTGGCTGAAGAAGTGTTTGGGGGAAGCAATGCGTGGTTTGAGGAGTTTAAGAGAAGAACCAGGATCCACAGCATTGTGAGGCATGGTGAAGCAGTCAGCTCTGGCAGAAAGGTAGCAGAGAACTTCATCAGTAACTTCAAGATGCTCATAGATTCTGGGGATTATCTGTCAGAGCAGGTCTTAATTGTGATGAGACAAGTCTAGTCTGGAAAAAGATGCTGAAGCTTACCTTTATAATAGCAGAGGAGAACACATTGCAAGGTCACAAGCAAATGAAAGACTGTATCACACTGCTATTCTGTGCCAATGCAAGTGCCGATTTAAAAATTAAACTGCTGCTTGTGTACCATTCAGAAATGCCATGAGCCTTCAAGAAGTGTAAAGTCCAGAACAGCAGATTAAATGTGATATGGAGGTCCAACAATGAGGCATGGTGAGATGTGATCTTTGTTGTGATTAGATCAATGAAGTGTTTGGTTCTTCAGTGAAAAAATATTTACTTGAGATGAAGCTGCCACTCTATGTCTTGCTTGTTATTTACAACATCCCTGACCATTCTCCAGGCCTGCAAGAACACCTCCTTGAAGAATTTCAATTCATCAAGATCCAATTTCTGCCTCCCAACACCACTCTGTTACTCCAGCCTATGGACCAGCAGATTATTTCTAACTTTAAGAAGCTCTACACCAAAGCACTCTTTGAGCATTGCTTTGAGTTGACTGATGCTACCAATCTCACTCTCAGAGAGTTTTGGAAATATCACTTCACCGTCATTGCCTGCATAATGATGTTTGAAAAGACATGGGAAGGGGTTAGCAAGAGAACTCTCACTTCTCCTTGGTACAGGCTTTGGCTGTAGTGCACTGTTGAATGTTACTCTGAGGCATTTGAGTCAGTACCTGTTGAGCCTGCAGTCAATGAGGTTGCATCTTTGGCCAAGAGCATGGGATTAGATGTGGATAACAATGATGTCAATTAGCTTGTGGAAGATCACAGCCAAGAAATGACCTCTAAAGAGCTTATGGAGTTGTAATGTGTTTCACAGCAGAAAGCTGTGGAGAGCAGTTGTTCAGAGGAGTAGGAGGAGGTGGAGGAGAAGGAGGGGAGGAGGCAGTAATAGCAATTTTCTGGCGCCATAAGAGAAATGCTGAAAGCATGGGAACTAGTTGCAATGCACACTGAAAATTGTCACTCCAGTAAAATGGTGGCTATGTGTGCTACAGATTTATTTGACGATAATGCTGTGTCACATTTTTGCCAAGTGACGAAGCATTGGCAGAAATAAATTACTATAGACAGCTGCCTACTAAATTGAATTAGTTATGTATTTTGAATAATAAAGTACATAACTGCATGTATAATTTTTGTTGAATAAATGTCATGAATAAGATAAAACTTTCAGTACTTTTTCTGCATGTAATGCATTATCATGTATTACATTAATTTGTATGGATAAACTGTTTCACTTAACAAGTGTTTTGCACTATGAGTAAGATTCTGGAATGAGTTATGCTCACTATGCAAGGTTCCACTGTGCGGGATCCGTTGCCATGATCCATCTGACATTTGCTTCAATGCCACACTGGCAGCTGTTTGACTTGCATCTACTACCAACACTAAAGGTGAGTGAAGCTTGGGATGTGCCAGGAGTGCTTCATCCACCATTTCTTGGTTTGCAGCCTCAGTGGCAGTGTAGGGTACATTGCCTCCAACCACTACAGTGGGGTACTGCATTGGACCTTTCAGCCAGTAAGTTACTGCATAGAGTAGTAGTTTTGCAGTTCTGTGACATGCAGTAGATGGTAGTGATGAAAGTTTACCATTCCTAGGAAGCAACACAATTCCTTTATTGTAGTCATACTTGTCACTTGCAGAATAGCTTCGACCATCTCTGTCAATGGTAGGGAGCCTGCAGGTGATATCCAGTGGCCTATGAAAATAAATTCAGGTTGTCCAAAAACCCACTTGGCCATGTTAAACACCACACCATACTGTTCAAAACGTTTTAGTAACTCTTTAAGGTGCCTGTGTTGTTGGTCTTCGGTGGCTGAGCACATGAGTATATCATCGATATGATGAAAAATGGCAGGCCTTGCAGGACGGAGTCCATACATCTCTGCCGAAAGCCATGAATTTGCTCTTAAGAAGTAATAACTGCTGTCTTCTAAATCTCTTCCTCCATCACAGGAATCTGTGTATGAGCTTTAGAGCAGAGCAAAATACTAAATATCATCACTCTATGTAATGCATAATTGTTAATTGTAGTCATACAACAATGGTACAAGGTAGCGATTGTGCACTATTTTGGAACTGAGTGTGCAATAATCACCACATGGGCATCTTGCTCCTCCTTTCTTTGGAACAAGATGTAGAATGGACTAGCACAGCTACCTGACAGTTGAATTATTCCTTCCTTAAGCAATGTGTCACATTCTGCCTTGGCAATGGCCAGATGATTATGTGACAAGTACCTAGACCTGCAAGATACTGATGGACTATTGGTAGTCCTTACATGATGCACTGTATTGTGAGGCACTTGTGTAGGTGCACTGGAGGTATAGTCAACAAAGGAAATTGACTTAATAAAGAAGAATACTCTGTGTCTGATACCTGAGTCAGCTTAGTTCTGTGCACAATTGCATCTTGGTGGAATCTTGCAGCCATCAGAACAGTAACACCATGAACCAGCTGAGCATTGGACATATCTGGCATGAGGCAGCAATGTGCCAAGATATCAGCTGCTATGATGGCTTCCATAACATATGTGATGTTGAAATCCCAGGTGAACTGTTGCTGTCATCTCAAATTCACTTCCATAGGTGGAGATGGATGGGTTATTAGCAGTGGACAAACAGAATGAAGTTAGTGGTCTGTAACAGTACACTGATGTACAAGGTAAGATGTTCAAGTCTGAACTGGTATCTATTAGGTATTATTGACCATCTCATCCATCACTGATAAACAGGCATCACGACTTCATGGGGCAGCCAATTGCACCATAAACTGACTTCCACTGCAATTTGGGTGTGAGAAAGGGGCTGCATACTTCCAGACCTGCTCGCCAAACTTATGGTGGTATCAGCACATGGGTTGGTCAATGTCAGATAATGCCATATTGGACAATGAATGGCTCCGGGATTTCCTCCAGTAATGCCATCTCAGCAGCATCATTGCACTGACCTCAGCAGGTGCAATGGCCTCTTGGATCTGATCTGTGAGTTCTGCCACATGGTCCAACAACATACGCATCTGTGACACCATGACTGCTTTGACCTGCAGTGGTAGTCAACTGCTTCACAAGGTGCATAGCAACTTGTCGGGGACAGTAATTGTATCCACCTTGCTCCACAAATAACACAAATAATGTGACAGCTTGTGATTATTTATGTATTCCTGGATCACTATCTGCTGTATACAATCCTCTTGAGATGCTGTAAATATCCGATTGAAAGTTTCTATTATAAGTTTTTCTGTGATGGCACAATAATTACATCTTGAACCTCTGTGATGAAACAGTGGTCAAGCTGGTTCACAATGAGAGTGAATTTCATGGAATCAGCTGTGATTCCTGTGCAGTGAAAGCCTCTTTTCACCTGCTCAAACCACACCACAGGATTGTTAGGCCAGAAGGAATTTAAACAGACTGCTAACCTGGACACCATTGGTTCCACAGACATCTTTCCAAGCGATAAATCCAGCAGGATTTTAGCTTTCTATTCATTGGCTCAGATCACATTGGGGTCAACACTTGTTGAATACAGCATAATTTGACTGACCACATTTGAATAAGTGTTCTGTCTAAGACAGAACCTGAGCTGGATTGACAAATCTTTACTGATAAGTTGCTGGTTGCTTACTACCACATAAACACATTGTTACAAGTGACAATGGATTGTCTCTTGAATGTTCAGCCAGTAGCAAAAATGTTCCTGAGCATAAGAATGATTTGAATGAACAGAACTAGTTACTACTGTTAGCCCAGAGTGTCAGACAATATGGAACTAAAAGCATGGAACATACAAGACATATACCAAGGAATAATTAACACATAGAAATCAGAAGGCACAGCTACACAGAAGTTGTTTGACATCTGTGATCACTTGATACTGTGCACAAACGACACTACCACACCAGATACACATCACATCACTAGTTGTCACTAGTCTTGATTGATGACTCAACACACATAGCAGATGCTACAGTATCTATTTTCAACACAGATTTTACTAAACACCAGCAACACAATGTTGCATTTCAAGATAGTATTCAGTTTCTATACCACAAAATAGAAATATGCAGTAACACTGATTCTCTACATTTACACACAAAGTAGGAAAAACTCAGCTATTTTCTCTAAATACAAAAAATTTACTGGACTTCCAGATTCCACATCTATATTCATGTCATAATAAACTAATTTTGTTTAGTCTAATGCAGATTACATGGTCACAGTTCATGAATAAACTAGCTAGAGAGCCTTCATAATAAACAAAGTAGAAGTTGATTGTGATTCAAGAAAAGAAGAAAAATAACAGCCAGTTTGAAGCTCCTTGCTCACCATGACACATACTCACAAAGTAAACGAGCCCTTTGGAGGCTATTAAGCACTGGCATCTCTCTGACCCACTGTTTCCTCCTCATTCTTGTATCATTGGGTGAACTTAAATATATACTATTCATAATATTTGTTGAAATGAAATGAAATGACCATATGGCATTGAGGGTCGCAGCCTCCACCTGCAGAAGTTCAGCTGCCAAGTTGCATGTCTTTTCAGTTGATACCTCATTGGGTGACTTGCATGTTGATTATGATGAAATGATGAGGACGACAAAACAACACATAGTCCCCAAGCAGAG